>NC_088710.1:43577948-43942115 GCF_963576615.1 Watersipora subatra | reverse complement strand
CTTGACGAGCTGTGACTCATCCATGGTGTTGAACGTTGTGTCAATTTCCTCATTCCATGAATGATATTGGTAGTTGAACACTGCTGAACTAGGGCACTCCTTGCTGTCTGAATTGAGAGCGACTCCTGTGTGGGTAAACATGCATCTACATAAATACTTGAATCACGAACTGGCCATAATAGTTTTTATTACAGCTGTAATGCAAAATTCTTGTCTATCATCCGTACAACAGTAAACATCCTTAAAGGAATTTTGAAGGATATCCTAGGTATTCAGGCTGGCATCCTTAAAAAAGAATTTACTCAAAAAATGTGAAGAACCCCTTTCCAACATAATGATGAGTAACTAAGATACAACAATTAGAGCACTTACAGAGGGATAAAATATTCAAAAGCAAAGCATAAAGTGAAGTTATCTACCAGGAGTTTTTTGTGGAATCACTTCCATAATGACCATGGTCCGAGGAGAACCCCATCCTGTATAGGAGTCTCCTGAGCTAAACCCTTCACACACTTGGATCACCAACTCGACCAACCTGCTTCCTTCAGCTAGTCCATAACAAGTTCCATCAACTAAACCAAACACAAGTTCCTTCATTAACATGCTTGCTCAAGACTTTATTTTATGTTTTTAAAAAAACTTTGATGGTTTTATTAAAGTGTTTTGATAATCAAAGGTATAACAAAATGATCATCAAATACATGATTTCATTTTATGTTCTTAGGAAAACTTTTATATTTTTAGCAAAGCAGGCTAGTAAACAAAAAGGTTTACGAGCCTGCTTACTTTACATACGAGGTTTACTTTAACCAAATTATTATCTAATAGAATGACTTCAGAGAAAGTCAAGCACTATTTGTTAAACAAAGTCGCAAAAAACCGATCTCGGAGCTAGAAGACGACAAATGAACCCTTAATGACCAGGTAAGGAAATGCCACAAAGCAAAGCCTGTATCAAAAGACTGCTTACAAAACGGAATGGACACAAAGCAAATTGTTCAAAAACTAAATGCTTACAAACGAAGATAGTCGAGGAGTAGTAACTAACAATGAGTGTTCGGAATTTTTAACAGTTTTTGTTAACTAAGAAAAATTCTGAATCATAATCGTTTACTCTAATTCACATTAATCTACAATATTTAAAGGATTCGCTGCAACCATTTATTTCTCAAAAATTAATATTAGTTTACCTGTTGCGTTATTGTCACGCAACCTTCTTTATCTTTCTAAATCAGGAATGACTGCAATTTTTGAGGATTAGGATGAATAGTCTTTTTTCAAAAGCTAACAATAATTTTTTTCTAAAATTAGGAGTTTCAGCTGCATCTGCCCAAACCAAATTGAGCTTCACTGCTCAATTTTAGATTAAGAATGCTTAAGCTTGTTTTCTGAGTCAATGCTTTTGGCACTTAAAGCTTTGATCTGTTTGTGAGTTGTTCACCTGTTAAATGCACATTTAAAGCTATCCATACTGTATTTTTCCATATCATACACAATTTTTTTAATGACCATTTGGTATCGAAAATAAGTCATTGAACAAGCAATTAGGAAACTTTTGTCATTTGTTTAGTGTAGGTTCGGTGATAAAAAACCTTTACAGACAAAAATTATTTTATAAACTGCTCAGAGGTCAACTTACGATCCATGGCTCTGTGAAAACTTCCAGTTTTAACACTGTAATGAAGCTGTTCGATACTGTTTGGATTGGTGCACTTGGAACCATCAAATGTAAGATACCATTTATTGCAGCCATTGACATGAGTTCTGATGGTCATATAGAGCATTACTCGGAGCCCACTAGATGCTCTCTGTTTAGGGTATGTTACCTTCTGGAAATGTGTATTGTAGTACAATAATATACAGTAGTAAACTGAAATATGAATAATGAAACGAAATAATATATGCATCTATATATATATAATTATCAAAGTATGTCTGTCATCTGTCATCTGTCTGCATTCTGGCTATAGATTTCAAAATCTTGGTAATGAAATTCTGCATTCCGATGGATTTGAACTCACAACGATTGCATCAAAAATTTTCTTATCTGGATGCTCTACCACTGAGCTAGAACATCATAGTGATCAGATACATTTTCATATAACGAATACACCATGCGCGTGCTAATTATTTTAGCCTTAGGTTTTTGACCAAAAATTTTGAGATTTGTTCGTCTCGGAACTCGAACATAAATTCGGTTCTCGACTAAACCAGAGCATGCGCATTGCAATCTATCCTGTTTGCACATGCGCTCGTCCACGAAAAAACCGCCATTTTTGTAGAAAACGATCGTCATTCTCTTGATTAATAGTATTTTTTTGGTGTTGTTTTAATACTACAATAAAAAATTTGCAAACAAAAGCATTGTTTGCAATAATTAATTGCAAAAACTTCTTGTTTTTAACGATAAAATGTGTCCATAAAAATAGCGGACAACAATAGAATGACGTCACGAAAAAATGAAGGATTAGCAAAGCTTCGGAAACAGCAAAAAATCCTTTGTTAAAACATGAGAAGCATTTTATGCTTCATAAATTCTTTTCAAAAAGGGAGGAACCATCTGGGACGATGTCTCCTCTATCTAAGAAATTTGCTAGGGAGATAACCCCTCTAGTCGAGTTACCCTAAATTGTTTTGGAGTAGGATTATCTTTTAAAGATGTGAAGTAAACGTGCCAATGCTGCTTATATTTTCTTTTTCCCATGATCTTTGATGTAACTGATCTGTTGCATTTTTTACTGTTCATTATTAATTTCTACAATTTTTAGTTGTGTATCTTAACCTTTAATGTTTTGAATGTTTTAAGAGCCAAATGTACAAATGTTTACATTTGTTTTCTTTTCCATCATAAATAGAAAACATTTTATTAAAATTAAACACGATCTGTTGGATGCGTGTCAGACCCCACCAATTGCCAGTCTGACACCCTACCCAATAGGCCACAGGGATTGATAAAATAGCTACGCCATATATGTCACTATATTGGCGCTAATACCCAATGGCTTTGCGTACGACGCAGAGTCATATCATAACCTAAGGCTCGAAAACCTAAGGGTCAAAAACCTAAGGTTAAAATAATTAGCACATGCATAGTGTATCCGTTATATGAAAATGTATCATATTACTGTAGCGTTCTAGCTCATTGGTAGAGCATCCAGATAAGAAACTTGTCAATGCAATCGTCGTGAGTTCAGTTATTTTTTCAGTTCAGTTATTATTAGTTCAGTTCAGTTCAATTAGTTGGTATACAATTCTATGATTTTAATTTATTTGAGAGTTGGTATCGTAAGGCAAAATTATTGTACAGAGTGGTATAGAAACACATAGTAATTAGCTAATGCAAACAACTCCTTGTAAAAACCCCCAAAACCATCATCATAAAAAGTTAGTTACAGAACAATATGTTAACCTTAGTAACCATAGTTACCTACAATAACTTTAGTATATTTAGTGGTTATGAGTTGCTTGGAAATGTAACATTACAATGTACTACTTGCAATACGTATGGTGAGGAGTTGTTACTTTTGAGACAAGCGTGTAACATAAACACTGAATCTAAGATCAATAAATTTAGACACATACATTTAAACACATGCATGAAGAAAGTTTTAGTATGTATTTTATTAAACTTCAGACTTTTAACTAAAATTTTATCACTTATCTGTTTCTACCATAACAGATAAAGTTGAACTGAGTAAGATAGCGGCAAAATAGAACATCAAAATTTTTTGTTATTTTGTCGTAATCAGTACAATTGACAAACTTTAATTTTGAGAGAAAATATGGTTGATATTGTATGGTGGAAAACAAATTCCCCCTAGCATCGTGTTTCATTGAGTCAGGCAAAAAACTTTTATAACAGGGGCACCGTAACTCAAAAGCGCAATGTCTCAATTAATAGGTCATTTAGTGTGTGCAATTAAGAAAAAGGTATACGGTATATGATAAGAGCGACAGAACTCCAAGGACTGTGTAACCAATGATATACAGCCCCCCCCAAAGATAGGCGACGGCTATCATATGAGCGGGGTTTAATGATCGTTCTCTGTGAGGATTGTGCTAGCCTGAGTTTCGGAGCTAACACACTTCTTGCGGGTGGTAGCGTTGCCATGTTAGGTTTTGGAAAACACGACTCACTGTTATCGTGTCTTTAGCTTATTCAGTCAGTAGGCCCCGCGGTTCACAATATCAAACCTTGAATTTCTACAATGTAGGGGAAACACCTAACTTAAAAAATGGATCCATGGAAAATAAAACATTTCAAATTATCTACTTTTACTAATTTTAAAGTACATGCAGGTAGGTGTCGTAGTATACGCTTGAAGTTTAATAGAATTTACCCAAAATCACCCAAACAACGGCCTTTTTTTCCTAGTTTTTTATTAATATTCTGCCACCCCTATTATAAAATGACAAAGTCTTTCATTATTGTCACATAGTTTTACCTGGCCAATAGGATGGGACAACAGGCAAAGCTGGGGAATATAGTTTTCATAGTCAAAATCTAAATATAAAAACAAATTTGGGCTATTTTACGATTGCGACTACTAATATCGTGATTGCTTGTGAATGGCTACTGACTGATCATAACGGTGACAATATTTGGCAACTATATTTATTTGACAACAAAATGAGACCAACAGATCAGTAAAATAACCGCTATTGTTCATAAAATTTGTAAATTTACAAGGGGCTTTATTCAGCACCTTTGTTCGTTCGGGTGCCCTGTTCGGGTTCATTCAAACAGAGCTCGATCATTAAGCCCCGCCCACATGATGCCTGTCGCCTATCCTTGTAGGGACTGTATATCATTGGTGTAGCTCATCGGTTAAATGCGGGATTAAAAACTTGTGGTTGCGGTCTCCGTGGGCTCAAATCCAGCACAAAGTGACCTTTTTATTCCAAGATTTTGATAGATTTAGCCGAACCCACAGATGACACACGAACTTTGAGATTTTTATACAGATATATATATATATACATATATATATATATATATAGTTACAGTAAATCATTAATTTGCCCAGACTTGAACACATTCATAAAGAAAGTTGTAATTAAGCCGTAGTATACCATTACTGTTCCTGTATTTCGGTTGTCATGGATATTTGAAGACCAGTAGTGGCGTGCATTCGCATACTCCTGGGCTAAATAACATGTTTCTCTTTCGTCAGCTACAAATCACATAATCATAAATATATGCAAATTACTAGAATAATGATTTTATTTATTTCATGAAAAAGGTCAAGGAAACAAGCGGGTGATATTGGAAAAAAGAAAGGGATGGTTGAGAAATTCAATATTAGCAGTCAAATGGCACTGCAGTGCAATAGGATAACTGCAATGGTCGCTGTACTGTACTGGGTGTGGGTGTTATTATGTACAACAAACAGTAATAATGAAAGGAAAAGATTATATGTTTATATCTCTTCTCCTGCAGTAGTTGAAATGCAATATTAGAAGTAAAATGCACTGATATTATTAGAATAACCAATGTTATTAATATAGTAATTCAGTAATAATAGAAAACCAATGCGCAATTTTGTTTACATTTCAAAACGTCATAGCTAATAATATCAAGAAGTTGTGATATTTATATCGATTTTTAGAAAATCTATTTAACAAAACTTTTAAAAAAAATAATAACAGTGACATATTGCCCATCATCGATGTTGTTAGTGGGAACATAACACTTCAATAGTCATTCAAACCTATAATTAAATATTGTAATAATCTTATAAGAATCGTTAAAAAAAATATCATCGTTATCTTCTTTACTTTTACTGCGTTGAACATCAGTTAAAATACCAAAGTACTCAAAAGTGTCCAAAATGTCAGTTACTTTGAAATTGGCGAAAGAGAAACAATAATATTTCAGTATTTCTAATTACAGAAACCTTCGGCAATTCGACAATGCTATAGACTAGTGAAATGTGCACGTTATTTTTTCATGAAATGTGCACGACTTAATGGTTCTATTCTCTGTCACTCAACGTTTCGTTTGCCGGTCTTAATTTTAATAAAAATAAGGCTTGGCAAGTTTTAATAACGATTTTCAGCCAAATTAATCTGTCTATTTGTGTATAATCTGATCAGGTGGCTAAGTTTTAAGATATTGTCGACAATTTATAAAGACTTGGTAACATATTTAAATAGGTTTTTATGTGTTTTGTATCGTTATTATACTTAAACGACTCTATTGAAAAATGGTTAAATTTGTTGATGATATTTCGGAACAAGGGTTTGCGACGTTGTTGATGAATAATTTTTGTGAGTTGTGTGCCCATGCATTTGTCATAAAACTCTCAAACAATCGCTTCGCTCGTGTTTGGTCTTGGGAAAACAGTAGTTGGAAACCCCAGTGATTAAAAATCACATAAAAAGTTGAAACATGTTTTTATTTGGAAGGTACATACAGGCAAACACTATACTGCCTCTACACAAATGTAAAACAATATTATTGTACTTTTGTTCAATTTATAATGTTTTCATAACTTCAAATACATGTAGTTTTTAAAATACATTAAATAATAGTAGCTTATAGTGTTATCTGCATAATCAGTTCTAAATTTGTTGACAATGATGAAATATGTACAAACCAAAGCAGAATTATTGCATAAGTGTATAAATTGGTACGAACCAAAGCAGAATGGGTCGCTCAGAGTCAAATTTCCACAGCCCTTGAAGCAGGAAGTTTCTTTAGAGCAGCTATAAATACCACAGTTTCCTGTCTGCAAGAGTAACAGAAATAGGGGTTATAGCAAATATGTTAGTTAATGACATGCTCTTATATTAATTCTGCTATGGCTGCTAGTAAGTTATATAAACACTTGGGGCTGGTATTTAATCTGATAATATTAAAGCATAATTGTTTATTGGGTGAATTATTGGAATTTAACATACCAGGTATTGGTTAGTAGCAAAACTAATATGAGAGCAATATTTTAAAAAAGCATTTTAATTGGAACAAAGCCATTTATTACCATATGAAAAGATTATTTAGTGAAACAGTGAAACTACCGATTGTGAACATAACAAATTAATAAAGCTTCTTTAGCTGTACATAAAATGTGTTTAATGTTATTTGAATAATAGAACAATGTTTAGAGTTAACTAAATAATAAAAGTTCTGTAAAAAGCTAGACATTATTTATATCATTAAATTTATACTAGAAATTTCACTGTCATACAGCCATGTCATCATATATTACAGTATATTATATATACTGTAATATATAATCATAAATATTATATGTTTACATCTCTCCTTCTGCAAAAAGAGAAATGCAATATTGGCCAATATTAGAAGTAAAATGCACTGATATTATTAGAATAACCAATATTATTAATATAGTAATAATAGCAAACCAATGCACAATTTTGTTTACATTTCAAAACGTTGTTGTATGGAAATACTGCTAAAACAAGATACCAACAGGGAATGTAGCCAGACCGCAGGATAAGCATATAATTCGTACAAGCAGCAAGACGCCTAAAGACATTAAAAGATTCAATAATTAGAAAATGTCAAAAGCAAATTAGAAACTTCAAATTTGGCAGAAATCAATCATAGAAATTGCGTCAACACCAGATGGAGAATATGCCAAAGGGAAGTCAAAGCAATTAAACTTACCAACCACCACCGTCATCAAAAAGCCACCGGAGAAACATTAGAGACGAGTCAAATGAGTCACATACAGATCTGCCACTCCTGTCAAACATGACCTAGACACCAGGAGTAAGTCACGAGCTCCACCCTACATGTCAACATCACGCGCACCAGCTGAAGACTTACGCAAACAAAATATTTTCACACGCCTAACAGAAAGCATCGAACCTTAACACTCAACCTACATGCACAGGCTAACCATCCCACATGCCAGACATCTATAAAAGAGAACAGCTCCAATGACTCAACCACCTCTATCCCCATCTCTATCTCCGGCTCTAGCTCGATCTCTGGCTCTCTCTCTCTCTCTTCCTGAGGGCCTCCTTGGACGCTTTTCCCATCTGCCTGCTGATGAGTCTCTCTCTCTTCTCTACCAATGGAGCCTCCTTCTCCTCCACCAGCTGAGCCTCCTCTACGCCACTATCTCAACTGCCGACACTCTCTACCTATGACCTCTCACGACTCTCGTTTGACTATCGAAACTCGCAGCCGCATGGACTGAGCCAAGCAAACACAGACGACCGTTCGAGTGAGGATGTAATTTTTATTAGCTCTTCTAATTGTTTTGTCATTAATATTATTGTTTTAGAATTTTGTTAGTTGTGTATTTTAATTGTTTGACTTAAAGAATAAAGAAGTAACTTGTACTGGTAAATATCAGCATTACTTACAATAGCTTAACACCTTCACTATACCTGAACCAGTAATAATTAAATTAGCACCCACAAGCTAAGTAAAAGTGCACAAACTAAACATAGTCAAAATAGAATAATATGACAAGCAAATTCAACACTGATGCTATGTGTGGATTTGGATTAGTTATGCATAACATAATTTCTCCACAACCACACATAACAACGTCATAGCTAACAATATCACGAAGTTGTGATATTTATATAGATTTTCAGAAAAGCTGTAGGCCTACTACGTAGTCATTGTTCTGTAGTCATCCAAACTAATAATTAATTATTGTAATAATCTCATTAGAACCGTTAGAAAAAATATCATCGAATATCCCTTTACTTACACTGCGTTAGAATTTTAGAAAATCTGTACTACGTAGTCATTGTTCTGTAGTCATCCAAACTTATAATTAATTATTGTAATAATCTCATAAGAACCGTTAAAAATGTCATCGTCATTTCATTTACTTATACTGCGTTGGACATCAGTTAGAATACCAAAGTACTCAAATGTGTCAGCAAATGAAATTGAAAAAAATTGAAATCGGCAAGAATGAAACGATAAAAACCGTTAAAAAATACCATCGTCATTTCATTTACTTATACTGCATTGGACATCAGTTAGAATACCAAAGTACTCAAATGTGTCAGCAAATGAAATTGAAAATGACAAAATTGAAATCGGCAAGAATGAAACGATTTCTGTACTCCTATGTTAATTGCCGAAATCTTCGGCAATTCGACAATGCTATCGACTGGTGGAAAGTGCACGTTTTTTTGTGAATTGCGCAAGACTTTATCGTTCCATTATCTGTCGCTCGGCATTTCAGTTTCCGGTCTTAACTTTTATGAAACCAAGCTATTCAAGCGCTTTGTGGCGATTTTCGTCCCAAATAATCTGTATTTTTGTGTATAATCCGATCAGATGGGTTAGTTTTAGGAATTTGCGGTACCCTTTCAAAGACTTGGTAACATATTTGAATAGGTTTATATGCGTTTTGTATCATTATTATACTTGAACGATTTTACTGAAAAATAGTTAAATTTGTTGATAGGATTTCGTTGCAAGGGTTTGGTGACGGCTGTAAACGGATAATTTTTCGGGAGTTGTGTGCACATGTGCATTTATCATAAATCTCCCAATCAATCGCTTCACTCTTGCTTGGTCGTGGGATTAAGAGGAATTGAATGAAATGCAGTTCCTCGGAATGTAAGATATTTCAAGCTTTGAATATGAAAGAGGTTTTAGTAAATAAAGCAATTAAATGCATTATAAAGATAATTTGAAGTCATGCAGTTTCTATAACAATGTTTTGTAAAACAAAAGTAAACAAACTGTTTAGATTATTAGTAAACACGTGCAATCAAAACGTATATATATGGTAGCTGTTGGTGCGAATATAATAAAAACACACACTGGGTTAAATAGGTTGATATAATGGTCATTTTTCAGAATATGATAAATACAAATAGATAAGAAAAAGAAAAAGAGCAGAAAAGTCTGTCAAAGGTCTGAACTGTCAAGCAGCAGGTAACTTGTTCAACCCTCACTGCTGGATATTAATAAGAACATATTGTCCTAAATTACTCCTGAGCCCAACTGCTGCATGTTTTCTATATCAAAATAAAACAATGCATACTCTGTATTCCGTGGATGGCAGCTAGAAGGATTGGGGGCAGACAGAACATATGGGTGTAAGACCTTCAGCGATTCTCATACAACCCTTCATGAAAAGGACCGAAAGCAAAAGCGAAAGAAACATGGAAAAGAAGCAGTTTAGGATCAGGGTTCTTGCAAATAAGGAGCTCAAGTCATTGCTTAGCAAATAAAACTACACTCAGTAGAACCTGTGCAATAGAAGGGAAGAACAACAAAGAAGCAACAACATATGAAATTAAACAGTTGTCAACAGAAGCTGTTGTCAGGCAACAACAGTTTTATGGTTGACAAGCTTTGTGATAGATCAACTTTTATGTGGAATAGCTGTCTGAAATATTAAATAGAGCAGCTATCTAGCAGGGTGGCTGTCTGGTGGAGCAGCGATCTAGCAGGTTGGCTGTCTAGTAGAGCAGCTATCTAGCAACGTGGCTGTCTACCAGAGCAGCTCTCTAGCAGGATGGCTGTCTGCTAGAGCAGCTATCTAGCAGATTGGCTGTCTGCTAAAGCAGCTATCTAGCAGGGTGACTGTCTGCTAGAGCAGCTATCTAGCAGGATGGCTGCCTGATAGAGCAGCTATCTAGCAAAGTGGCTGTCTGGTAGAGCAGCTATCTAGCAGGGTGGCTGTATGCTAGAGCAGCTATCTAGCAGGGTGGCTGTCTACTAGAGCAACTGCCTAGACGATCAGCTGTTTAGCAAACCAGCTGTCTGGTAGGCAGAATGCTTGAAAGGCGACCTTTTATAAAAGTTACTAATAAAATATGCTACTTTAAATTTTTTAATGTTTGAATATTAACATGTTATCTATTTTAACCCATTATTTTTTTTTGAAAAGAATTACTATAATTTATTTTTTTTATTCTAGCTTTTTTGTTAGTAAATTTGACCCTATTAAATGTGTTTTAAAGCTTAGATCAAATTTGATTCATGATAAAAACTACTATTAATTTATCAACACGCTTAAATTTATTCACTAAAATTATTATAGAAAAGATTTATCACTGACACTTATGACTAAACTTATTACTGACATCTGTATGTTTGATTCAATAGAATTATTTCTGCTAAAGGTGTTGTAAGCACTCTTATTTTACCAGTATTTTCTGGCACTTATAGAGTTTAAGAGTAATAGAATCATATGAACTGGTGCAAAAATTTGCAAACATTAACACCTTGTGGCAATCTGAATCTGAATTTAAATTTGTACAGAAATGTTACAATTCCAGTGGACCCGCGACTATTGCCATATTTTTGTTGCTTTATAAAAAGCAAAAAGCAAATTGAATATCTGACATCTCCCTAAAATCAATGGTTTATAATTGAAGAACAGGCAAGATTTTGCAAAAGTTTGTAATTGCAAACATTTCCTACATTCCATACCTCACCAGTCTTAATAAATGTCATTTGACTTCCTGTAAGAAAATCAGTGCCTTTCTTTACCTCATCTATTTCAGAACTTGACAACTCATAGCAGGTACCTAAAATATGAACAAATCTATCAGCTACTACAAGTGACAAGTGACATGTCAACATTACGAGTTACCAGGTCGTGGGTTCGGAGTACAATATCAGATTAAAATGGTCCATCGATGCAAAAATATCTTTGCAAAAGCATTCATCTCCAGTTGTCCAGAAATAACTTTAAAAAGTACCATTAAAGCTATAGCTTGACTATAATTGTGCGCTCATCAGACAAACGATTTCAAATACGTTCTTCATTATAAACTAGCGATTGAATAAAATCTGGTCTCCAGTTTCACTCAAGCAAATTTATTCAAATTGTAGGCTAATAATTGATTCAAAAAATGTTTGAGCAATACTTTAAATGGAGTTGTATTCTCATGATAAAAATGAGATCAATAGGTTCACTGTTACACAATAACACTCGACTGAAGCCTGTTATCCAGTTTCAGTAATGCTAATATTTGAAAATTTTAGGTTACCAATTGATTCAATAGAAATAAACAGAAACTGCTCCATAGAGATATTGATCGGTACTAAAATATCTGAATGGTTTGCTATAGTCTAACAAACTTTAGAATGAAAGGATTTCACAGAAACTGAAGTTATATATTTCACTGTCAGAAGAACCTATTAGATCTCACACATACTAACACACTGCAGTAAAATAAGATTATCAGTGAATAATGACATCATCACTTTAGTTAAGCGATACACATGTTAGTAGTTTACTGTAACAGCTTGTCTACAAGTTAATCAGCTAGAGGATTGAAGGCTGCCACACCTAGATAATAAATCAGCAGTAAATGTGTTGTAAAGAGTGAGTGGTTTATTAATAATAAGTCTCATTATCCTAAGATAAAGATTACTTGTAGATTCTCTCAGTGTAGATGTATAATAGAGTATAAATATGATAACAGTCTTTGCAGAGGTCAAAGGTCATGATGTTATGTAATGATTTAATCATCATAGGAGACTCATTGACAGCGGGTATCACTGGTGTAATAAATAGATGAGATAAACAAGAGAAGCTGAAGTAGAAGCTGAGATTGTGATCACATGTTAGTATTTGTAGTCTCTAATAACTTCCTAAACTCCATTGAACTAGATTTTACTGATTGTCAATTTAATTGCAAGACTTCCTCTAATCAACAGAGTAAATACTGTGTCAAAAGCGATACTGATACTTTGAAAGTGGACAAGGAAAGGATAACTTCAAATTAACAGGTAAATGTAGGTCTCAGTACATGCTCATCACTTTTTCCCAGCCAAATAACAATATATAATTTTCAAATCTCATAGGAGTAGCTGCAAGAAATAGCTGGCATTTTATTAGGCAAAACATAGATGGACCCAAGACGAGTATTTTTGTAACATGAAAACCACTGAATTGGTAAAAAGGCCTTTAGATCAATAGAATAATCATTTTAGAGCATTTTCAGACTTAGATCGTTTATTATTAGTAGATCACATTGGCCCAACAAAAAGTATGAGCTGTAAAAGCAAACTTTTTATGACCTCTACTGGCTGAGGTAAAGATCCCACAATGGATACTGAAACTATTACAAACAGCAGTCTTAGAGGGGCTCATACGCTATTAACTATATTCAAGAATAATTGCCCAATATTCTGCTGTTTCTATATTTGTAAGTTTACCCTAATGAAACAAATAATTTAATTTTAATGTAAATTATAACTGAAATGTTGCAATCTGATTACCACTAAACTAATGCAAACAGCTTCTCAAAAAACTGATAAACATCATAAAACAATGGCAACAAAAATTAGAATAAGTTAACGACTAACAAAAATGTACTCGCTAATTTAGCAAATCAAAAACTTCATTGCTTTTTGCACTACAATCAAATAGATTTAGAAAAACTTTGATTGTCTATGATCTGACTGCTTCTAAGGTTTTTTTGAAAAAGTAACGACTTCTTCAAAGGAAATGATTTGAGCAGGAAAACTCAATAATAATGCTTACTGACCTTTAGCCAGTTATCATGGTAGCTTTATTTTTGTTGAGTGCAGTATTAAAATTTTTAGCCAATAATATATTTTTATGGATACCCTTGCGAGCTCTTGTAAGATTATCTTACATTTTCTAAATAAGGACCGTTAGACCAGATTTAAATTCACATAGCAAGTGTAACTCAGTAAATTCCCACCTTTAATAAATAGGTTTTTACTGGAAAACCTGTATTTGAACGCCACTTTTATTTGATTGCTGCTTTGAGAAAAGGATTGAAAAATAAAGCTCCGCCCATAGATTGAAGACCACTTCTATTTGAATGCC
Organism: Watersipora subatra; assembly: GCF_963576615.1. Classification (NCBI taxonomy): domain Eukaryota; kingdom Metazoa; phylum Bryozoa; class Gymnolaemata; order Cheilostomatida; family Watersiporidae; genus Watersipora; species Watersipora subatra. Next base: position 43,928,349 of record NC_088710.1, on the reverse strand, counting down.
ACTTTTACGGTATTTGACCACCGCCGCTATTTGACACTCTTAATCTATACGAACCCATAATATCAAGTGGTTATTAAAAGAGTGGTTACAAAACTGTATTAGTAATGGCTTGATTACATCAACAAAAAATATTTCGTTTGTTGTTTCTTTTCATATTAAAGTTCATTTTCCAACTCCAAAGGTTTTCATTTATTTCGTTAAAACTTTGAAAGCAACACCATAGAAAAAAATTAATAACTGTATCACACTAATGGTAATCTTTTTTTAGCACAGTGTTAATACTTCAATGTGTACGAGAAAACGTTTTCTCATTTACGATGGAAAATGTGCTACTACTATTTTGAGGCTAATATTATGAGGCTATTTTAATTACACTCAGTTTCTCTTCATTCACGCTAGAAGTTTCTCTTCATTCACGCTAGAAGTTTCTCTTCATTCACGCTAGAAGTTTCTCTTCATTCACGCTAGAAGTTTCTCTTCATTCACGCTAGAAGTTTCTCTTCATTCACGCTAGAAGTTTCTCTTCATTCACGCTAGAAGTTTCTCTTCACTCACGCTAGAAGTTTCTCTTCATTCACGCTAGAAGTTTCTCTTCATTCACGCTAGAAGTTTCTCTTCATTCACGCTAGAAGTTTCTCTTCATTCACGCTAGAAGTTTCTCTTCATTCACGCTAGAAGTTTCTCTTCATTCACGCTAGAAGTTTCTCTTCATTCACGCTAGAAGTTTCTCTTCATTCACGCTAGAAGTTTCTCTTCATTCACGCTAGAAGTTTCTCTTCATTCACGCTAGAAGTTTCTCTTCATTCACGCTAGAAGTTTCTCTTCATTCACGCTAAAAGTTTCTCTTCATTCACGCTAGAAGTTTCTCTTCACTCACGCTAGCAGTTTCTCTTCATTCACGCTAGAAGTTTCTCTTCATTCACGCTAGAAGTTTCTCTTCACTCACGCTAGAAGTTTCTCTTCATTCACGCTAGAAGTTTCTCTTCATTCACGCTAGAAGTTTCTCTTCATTCACGCTAGAAGTTTCTCTTCATTCACGCTAGAAGTTTCTCTTCATTCACGCTAGAAGTTTCTCTTCATTCACGCTAGAAGTTTCTCTTCATTCACGCTAGAAGTTTCTCTTCATTCACGCTAGAAGTTTCTCTTCATTCACGCTAGCAGTTTCTCTTCATTCACGCTAGAAGTTTCTCTTCATTCACGCTAGAAGTTTCTCTTCACTCACGCTAGAAGTTTCTCTTCATTCACGCTAGAAGTTTCTCTTCATTCACGCTAGAAGTTTCTCTTCATTCACGCTAGAAGTTTCTCTTCATTCACGCTAGAAGTTTCTCTTCATTCACGCTAGAAGTTTCTCTTCATTCACGCTAGAAGTTTCTCTTCATTCACGCTAGAAGTTTCTCTTCATTCACGCTAGAAGTTTCTCTTCATTCACGCTAGAAGTTTCTCTTCATTCACGCTAGAAGTTTCTCTTCATTCACGCTAGAAGTTTCTCTTCATTCACGCTAAAAGTTTCTCTTCATTCACGCTAGAAGTTTCTCTTCACTCACGCTAGCAGTTTCTCTTCATTCACGCTAGAAGTTTCTCTTCATTCACGCTAGAAGTTTCTCTTCACTCACGCTAGAAGTTTCTCTTCATTCACGCTAGAAGTTTCTCTTCATTCACGCTAGAAGTTTCTCTTCATTCACGCTAGAAGTTTCTCTTCATTCACGCTAGAAGTTTCTCTTCATTCACGCTAGAAGTTTCTCTTCATTCACGCTAGAAGTTTCTCTTCATTCACGCTAGAAGTTTCTCTTCATTCACGCTAGAAGTTTCTCTTCATTCACGCTAGCAGTTTCTCTTCAAAATGATATCACTTAAAAGGTTTTGCTCTGCTAAAACATCGGTGGGACACTTACATGTATATTGACTAGCTCAACTGTGCAGAAAGCGGGTTGAGGTCAGAAGACATTGTGGAAGATATTAAACAGCCAGAAAAATATGAAATGGTTTTAAACAGAAGCAACAATCAGAATGCAACTGTGTCTGAGAAAACAATGTAAATATTTGTTTTAAAATGTAAATTTTTGTTGCTGCATACATTCTAACTATAGTTTGTTTATGTTATTTGTTCTTGAATATATATTTCCAGAATTTGATTGATTAATATAATGAAACTATAAGTTTGCGTGTTTATAGCATATTATTTGATAGAATGATTGCAATAATCTGAACTCAGCTTCCAATGGATTGACGCTCATAACTCCTTTTCTATTGCGCATAAAAAGCCAGTTCTGGCTGCGAACTATAACAAACATACTGAAGAGTGCAATGAGCTTTTATTCAACTTTGTTAAGTATAGCTATAAAATTAAATTATGCCTCCAAATTTAAAATGAAATAAAAACTCGAAAGCTAAAATGAATTGAAAGCCAGGCTATAATATCATTGTAGGACAATTGCAAGCAACAGATATCAACTAGTAAAGACATGTATCAGCTTCCTTGTGCATATTTATTTAGAGATCTACAGCAAGCTGAAGGTAAGTTAGCAAATTTATTGTTTCCAACAGGGTTAATGTTGCACTGAGCCACTGACTGAAGAAGAGTGCAAAATATATGCAACATTCGATTTGACCGTGAACGGGTTAAATTTATCTTCTCAATATTCTGACGAGGTGTTTCCAAAAACAGTGGAACCATTTATTTGAATTTCATTTTGAATAAAGCGCCACTCTAATGGCAGGGTTGAAAATGGAGTGCCGCGGAGTACAAATAAAGGTTTTATGGTAATTATCCTAGTTTTTACGTAAGTTTTTGGTAGGAGACAACATAAACTTTTGTTACTGCACCAGAAGTTGGCTGTTCAAATTGTGGACAACCACCATTGTAAGCAGATAGTGGGCCTTTCAATACTATGATAATTTTAGTACCAAAAACTAACAACATTCTTCAATAATTTTGAATTAAATGCATGCTTTTACTTAACTTTTAGTAGTAATGATTGGTCAATTTATTAGATAAGTCAACTCTGTAAATTAACAAATCTACCAGTTAAAAGTTACTATTTCTATTATATTTAAAACTTACCTCTGGCATCTCTGAAAGTAGAGTAACAGCCAGTAGACCTCCTACAGCTCATCAGACACTCAATATCTGACCTGGCAAACCATGTCTTAGTTATTGCTGAACTTGAGACAGAAATGCATGCTTTGTCATCAACAAATGTTCTTCCACAGTCCTCTACTACATCTGAAAAAGTAATTTACATACAAAGTTATTTCTTTGGTTGACTCTACTCTGACCTCTGATCAAAATGAGTGAGCAAATTAATGAGTGATGTCATCACTTTTGTACCATTTGTGAAAAATATTTAAATAAAGTCTGAATGCTAATGCAATACAATTAGAATGTATCTTTAACAGATTTAACAGATTTAAAAGATTTTATAATAATTCTGCCCTACATCTGATAAATATTTCATGTTATAGAGTTAGCTTGATTATTCATAAGCAGGCTACTTGAGCACTTTGAGCTTACTCTTTAACCTTTTAGAAATAATATTTGTATTTATAATGCAGTAATAGACACCTCTTTTTTACTTTTTTATTAGTTATGCCGTGCGTAGTATAATCGGTACGTACATGAGCTGCCGCTAGATTGTTTTAATTATAGTAAGCTAAATACGTAAAAAATTAAACAAAATAAATAAAATTACAATTAGTCAAAATTAAATAAGCAAATCAGTTGACCAGCATCTTATCTTATCTACCAAATTATGTTTCTATATATATATAAATTTTAAAGTCTGCCATTTAGAGTCTCCAGCTATAGTTATTAAAATTTAGGAATAAAATATCTGCTTCCTGCAAGAGTTGATCTCGGAATATCCCGCTTGCCAGGCAATAATCTTACCAATTAAGCTACACAAAATGCAACAAATTCACTAGGCAATATATGGGTTAAAATGCACATAGCACTCTGTGTCATGCAATGCCACTAAAGCTTGCTCTCACAGCTCTTATTAATAAGTTTTGCAACACGGATAGTAGCTAGTAGCGTACATAAATTAGTCATTAGCAACATGTCAGTTAATATAACTAACTATAAGTGTATAAACTAGATGATGTGTTTTTTTACGAACCCAGCAGACTTGAAGTGATTGCAGATATTCTCAGCCAGAGATAAACAGAAACTAATTTGTAAATTTTCATTGTTAGGCTGGGTGTATTTCTATCTTAGTATGAAACCACCGAGTTACCTACTTCACCTTGTAAACTATAATAATATTTCTATCAATGATCTCATTTCCTTAACCAAATACAAAAGCTGTATAGATGTACACCAGCTGCTTTTATTGTGTCAATATATTGCAGTCGATTTAAATTATATGCAAACATTTACCAGCATCAACTTTTAAAGACTTTCTAAAGTGATAAAAACTGCTTTGTGGTTGATGACAACTTTTAATCAACTCACAGTACATGTCGGAAATGAACCTTCGTCCATGAGACCATGAGACCTAGTATGTGACCTCTTCCGTCAGAATGATAATTCATAAAGATGAGTATGGTGGAGGTCACACAGAGTTACTGTTGTAAATATTCTGTATGCACTTTCAGCTAATGGTCTCTTTTCTATGTTTATGAAAGTTCTCTCCTGTTCATACACTGTATTGGTTATTTGATAGTCAATAGATGATTCAACAGATATTTGTATAAAATAAATTTAAAATACAGACTAGTTTAGATAGCCACTAAAATAAACACAGTTTATGTTCTTATCTGTGTAGAGATTCTGGTTTCCGTGGAAGAAGCTTTCTTCTGCAGATGTAGTCTTACTTCTTGTAGTGTTGAGTGGAGCTAGTCTAATTTAGAGTTATCCTCCCAAATGTATATCAGCATATGTTGGAAGTATCCACTCTGTATGGTAATGTTTACCTAGTTTGGTTTACCTCAGACCAAAAAAGTTGCTTTTTGTTTTGGGCTTAAAATGAAAATTGTAAATAAAATCATTGCTTGAAAAATTATATTCCATTATAACGCTCTCTAATCAAAGTAATTTTAATGTGAGTTTTATATGAGATTCTATTTATTATTTACTGCACAACAAGCAGACATATGACAAGAAAAACCAATGTATTCAGCTAAATGTCACTATCTGTGTCTTTTCAAGCTCCCGCTTATTCAATCTTCCCCAGCACATTCATTCTCATTCCATCTGAAAGGATAGCTACAATGGTTATGTTTAGCATAGTCCTGTGCTAACTTTTTTAGTTGTTTCTGTTAGTTGTAAAGCTGTGAGCTGGTATTCTTTTAGTAACAGTTCTTGATGGACTGTAAAACTGTTCTATGTGCTTTATTTTGGAAAAGAACTCAACATTATTTATTCCTTTGTCTTTTGCCTTATTTACATAACGAGTCAGGATAGTTCTGAAGATCTTCAAGTTCTCAGTGACCCTCTGTGCTGCTAGGCCTTCCTCAAACACCATTTTTATGGCAGTCCTCATTTTAGCAGCAGGGGTTCAATTTTTCTCATGGCCATCAGCCATCTTCTTATATGTACGCAACATCTCTATCTCTTTCCAGTAGCAGTCTCAATCTTGATCCGTTTATTTGGAAATAATATATATAAACAAATGCTCTTTAAAACCTGTCTCAAATATGAAGGAAAGTAAGTTTGATCAACTAAACTTAGTGGGTTGAGGAGATTATTATTACTACAAATAGCGCTGGAGATCTGAGGGAGAGTGTTTCAAAGTTAGCCTATTTGTATTTTAGCTTAAAAATGCATTTTTATTACTTTGGTTTTGGTGTAGGAGCACTGAGAATAAAGCGGGGTATAGTGGACCATGTTCGCTGTGCTCCACTTCAAATTGTTCACTGTGCCCCAACCATTCCATGTGAGAAAAATTGAGCTGAAATTTTCACAGCTTTCATCCATTGTTTATGTTGAATATTGAAAAAAGAATATTGAAAAAAGAAGAGTACACTTATGTCTATCTTTATTCACATGAAAAAAAACATACTTGTTGCAGTGTAATGTACATGTTCATTTTTAGCTTGCATGTCATATATTACTTTTACCATGAAAATTTACATTTTACTCACCTGAGCTTTTCCTCTTTTAGCTATCTATTACGAAATAATGGAAGTAAAGCTCTAACATAATTTCCTATGAAATATAACTGGTGTGACAACACTCAACTAATTGTATCTCTGAAAAAAGGAGTGTTCACTGTGACCCTATATCCATGTGCCCCCGTTACCCCTACTGGTTACAAATCTTATATCCTACAATTACCGAAACTGTGCATAATAGTTCAAGCACTTAATTACTTTCGTATTTGAAAAAAATCTTATTTTTAAGGATTTGTGTTTGTCTCCAATTAATTAGAGTAGATTCACAAAAATGAGACTTGATTTGGAAAATGAATGAAGTGATTTGTGATTGGGTCTGTCAAACAAACCATAATACTAAGAAATGTGTTCCTATGTGCCAGTGATTATGGATTGCTTCTATTTTATGATATTAAAGGGAAATTTGTTTATCGCAAAATTAAGATTTTAGATGGCGTATTAAAGTCGCTATAAAATAACAACTGATATTAGCTGCTACCGGTGTTACCATTACTCTTGATTTCCTCGTTCTGTTAACTTCCATCACTAAATCTTTGTATTTTGTATTATCAATGTTATGTCTAAAATTCTTTTTTGCATTCTCATTAACAGCAACTTTAGTGATATTAAATAAACTGGACACCTTTGATGGAAAACTAAAACTCTCACCTTCAATATTGTTACTCATTGAATATGGTCAAAATGGTAAATTAGTAAATTGTTTTGACTCAATTTTTTTGCTACCAACTGTTATCATAATTTTGCAATAGAAGCCAAAACGCTAAAAAATCTTCCAACATTTTTCAGAATTAGCTCTTGATAGTAAGGTTATCTTCGTTTATTTTTAAACTCAAAGTTTGTTTTGACAGTTTCTCAGGCTCAGATATTCCTTCACCTGTTACACCTGATGACAAACTGCCACTCAGGCTGTAGTTTTCATGTTTATTCTACAACATCATATATAAAATAATGTAGTTTTTATAATAAACAAAATGCTATAAGCTATTAAAAAATCATGATGTTATTGATTACCTTATACTATTATTGAAATAAAACAAATTATTAGAAATATGACAACTAATACCATAACTAATAAAATATATTTTAATTGAGTCTCTAAAACAGTCCTATTGAGATTAACTAAAGTAAAGAACAAATGATGTCAAAAGTCTACTGATATTAGATAGTTTAGAGATTAACATATGGAAAAATGCTGTGTGAAGCTTAAAAGTTCTTTTTTCTCAAACTCTCAAAGATGAAATAAAAGTGAAGGTACACGGCAAATCTGAACAAAAAAGAAAGAAACAATCTTGTATACAAACACGAATTAAAAACAATCTCAATACAACCTTAACAATTTTCTTAAGTTAAAAAGATAAAATATTATTATAATATTATTGAAATTATTGAAATTGACTCTCATTGAAATTAATACAAATTGATTAGTTAGATAAGGCTATAGTTAAAAATTACAGATGGAGATTACAAGAGAGCTTATATTATTTTAAGGGCCGTAGCAATTGACAGGCATCGAGTCACAAGTTTGTATCAAATCTAATCTTAACTCTTCTAAGAAAATGTGAAATGATGCTCCAGATCCTGTCAGGGCATCGGCTCCCTGGTAAATGGAGCAATAGCTAACAGCATAGCTAATGCTCCGATTTCCTGATGAGAGACCACTACACAAGCCACTGACTGTAACAGCAACAAATATCTACACTTAGTGCAACAATATATATTATTATACTTACAGCAGCAATATATATTATTATACTTACAACAGCAATATATATTATACTAACAGTAGCAGTTTATATTATTATACTTGCAGTAGCAATATATATTATTTTACTTACAACAGCAATATATATTACACTTACAGTATCAGTATATATTATTATACTTACAGCAGCAATATATAATATTGTACGTGCAACAGCAATATATATTATTATACTTACAACAACAATCTATATATATTGTTATACATACAGCAGGAGTATATATTATTGTACTTACAGCAGCAGTATATATTATTGTACTTACAGCAGGAGTATATATTATTGTACTTACAGCAGGAGTATATATTATTGTACTTACAGCAGAAGTATATATTATTGTACTTACAGCAGGAGTATATACATGTACTATTGTACTTACAACAGTGAAATATAATGAAATGAAGAAGTACTGTTAGATCTACGTTTGTAAATTTAGCATCTATCATTACAGAACAATAGTAGATTTAATATAGTATATGAAAAAAGCAATAATTACTAGATGAGACAAAGCAGCACACTCAAACTGTAAAAATGTTTAACAATAATTAAATATGGCCAAGATAAAACAGGTTTTCCAATTATTAATCGAAAAAATAAACAATACTATTGTTAAATCTAACAGAGCCTTCTACAATACAAGGTTAACATAATTTCTGATTTAAAGATTTGTTGCCATCATATTAGTAACTCTCTAATAGTATACACCATCATATTAGTAACTCTCTAATAGTATGCACCATCATATTAGTAACTCTCTAATAGTATACACCATCATATTAGTAACTCTCTAATAGTATACACCATCATATTAGTAACTCTCTAATAGGATACACCATCATATTAGTAACTCTCTAATAGTATACACCATCATATTAGTAACTCTCTAATAGTATACACCATCATATTAGTAACTCTCTAATAGTATACACCATCATATTAGTAACTCTCTAATAGTATACACCATCATATTAGTAACTCTCTAATAGTATGCACCATCATATTAGTAACTCTCTAATAGTATACACCATCATATTAGTAACTCTCTAATAGTATACACCATCATATTAGTAACTCTCTAATAGTATACACCATCATATTAGTAACTCTCTAATAGTCATTAACACATATTGCGGTATTAAAGCTTTAATTTGACTTTTATGGCAATTGAGGCTAATTTAAGAAAGCTTTTCAATCTTAACAAAACCTTTTAGTTGTTGCTGATACATTTATTAGATAACAATGTTTGCGAATTAAAACATTTATCATTTAACAAAAAACATCAGTAGAGCTTATAAACTTACCTTGCATTGGCTGGTATGAACGAGATGCCGCAGAAAAATAACTGATACCTTCTATAGCTCCAGGATTTACACATTTTGCATTGTCAATCATGAAGTACCTGCAATTGGTTGTCAACCGTGATACGGAAAAGTAAAATTGCTTCTTGTTTTGTATGTCCAACTTTTTGTTTGATCAAGTCTGCAATCAGTGATTTCTTCTCATACACTCATGTGCGCCTGCTCTCATACAATCATATCTTTCTGTCATCATGCATTCATACCTGCCTGCTCTCATACAATCATATCTTTCTGGCATCATGCATTCATACCTGCCTGCTCTTATGCAATCATGTCTTTTTGTCCTCATGCAGTCATATCTGCCTGCTCTCATGCAATCATAGATTTATGCCCTCATCTATTCATATCCTCCTGATCTAATGTGTTCATATGTTCTTTTGCACATCTATTCAAACTCTAATAAAATGTCAACCATCCTATATCTTCATGACACAATTCATACTCAAATGTACAAGTTTTCAGATGAGTACTAAAACTGAATATATTAATATTCAACTACCATTTAGCACACTTAGCTGCAATATCCGTCGAGTGTGTCCCACTAGCTGTCAATCTCAATGCTGTATCTTCATACTGTTTTAGGTAGGGGACAGTCAAGATAATACCATTGTCTGTATCATCATCTAGGTTGTAGTAGTGATATCTAGTAAGGTATCCAGTAAGACTTCTGAATACGGAGTGATTCTGAGTGTAAACTACAAGGTACAAAAATAATTTTGAGTATGTAAGAACTTGAATGTCTTTTTCACTTCAGCAAATTTATCCAAAACTACCTCAACTCATGACAACATGAAACATTATGGGTAGACCAAATGCATTGTAGTGCAGGTTGCACAGTGTAGTGTCATGGATTGCACAGTGTATATATATTATAGTGTATCAAAGTAACAAAATCTTTTAAAGTTTTAATTCTTTGTTAAGTATTTTTGTGAACATGAATCTGATTAGTCAACACTCTACCTTCATAAGTAAGAACCTTTAGTGATACAAAAAATCTCTCTTATTTCTATAAAATTTGACAATCAGCACAAAATGATTCATTAAAGTATCAATAAGCTGTTGTTTTTTTGGGGACTTTAAACGGATCAATTAAATACTCAAATTCATTTTAAACAAAAAGGTGTTCTTTAGTACTGCGACATATACATATATATATATATATATATATATATATATATATATATATATATATATATATATATATATATATATATATATATATGTACCTGTAGAATGTGAAATATTTAATGTATATTAGAACCACGGAATCCATGAGAAAGTGAAATTAAAAATTGTTGCTATACCTGGACTATCTATTATAGACAGCACTGTCAACCATGTACATTCACATACTTGTAGTTATGGTGAGTAAACAATTACTGAAGATATGACACTATTCTTAATTTACAAGGCTGCTACTATTACTACTGCTCTTTTAGTACATGTACAAACAGTTGTAGTAGTAGTCGCAGTAAAACTAATAGTACTACTAGTACTATTAGTAGTACAACTACTAATAGTAGTACTACTAGTACCAGTAATAGTGCCGTTATTATTGGTAGTCATAGTAGTAGTACTAGTGCCGTTATTATTGGTAGTCATAGTAGTAGTACTAGTAGTACTACTACTATGACTACTTTACACTATGAAGTGTAAAGTAGTACTACTTTACACTTCATAGTACTACTATACTACCACTAGTACTACCACTAGTACTACTACTACTACTACTACTACTACTATTACTACTACTACTACCACTACTACTACTACCACTGCTACTACTATACTACTACTACCACTACTACTACTGCTACTACTACTACTACCGTTACTGCTGCTACTACTACTACTACTACTACTGCTACTACTGCTACTACTACTACTACTACTACTACTACTGCTACGACTACTACTGCTACTACTGCTACTACTGCTACTACTACTACTACTGCTACTACTGTTACTACTACTACTACTACTACTACTACTACTACTACTACTACTACTACTACTACTACTACTACTACTGCTACTACTACTGAACTGCCTGTGTTGATTCAGGTTCTGTGTTGAATAGTTAGTAAACATTTTTTGAAGCTGCCATCAATTAAAATCCAACATTTTTCACAAAGAACATGTAAATAATGTCACTACCTATAAGTATAGTACACATGGTTCATACCTCCATCAATCTTCTTCTCTTTTCTCACTTCCTCTATATGAACTCGTGAAGGACAACTGTGAGAGTTAACTACAAAGTTAGTTGGTTCAGTCTTATTCCAGTAGCATTTTCCTATGTAGATCTCAATGCTGTGCTGCCCAGCTTCTAACTCATTGTCACATATTCCCTCAACTGTAAATAAAACCTGAACATGACATTCATAAGAATGAGACAGTGATCTGGTTCTACACACCTTGACTAAAGCAAACAAAAATCTTTGCTAAATGTTGAAATCACCTTAAGATTGCATGTAACTTCGTGTATCAGTCAAGTTTCAAAGAAATGACATTCATATTGTATTTAAATTTCATTTAGATGCCATTCAGACATCATTCTGTTGTCATTCACACGCGTTTAGATGTCATTTACGAGTTATCAAAATGGCTTTAACTTTACTTCACATTATTCAGTAATCTACTAGCTCAAAAAAACTACAGAATAGTTTGAAGTTAAATATGACACATTAAAAACAACAAAAAACACTATAATTTACTACTAGTAATAGTTGGTAATATTAATAGTAATAGTTTACTAGCTAGTAATCTACTAGCTTATAAAAACTACAGAATAGTTTTCAAGCTAAATATGAGACAATAAAACAACAATACACTATAGTTTACAACAATTCTATTTTAAGATTTTTGTTCTTATTTAATTTTCGGATGATACGCTCAAGCTATTTGAAGCAAAGAGGTTTTCAGCATTTCTGTCGGAATGTAAGCTAACTTTCTGTTGCCGAAAATTACTGTCGGTGACAAACACCAGAGTTATTAGTCTAGTTTATTTGTGGGTACTTTTTTATGAAGTATAAGATTAAACCTGTATTTAAACTGCCCCAATCTTTACAAGCAAATTAGTAGTTCACTGCAAATATTGAGCAGACAGTTAAGATTGCATGTAGAAAACAGCTTTAATAAGACTTTTGCAAACAATTGCAAAATAGATTAAAACCATAATAGTTTTCTTAGAAACCAGAAAAATAGCCTTATACTCACGACTGTGAACACGGACATAATGTTCCCAGTAAGTCTTAGCATTGTTTGCGTCATGGCTGATAATAATATCAGCTTTTGGTGTGCATTCAGTTCCGTTTATAGCAATATACCTACAAAAAAAGTATAACAAAATTATGAAGGCTGAATCCTTTTTTTAAGGCAAATCATTCATACACTAGAGGAAGTGCTTACGAAATTATTCCATGGCCTCAGAGACAAGAATGGAGCATTAGGAGCGGCCTAAAGTTTGTAACAATGATTGTCATGTTTAGAGCTCTTTTTATTCAAAAAGTAAGAGTTGTAAAGAAAGGTATTAAATTATTAGAATCAATCAATATTTTACATTATTTGACAATCAAACATGAAACTGAAATTGTGTTTAAACGTAAATGTGAAATAATTAGCAAGTAATGGCTAAATGTAATCTGTTTAGCTATGATAACAATAAAACAATTATTTAATAAATAATGTAATAAAAAAGTCTATTTTATTTTTATATAATTTTAATTTAGTATAATTAGGTATAATTTATTTTTTATTTAACGTATAACAACATTTTCCACTCCTACTTTCAAACTTTTTGCTTGCTTAAATCAAGCAAGGATGTCCACTAAGTAGTGGACATATTTGCTTCAAGCTAGTCTATGTGTTTGATTGATATGTATTGGAATCTAATATTACACGCAAGGGCTGTTTGCGGACTGAGGTGTCAATGAATCACTCTATGACCATACAATGTCAATACTTTCAGTTGATGGCAGCCGGTTAGCTTCCCATCACACCAATGTAATACAACCCCAGTATGACTATCTATCTTATCTATGAGTAACTGATTGCATTAACTCGCTTACTAAGCACTATCTATTCAGTGCCTTTGCAAGACATGTAGGTATTGAATTTCTTTAAATAATAAGCATATATTAGAGTATTAAACTATAATCATCATTTCTTTTAATATGAACAATACTTACTATCTTAACTGTGAAAATTCTTGATCATTGTTTAACCATTCTTATGGCTGATGTTATTGATCTAGTCAATCACTACAATTGACTAGCACAAAAAAGGGGCGTGGCTTAAACGCTCCTTGTTGGCACCGGAAACGCTCGGGTTGTTGAAGGCACTGTTATCACTTTAGGGGAGATAACTCTATGCTTACAGCTCACAAATAAATTTGAACTAGCAAAAATGATTACTATACCGAGCTGTTGACAACTTACTCAGTGTCTCATGTTATGTAAGAAAAAGTAAATATCACAGATTTCCTCTGCATTTAAAACCTAAAAATGTAATATTCATGGCCTTGGCAACTTCCATTAGCATAAAATTAAAAATTTTACAGAAGAAAATCATATTTTTAATTGATAAATTTATTTAGAGCAGCTGAAAATAATATTTTTAAGGTTATGTAAGAGACTGTCATTATTCAGATCAAATTTGAAAATTTGCTCCTACTTGATGCTTTACATTATATTGAATTTGTTATGTAATAAGAGGCTTTCTATTACGTCTTTAGGTTGAGTAGAATTTATACTGAAAGGGTTGACATAACAGGAGTGTCTACTGTGTTTTAAAAGTTGTAGTTGTTTGAAAAAGTTTGAAAGCCTTTACAGTTGTTTTTATTTTCTCTCTTCCCTTCATTTATTTCAATTACACAAAACACTTCTCATGATATGTAGTTTGAAAGTTAGAGTGGCAAATGTTGTTATATGTTAAATAAAAATAAACTATACTTAATTATACTAAATTAAAATTGTATAAAAACAAAATAGACTTTTTATTACTTTATTTATGAAATAATATTTTATTGCAAACATGGCTAAACAGATTATATTTAGCTATTATTTGCTAATTATTTTACATTTAAACACATTTACAGTTTTATATTTTTTCCTAATTTTTTTCAACAAAACACTTCTTTCATGATATGAAATGTAAAAGTTGTAATTGTTTGAAAAAGCTTGAAAACCTTTACAGTTGTTTCCTTTTTCCTCTCAATTCATTTGAACTGCTTAAAAATATTTTCTCATAATATGAAGTTTAGAAGTTAGAATGGTAAATGTTATATAAAAAATACATTTTCTGTCCAAAGACTTTTTTATTACTTGGACTATGCCGGGTAGTACAGCTCATAGTTGACGGCAGTCGATTGGCTTCCCATCACACTAATGTAATACAACCCCAGTATGACTATCTTATCTATGAGCAACTGATTGCATTAACTCACTTACTTAGCACTATCTATTCAGTCCCTTTGCAAGTCATGTAGGTATTGAATTTCTTTAAATAATAAGCATATATTAGAGTAATAAACTATAATCATCATTTCTTTAATATGAGCAATAATTACTATCTTAACTGTGAAAATTCATGATCATTGTTTAACCATTCTTATAGCTGATGTTATTGATCTAGTCAATCACTACGATTGACTAGCACAAAAAAGGGGCGTAGCCTAAACGCTCCTTATTGGCACCGGAACCGCTCGTGTTGTTATCACTCTAGGGGAGATAACTCTATGGCACTAAGACCAACTCAAGGTACTGTTGTTTAGAGGAGCAACTATAGCTATTAGTTACACGCTATTGGGTACAAGGAACCAATCATCATTTCAACAGTTGTATTACGCTATATTGTACAGTTTCAAATTATACTATATTTAATCAAGTTATATGTTATTGTTTTGCATTATAGTAAATTATATTATATTACAACATAATATGCCATATTGTTTTGTATGATATTAGGATTCATTAACTATTAATATAATGAGTATATATATCGTTCTATTTATTGTTCTATTGCACTGTAGTATATTAAACTACTTTGTGTTGTGTTCAGTTATATTATATTGTATTGTAATAGTTTATATTGAATATTTTTACATTATATTTATTTATATCAAACATAATATTTCATGTTGTATTGTGTTATAGTATATTACCTTATTTTATATTAAAACACACTAGAATCTTATATTATACCATGATATTTTTAACTATACATGATAAGACTTTAAGTTAAATTATATTATATTGTATTATGTCATAGTATATTATGTAATGCTGCAATTATTTGTTGTATGTTACACTATAAGATACTAAATTGCTACACATGTATGTCTTGCCCATGGCTCAATGGTATTAGCTCTTAATAACAAACTAATAGTGACAAGAATAGGGATGTGATTCTCAGTCTAACTACTGTATTATTGACTTACCATCTTCCACAGTATCTTTGGTTAGTGTCTGTGACCTTCACACCAAGTAGTGCACTATACTTGATTCTAAGGCTAGTATCAGAGGCTAATTTTTCATACATTACTGCCTGCAACAGCATCAAATAGAAAGCTGCCTTGCTCAGTGCTTGCAACGTAAAAACAATGGAGCCTTGACAATGCAAACCTTGCTAAATGGCTTTCATACAAAGAATTGCTTGCAATACACTTTCTATATCCCACAAGTAAAATAGGTATAAGTTACTAGTTATGCAACATACCAGTAAGTGTTTATATTATACTGTTTAATCTCATTTAATATGTATCCTTATTATTTTTAATATCGCTCCTTTTCTTACGAGCTCAAACAAGTTCCAAATAGTAGCATACCTTGACGAGCTGTGACTCATCCATGGTGTTGAATGTTGTGTCAAGTGCCTCATTCCAAGAATGGTATTGGTAGTTGAACACTGCTGAACTAGGGCACTCCTTGCTAGCTGAATTAACAGCTACTCCTGTATTGGTAAATATGCATTTACATGGAAACTTCAACTATGAGCCACCACAAAAGTAAATAATGGTATATTTTGTGAACTCATACTATATGTATATAATGTTACCTTGTATTATACAAGGGTAATTCATAGCACAAAATACTAACTCAAAGTATATAATGTTAATTGATAGTATATAATGCTAACTGATAGTATATAATGTTAACTGATAGTATATAATGTTAACAGATAGTATGTAATGCTAACTGATAGTATATAATGTTAACTGATAGTATATAATGCTAACTGATAGTATATAATGTCAACTGATAGTATATAATGCTAACTGATAGTATATAATGTTAACTGATAGTATATAATGTTAACAGATAGTATGTAATGCTAACTGATAGTATATAATTCTAACTGATAGTATACAATGTTAACAGATAGTATGTAATGCTAACTGATAGTATATAATGTTAACTGATAGTATATAATGTTAACAGATAGTATGTAATGCTAACTGATAGTATATAATGTCAACTAATAGTATATAATGCTAAATGATAGTATATAATGTAAACTCATAATATATAATGCTAACTCAGAGTATATAATTTTACTTGCTGCATATTTTTAACTCATTGTATGCAACTTATAGCTTGCAGTGTTACCTAATATTATACAATATCAACTGATAGTATACAATGTAGACTCAAAGGATATAATGGTAATAATACACAAGTGTAAATCAACATAGAACTATATATGAGTTACTACCTGCTATAGCTATTGTTTTTAGATTTTACTATTGAAGAGTATTGAATATTGCGTATTGAATATTAAGTATTGAAAACCTCTGGTTAAAATTATTGATTTTGTTACAAATGATAATTGATGTTGTTGCCCAGATCAATAACAATGGGGATTGTCTTTCAAAAACAACAGTTGTTTTTCTCAGCTAAGCATACCAGATATTATTTTAAAGATATGCATTAGAATTGGCTAGTGGTATAAAATATCTAAAATAATCTCGATTTGCTTTCAGCAAAAAACCTTTCTAAAATGTGAGAGCATTAATAAAGGATTTAATCAATTTTTATTTAAAAACATTGACCAATAAAATAATAGAGAATAATTACTTAACCATTGGTTAAAAATTCTTAAAGAAAACTATTTAGTACAGTATTACCATAGGCATGTTTTTGCTGTTGCGTGTAAAGTTTCCTTAGATTTGAGACAGTTGAGAAACCGCAAGTCCTTTAGTATGTATGTAAGTAGCAACAAGTCCTTTAGTATGTGAGTAGCCACAAGTCCTTTAATATTCTAAGAACATGTATGTATGTATGTATGTATGTATGTATGTATGTATGTATGTATGTATGTATGTATGTATGTATGTATGTATGTATGTATGTATGTATGTATGTATGTATGTATGTATGTATGTATGTATGTATGTATGTATGTATGTATGTATGAATAAACACATAATTTTAAATTTTTTTGTTTAATTCACTTAAAGTGTATATTAATAAAAATAAGTTATTCCAAGATCTGCTTTGTATGTTAAAATTAAGGTAGAAGAGGTGGTGTAAGATATAAGATATAACTCACCTTAACATAACTAATGTAGAAGAGGTGATGTAAGATATAAGATATAACTCGCCTTAACATAACTAATATAGAAGAGGTGATGTAAGATATAAGATATAACTCACCTTAACATTACTAATGTAGAAGAGGTGATGTAAGATAAAATATATAAGTCACCTTAACATCACTAATGTAAAAGAGGTGATGTAAGATATAAGATATAACTCACCTTAACATAACTAATGTAGAAGAAGTGATGTAAGATATAAGATATAACTCACCATAACATAACTAATGTAGGTGATGTAAGATATAAGATATAACTCACCTTAACATAACTAATGTAGAAGAAGTGATGTAAGATAAAATATATAAGTCACCTTAACATCACTAATGTAAAAGAGGTGATGTAAGATATAATATATAACTCACCTTAACATGACTAATATGGAAGAGGTGATGTAAGATATAATATATAACTCACCTTAACATTACTAATGTAGAAGAGGTGATGTAAGATATAAGATATAACTCACCTTAACATAACTAATATAGAAGAGGTGATGTAAGATATAAGATACAACTCACCTTAACATCACTAATGTAGAAGAGGTGATGTAAGATATAAGACATAACTCACCTTAACATAAATAATGTAGAAGAGGTGATGTAAGATATAAGATATAACTCACCTTAACATCACTAATGTAGAAGAGGTGATGTAAGATATAAGATATAACTCACCTTAACATAACTAATGTAGGTGATGTAAGATATAAGATACAACTCACCTTAACATCACTAATGTAGAAGAGGTGATGTAAGATATAAGACATAACTCACCTTAACATAAATAATGTAGAAGAGGTGATGTAAGATATAAGATATAACTCACCTTAACATCACTAATGTAGAAGAGGTGATGTAAGATATAAGATATAACTCACCTTAACATAACTAATGTAGGTGATGTAAGATATAAGATATAACTCACCTTAACGTCACTAATGTAGAAGAGGTGATGTAAGATATAAGATATAACTCACCTTAACATCACTAATGTATAAGAGATGGTGTAATATATAAGATATAACTCACCTTAACATCACTAATGTATAAGAGGTGGTGTAATATATAAGATATAACTCACCGTAACATCACTAATGTATAAGAGATGGTGTAATATATAAGATATAACTCACCTTAACATCACTAATGTATAAGAGGTGGTGTAATATATAAGATATAACTCACCTTAATATTGCTAATGAAGAAGAGGTGATGTGAGATATAATATATAACTCACCTCAACATAATTAATGTAGTAGAGGTGATGTAAGATATTAGATATAACTCACCTTAACATCACTAATGTAGAAGAGGTGATGTGAGATATAAGATATAACTCACCTTAACATAACTAATATAGAAGAGGTGATGTAAGATATAAGATATAACTCACCTTAACATAACTAATGTAGAAGAGGTGATGTAAGATATAATATATAACTCACCTCAACATAACTAATGTAGAAGAGGTGATGTAAGATATTAGATATAACTCACCTTAACATAACTAATGTAGGTGATGTAAGATATAAGATATAACTCACCTTAACGTCACTAATGTAGAAGAGGTGATGTAAGATATAAGATATAACTCACCTTAACATAACTAATGTAGGTGATGTAAGATATAAGATATAACTCACCTTAACATAACTAATGTATAAGAGGTGGTGTAATATATAAGATATAACTCACCGTAACATCACTAATGTATAAGAGATGGTGTAATATATAAGATATAACTCACCTTAACATCACTAATGTATAAGAGGTGGTGTAATATATAAGATATAACTCACCTTAACATTTTTAATGTATAAGAGGTGGTGTAATATATAAGATATAACTCACCTTAATATTGCTAATGAAGAAGAGGTGATGTGAGATATAATATATAACTCACCTCAACATAATTAATGTAGTAGAGGTGATGTAAGATATTAGATATAACTCACCTTAACATCACTAATGTAGAAGAGGTGATGTGAGATATAAGATATAACTCACCTTAACATAACTAATATAGAAGAGGTGATGTAAGATATAAGATATAACTCACCTTAACATAACTAATGTAGAAGAGGTGATGTAAGATATAATATATAACTCACCTCAACATAACTAATGTAGAAGAGGTGATGTAAGATATTAGATATAACTCACCTTAACATAACTAATGTAGGTGATGTAAGATATAAGATATAACTCACCTTAACATAACTAATGTATAAGAGGTGGTGTAATATATAAGATATAACTCACCGTAACATCACTAATGTATAAGAGGTGGTGTAATATATAAGATATAACTCACCTTAACATTGCTAATGTAGAAGAGGTGATGTGAGATATAATATATAACTCACCTTAACATCACCAATGTAGAAGAGGTGATGTAAGATATAAGATATAACTCACCTTAACATTACTAATGTAGAAGAGATGCTGTGAGATATAATATATAACTCACCTCAACATAACTAATGTAGTAGAGGTGATGTAAGATATAAGATGTAACTCACCTTAACATCACTAATGCAGAAGAGGTGATGTAAGATATAAGATATAACTTACCTTAACATAACTAATGTAGGTGATGTAAGATATAAGATATAACTCACCTTAACATTACTAATGTAGAAGAGGTGCTGTGAGATATAATATATAACTCACCTCAACATAACTAATGTATTAGAGGTGATATGAGATATAAGATATGACTCACCTTAACATCACTAATGTAGTAGAGGTGATGTAAGATATAAGATATAACTCACCTTAACATAACTAAGGTAGAAGAGGTGATGTATGATATGAGATATAACTCACCTTAACATCACTAATGTAGAAGAGGTGATGTGAGATATAAGATATAACTCACCTTAACATCACTAATGTAGAAGAGGTGATGTAAGATATAAGATATAACTCACCTTAACATGACTAATATAGAAGAGGTGATGTAAGATATAAGATATAACTCACCTTAACATTACTAATGTAAAAGAGGTGATGTGAGATATAATATATAACTCACCTCAACATAACTAATGTAGTAGAGGTGATGTAAGATATAAGATATAACTCACCTTAACATCACTAATGTAGAAGAGGTGATGTAAGATATAAGATATAACTCACCTTAACATAACTAATGTAGGTGATGTAAGATATAAGATATAACTCACCTTAACATTACTAATGTAGAAGAGGTGCTGTGAGATGTAATATATAACTCACCTCAACATAACTAATATATTAGAGGTGATGTGAGATATAAGATATAACTCACCTTAACATCACTAATGTAAAAGAAGTGATGTAGGATACAAGATATAACTCACCTTAACATAACTAAGGTAGAAGAGGTGATGTATGATATAAGATATAACTCACCTTAACATGACTAATATAGAAGAGGTGATGTAAGATATAAGATATAACTCACCATAACATTACTAATGTAGAAGAGGTGCTGTGAGATATAATATATAACTCACCTCAACATAACTAATGTAGTAGAGGTGATGTAAGATATAAGATATAACTCACCTTAACATAACTAATGTAGGTGATGTAAGATATAAGATATAACTCACCTTAACATTACTAATGTAGAAGAGGTGCTGTGAGATATAATATATAACTCACCTCAACATAACTAATGTATTAGAGGTGATGTGAGATATAAGATATAACTCACCTTAACATCACTAATGTAAAAGAAGTGATGTAAGATACAAGATATAACTCACCTTAACATAACTAAGGTAGAAGAGGTGATGTATGATATAAGATATAACTCACCTCAACATAACTAATGTAGTAGCGGTGGTGTGAGATATAAGATATAACTCACCTTAACATAACTAATATAGAACAGGTGATGTAAGATATAAGATATAACTCACCTTAACATAACTAATATAGAAGAGGTGATGTAAGATATAAGATATAACTCACCTTAACATCACTAATGTAGAAGAGGAGATGTGAGATATAAGATATAACTCACCTTGACATCACTAATGTAGTAGAGGTGATGTGAGATTTAAGATATAACTCACCTTAACATCACGTATGTAGAAGAGGTGATGTAAGATATAAGATATAACTCACCTTAACATCACTAATGTAGTAAAGGTGATGTAAGATATAATATATAACTCACCGTAACACCACTAATGTATAAGAGGTGGTGTAAGATATAAGATATAACTCACCTTAACATCACGTATGTAGAAGAGGTGATGTAAGATATAAGATATAACTCACCTTAACATGACTAATGTAGAAGAGGTGATGTAAGATATAAGATATAACTCACCTTAACATCACGTATGTAACGTTCACACACTAACTTAGCTTATGAACGATTTTCAGTATGTTTATCATTTATCAAATTTAACTTTTAATTTTCAGAATTCGCCTATATTTTGCTTACAGGATTGTAATATTTAAAAAAAATTAGTATTTGCCTAAATGCGCATCATATTTAAAAATGAATAATAAATTCAGGTGATGATAATTAAAGATTTAAGCTGTGCTTGATATCTACATCGCTTCTCTTTAGATGTTATCAGTCAATATTCAGCTTAAATAAAATGATTAACTTTGTTAGTAAAACATTACTAAATAATTTTAGTCAAATTCGAACAACCTGAAACCTAAACGCTGCTTAATTTTCATTACAAACTTTTAACTTTTAGGTAAGTTTTCAAAATCTTTGTTTGTACTAAAAGCTTCTTGATACAAAATATTTGCTACAGCCAATTTTATTTTATTGCTAAATATTTTTTATAAACTTGCCAAAAGTTAGCTATTCAGACTTCAGTCATCTATCATATGCAAAATATCAATATATTTGACATTTTGCTATATATATATATATATATATATATATATATATATATATATATATATATATATATATATATATATATATATATATATATATATATATATATATATATATATATACTGTATATATACTGTATATATACTGTATATATATATATATATACAGTATATATATATACATATATATACTGTATATATATATATATACTGTATATATATATATATACATGTATATATATATACATATATATATGTATATATATATACATGTATATATATATACATGTATATATATATACATGTATATATACATGTATATATACATGTATATATATACATGTATATACATGTATATATATATACATGTATATATATATATATATATATATATTTATATATATATATATATATATATATATATATATATATCTATATATATATATACATAGATGTATATATATATATATATAAATATATTGAAATTGAAAAATGCTGGAATGTAAGAACAACTGTAATCCCAGTAGTCATTGGGGCACTGGGCGCAATAACACCGGCGCATAAATTGTGGCTTGCCCAAATACCAACAACAATCAACTCAGGTGAGTTGCAGAAAAGTGCGCTATTGGGAACAGCTAAGATCTTGAGGCGAGTGCTCAAACTCCCAGGTCTCTGGTAGGAGACCCGAGTTAGAGCAGACTTTACCACCCATACGGGGTATCCGGGGTGAGGAAACAATTTTTATATATATATATAAGTATATATATATACATATACTTTAGCGTTTCTGACGTAAATGGTTATAGATGCTGTCAGAAAATGCTGTCTCAAGTTCTCACTCATTTCCTGTTATTATTGCTGCTGCTTTGCTAATCATTAGATGCCAGAAGTAATCTGTTTAAAATTTACATGTAATTAGTCATTCTAGAATACCTGTACAATGTAGACATCCTTTGGGTAAAAATTAGGATAGAATTGATATGAGAGGTCAACATGATTTTTCAAATTATAAAGCAGATGTTATGGTTTTATAAAATAAAATCAACGCTATATGCATAACTATGATAAAAAATTTCAAAAACCTAACAATTTTTACTATGAGTGATTGCTGCTATTGGCAATAGGAAATAATTGAATTTATGTCAATAAATAAAGCGTTGGAACAGCTGTTTGACCTGAGTCATTACAAGCATTTACCCAACAAATGTAAAGAATCTTTCCCAACGAAATGATGACTAGCTTTTGCTGACCATGTGTATAGTATTCGCATTAAAATACAACGACAGCATTTATAGATGGCTAAAATATTTATGTACTACTAGTTGAGAACTTTTTGTAAACTTTGAAGACTAAAGCATAAAGTGAAGTTATGTACCAGAACTTATTTGTGGTATCACCTCCATGATGATCATGGTTCGAGCAGATCTCCATCCTGTATGGCCACCTACTGAACTAAACCCTTCACACACTTGGATCACCAACTCGACCAACCTGCTTCCTTCAGCTAGTCCATAACAAGTTCCATCAACTAAACCAAACACAAGTTCCTTCATTAACATGCATGTTCAAGACTTTTTATTTTCATTTTATGTTCTTGGAAAAGCTTTGATGGTTTTATTAAAGGCAATCAAAATATAAGTATAACTAAATGATCATCAAAACGAATGACTACAGAAAAAATCAAGCATTGTTTCTAAAACAGGAAATTCACAAAAATTATCTCAAAGAAGCCAGACTGTCGACAATGAACTTTTAAAGACCAGGTAAGAAGTGTCAGAAAACAATGTCTGCAGACAAATCTTTAAAAAAATGCTAACGAAATAAAATGGTCACAAAGAAAACAGTCCAAACAACTAAATGCTCTCCAAACAAAATGGTCTCAAAGCAAATGGTCCAAAAACTAAATGCTTTCCAAACAAAATGGTCACACAGCAAATGGTCTGAAAACTAAATTCTCACCAAACAAGACGATCACAGAACGACTCGCAATAAGTGTTCAGAGTGTTGAAAATTTTTTGTTAAACTAGGAAAATATTTGAATCTCAGTTGTTTTATTCTAAATTAACCTCACTCACAATATTAAAAATTGTTTGAGCAAATTGCATTTATTAGTGGCAACCTGAATTTTAATTTAATTTTGTAAGGTTTTGCTAACTACTCTTGAAAAAAGTTTTACTGAAATCACCAAAATGTTTTAAATTCGACGCAACTATAAAAGTTTTGAACAACTGTATAAAGACAAAAGAACACCAGTTGCATCATTGGAATCATTGGTCAGTTTTCGAATGCGTGCAAAAATTAATAAGAGCCAAGCTGCTTATTGAAATTATCCAAAGCAATCCTTTTTATTTGCTATTTAAAGCTGCCTTATTTATTTGTGAAACATGTTTGCAGAAACAAAAATAATTTCTAAACAAGGACGTTAGGACAACTTGTGAGTTCAAATTGGGAGAGAATGGATAATTTAAAATTTTCAATTTGGAATAACTTGGCAGTTTTTTAAAAATTTTATTAATAGCTTAAACGCTAAAAATAAGTTTGCAAAAAAATTAAAGCCTCGGCTGCATCAGCTCAAACCAAAATTGAGCATGACCAAAATCATTTGGTTACAAGCTTTTAATTCAAGATTTCTTTAGCTTGTTCTCAGAGCCAAATCATCTGCCAGTGAAAACTTTGATTTGTTTGTGCGATAGTGAAATGAACAGTCACGGCTAGTCATACTGTTGGTAAGAAACATGTGAAGATTTTAAATTAGTTTAAACACATTGTTTATAATGGGCCTACTAGTATCAAAATTTTGCCATTTGACAAGAAATTCACAGACCTTGTACTTTTTCGAGTTTATGCTCAAAAATAAAAAGTCTATAGTTAAAAAGAAAATTTTAAAAACTGCTCCGAAGTTAACTTACGATCCATGGATCTGTGATAACCTCCAGCTTTAGCACTGTAATCAAGCTGCTCGATACTGTTTGGATTGGTGCACTTTGTACCATCAAATGTGAGATACCAATTGTTGCAGCCAAATTGTGTGCTGGTATGGGCTCTTATGGTCGTGAATAGCATTACTCGGAGCCCACTAGATTTCCTCTGTTTAGGATATCTTACTTTCTAAAAATGTGTATTCTAGTAAAATAATCCAAGAAACCGAAAGACGCAATATGGCAATATCATATACATTATAAGTGTTATTATGTTATATGATAGTAATAGGTATGAAATTAGGCAAGCAAATAATAGAGACATTTTGGCTGTAAAATAGAATATAAACACACATAGTGCATCCAATTGCCATATCAATTTGCACTCGCACACATATGTACACGCACACATATGTACACACACACGCACACACACAGGCACACGCACACACAAAAACACCCACAAACACACATACATACTGTACATACACACATACTGTACATACACACATACATACTGTACATACACACATACATACACACATACATACACACATGCATACATACACACATGCATACATGCATACATAATTACATACATAAATACATACATACATAAATACATACATACATAAATACATACATATATACATACATACTAAGATATGTGTGTATGGATGTATGGACATATGTACATACGCACATATGTCCATACATCCATACATTCATACGCACATACGTACATACATATGTACGTACATACATACATACGTATGTACGTACATACATACATACATACATACATACATACATACATACATACATACATACGTACATACATACGTACATACATACGTACATACATACGTACATACATACGTACATACATACGTACATACATACGTACATACATACGTACATACATTCGTACGTACGTACATACATACATACATGCATACATACATACGTACATACGTACATATGTACATACGTATGTACATACGTATGTACATACATACGTACGTACATACATACGTACGTACATACAGACGTACGTACATACGTACGTACGTACATACGTACGTACGTACATACGTACGTACGTACATACAGACGTATGTACGCACGTACATACATATGTACGTACATACGTACATACATACATACATACATACATACGTACATATGTACATACATACGTACATACAAATGTACGTACATACGTACGTACATACGTACATACGTACATACATACGTACGTACATACAGACGTACGTACATACGTACGTACGTACATATAGACATACGTACATACGTACGTACATACATATGTACGTACATACGTACGTACGTACATACGTACGGACATACATACGTACGTACATACATACGTACATACATATGTACATACATATGTACATACATGCGTACATACATACGTACGTACATATGTACATACATACGCACATACATACGCACACACATACGCATGTACATACGCACGTACATGCGCACGTACGTACGCACGTATGTATGTATGCGTGTACGTACATGCGTATGTACATACATACATACGTACGTACATACGTACGTACATATATATGTACATACGTACATACGTATGTACATACATATGTATGTACATACAAACATACGTACAAACATACGTACGTACATACATACATAACTACGTGTGTACATATATACGTACATACATACGTACATACATACATATTTCCATACATCCATACGCACATATGTCCATACATCCATACATTCATACATACATACATACATACATATGTACGTACATACGTACATACATGCGCACATACATATGCACACACATACGCACGTACATATGTTTGTACGCATGCACATATGTATGTACATACCTATGTACATATGTACAAACATATGTATGTACATACATACGTACATACGTACATACATACACACATACATGCACATGTACATATGTACGTACATATGTACGTACATACGTACGCCCATATGTACATACATATGTATGTACATACATACGTACATACGTACAAACATACGTACATACATACGTATGTACATATATACGTACGTACATATGTACATACGTACATACATATATACATACATACGTACATACATCCATACATACATGCATACACACTTACGCACATACATACATGCACACTTACATCTATACATAAGTACATATGACACATGTGCATATGTACATATGTATGTACATATGCACATGTGTCATATGTCCATATAATATAAATATATGTACACACATACATATGTACACAACTCTCAATGTTTGTCTTTATTTAATTCGGCATGTAATTCGGCATGTAATTCGGCATGTTCTCTGGTATGTACTATGGAATGTACTTGGTATGCAATTCAATATGTATACTTCAGTATGTTCAGCTATAGATATTTAAATTTAAGAATTAAAAGCTCGCACTTTGCTAGGTTTGAACTCATGAACTGCAAGATTGCAACCGCAAGACTGGAGCTTCAAGATTGAGCCGTGCACTTGCACCACAAAGCTACACTGTTTTCATGGTTCCATCGCTCTTATCACACAAGGTATACTTTTTTCTAGATTGCCCACGCTAAACTTTATGAACTCCATTAACTCTATGATACAGTGAGCTTTTTAAGGTTTCTATGAACTTCTACATATATTTCCAGTTTTTTCGTAAAGTGAAATTGCTAAATCAGTATAGGGCAACACCTTTCACGCAAACAATTGTATTATCTTGATTAAGAATAGTCTCTACATTCTTTCTCCGTACAGTCAGAAAATGACTGTCTGATATTTCATTTTACATTTGTACCAGTATCGAGATGTATCAGTATCGGCGTAGTCAAAGTTTTGATGAATAGCTTCTGCTGGAACAGCAACCTTTTTTATACACAAACCCTTCTATGCCCTAATTGTTATTATTAATTCAACATATTCAGGAGTTTTATTTTGTTTTCTCGGTTCGTATTAATTTATCACTACCACATCACCTTTTATTCTAATCATAATGAAACATTTAATTTAGCTATTACTTGCTCATTTCTTACTTTGCTCCTAGCTTACCTCTCCTTTATAAACACTACTCAAAAATCTAGTTTGAGATTTCAAAAAGCTCACAGATTCAGCCGAATCTCTAAAAAAACCAAAAATTATAGAGATTATAGTAAAGCATCTTTTTACTCTGTCATACACTTAATACAGTACATAATTCATCTGCATAAACTTAAAGACATAGGTAAAATAAATTTGCAATTTAGTCAGTAGTTTACCATTACTGTTCCTGTATCTCGGTTGTCGTCAATAGCTGGAGACCAGTAGTGGCGTGCATTAGTGTACTCCTGGGTTAAGTCACACGTTTCCCTCTCATCAGCTACAAACCACAAACAAAATATTAAAAATCTGCAAATTAATAGAATCATTGGTTTATTTAGCTGGATATAAAATATGGACGATACAATTGGAACTGAGAATAGTTGTAGTAAGTCAATTTAAATGAATGACACTTTTAGAATGGCGGGTCTCGATTATTACCGATTAGCCTACAGGCTGATCATTTAAGTTAATAAGTCTTCTATAGCAGTCTACAGTGCAGATCAAAGTCATTATTGGGTATGAAGTGCTTCTTTCAGATTATAAAATTATTTTCGTTACATCAGTCTGTAGCCCTAGATATAATACTCAACCTTGAAAACATTAGTTTGAAACTCCAGTTATTGGAAGTAGCAAAAAAGTTGAAACATGTATTTATCTAGAAAGTAAATACAGGCAAACACTATAGCCACTTTACACAAGTGTAAAACAGTTTTAATATACTTTGTGTTCAGTTCATAATGTCCACTTCAAATACATGTAGTTTCTAAAATACATTAAACAGGAGGTTATTGCATTATCTGCATAGTCAGTTCTGTAATTAGTTGCTATGATGAAATTATTGCATAAGTGTATATATTGGCACGAACCAAAGCAGAATGGGTCACTCAGAGTCAAATTTCCACAGCCCTTGAAGCAGGAAGTCTCTTTAGAGCAGCTATAAATACCACAGTTTCCTGCCTGTAAGAGTAACAGAAATAGGACTTATAGCAAATACTGTATGTTAGTGATGTGCTCTTATATTAATTCTGCTATGGCTGCTAGTAAGTTATATAAACACTTAGGGCTGGTATTTAATCAGACAATATTAAAGCATAATTGTTTAAACTTATACATTTTAAAATAATGCCTTTTAATAAAATTAATATTGAAGTAGTTCTATGAAAAATATTTTTTAATTAAAACAAAAGCTTTTATTACCATAAAGAAAATGGTTTAGTAGAAAAAGTGAGGTCATCCATTGCGCTCATCACAGAATATTAGAGCTTCTTTGGCTGCACATAAATGTGTTAAAGATAATTTAAGATTATGCAGCTTTTATAACAGCATTCTGTAAAATTACATAACAAACAAATTATTCAGGTAAATAATAAACACATGGAATCAAGAAGCATAGGTAACAGAAGCTCAATGGGGTATTATAAAAAAAACGTTTTTGAATTCTAAGAGTTGATTTATTAGAAATATTTCAGAGTAAGAAGTAAAGTCATAGTAAAGCCATAGTAAGGTCATAAAAATAAATGAATTATAAAATCGAGCAATGCATTCAGAGTTTTCAAGTGACAGATCAGGGATTTGATCCTCACTATGGAATGTCTGCATGCGCATCTGGTCTCAAATAAAACTAATGCATCTTGTACGAGTCATAAAGTGCGCCTTGAAGGGTTGATGTTATGAAAACTTTAACACTTTTATGCATAACTTAATTTGATATTGTGTAAAACTACTACAATTCCTGTACAAACCCCGCTAAACTTTTTATTGCGAGAGTTATTTTAATCACTTTTGATGCTTTGTAAAAGCAAAAATCAAATTGAATATCCAACACCTCACTGAAATCAATAGTTTATAAATAAAGAACGGGCAAGTTTTGCAAAAAATTTCAATTGCAAACATTTCATACATTCCGTACCTTGCCAGTCTTAATAAATGTCATTTTACTTCCTTTAAGAACATTATCAAATTTCTCGCTGTCATCTATTTCAGAACTTGACAATTCATAGCAGGTACCTAAAATATGGACAAATTTAGCAGATACTACAACCTACAAGTGACATGTGAACATTGAGTTCCTAGGTCATGGTACAAAAGGCCATCAATATCAATATTTCAATTATCTCTAAAATTATTACATAATTACTTATAAAGCAAGTGAAAATAAACATTAAAGCTACAAGTTTATATTGTATCTGAATTTGTGTGCGAATGAAAAAGATTTGGTCAAGTATGCTCATTGCTGTATAACAGCACTTGAATGAAACTTCTCCAGTTTCACTAAATCAAATTTATGCAAATGTAAGGTTAACAATTGATCCTTTCAAAATAAACAGAAACACTTCTATAGAGATATTGATTGGTACTAAAATATCACATAATGGCTTGCTATAAAGTCTAACAAACTTTGGAACGGCAGGATTTCACAGAAACTGAAGTTATATATTTCACTGTCAGAAGAATTTATTAGATCTCACACATGCTAACACACTACAGTAAAATAAGAGTATCAGTAAATAATGACATCATCACTTTAGTTAAGTGATACACATGTTAGTAGTTTACTGTCACAGCTTGTGTACAAGTTAATCAGCTAGAGGATTGAAGGCTGCCACACCTGGATAATAAATCAGTAATAAAATATGTTGTAAGGAGTGAGTGGTTTATGAATATTATCCTGAGATAAAGATTGCTTGTAGATTCTTTCAGTGTAGATGTATAATAGAGTATAAATATGATAATAGTCTTTGCAGGGGTCAAATGTCATGATGTTATGTAATGATTTAATCATCACAGGAGACTCATCGACAGCAGGTATCAATGGTGTACCACTGAGAACAGGATCTGAGATTGTGATCAAATAATAGTGTTTGTAGTCTTTCATAATTTATTTACTTAATGTCAACTTAATTGCAAGACTTCCTCTAATCAATATAGCAATTACTGTGTCGATAGCTTTACGTTAAAAGTGGGCATAGGGAGGATAACTCAAAGTTTACATGCAAATGTAAGTTTCAATAAATGCCCACCACTCACTCCCAGCTAACTGCAAATAAATTTCAAATCCTATACGAAATAGCTGCAATAAATAACTGGCATTCTATTAGGCAAAACATAGACAAACCAATCTACTCCATCAAAAATAGATACTTTAAATAACAGTAGAAAACATAGAATGATCTAATATGAGTATTTCTATAACCTGAAAATCACTCATCTGGTAAAATAAACCTTGGATGGATGCAATAAATTTTAAGGCGTTGACAAACTTTTATAATTTGATATTGGTAGCATACTTTGGTGCAACGAAAACTATTTGACATCATTTCACTATGACCTCTACTTGCTGTGGTAAAGATCCTACAATGAATGCTAAAACCAATAGAAACCGTATTCTTTGAGCTCATATGCTATGAACTATATTCAGCTTGCATGTAAGAATACTAGCCCAATATTTTACTGTTTTCATATTCGTAAGTTTACCATGATGAAACATGTAATTTAACTGTATTGCAAATTGTAATCAAAACGTCACAAGCTGGTCACTGCTAAACATTTTAGCATAAATAAGCTTCCAAAAAACTAACAAACACCATAAGTCACAAGCGAAAAAACCAGAACAAGCAATAAATAAATCAACAACAATAAAGCAACCAATAAAAAGAACTCGCTAGTTTATTAGACAAGACACATCTTTGACTTTCGCAAGACAATCAACCAGAATTACAAGGTTTTGATTTCCTATGCATGACAGCTGCTTCTAAAGTTTTCTGAAAAATTACCAGCTTCTTCAAAGGAAATGATTGCAGCAGGAAAATTCAGTGATATTTTGGATTAACTTCTAGCCAGCTACCATGTTAGTTTTGTTGTTGTGAGTAGAAAATAATGATGTAAATTTATCTATATATTTTTCTCAAAGTATGTCCGTATGTATGTGTGGCATTCTGGCTATAGCTATCAAAATCTTAGAATAAAAAACCTGTAACGATGAGGATTCGATCTCAGACCCTACCATTCACCAGTCGGATGCCCTATCCACTAGGACACAGAGATTGAATTCATACGCTTGCCGATATAAGTCGCTATACGGGAGCACATACCCAATGGCTTTGCATACCATGCAGGGTGATTGCGTAAGTAAGTGATTGTCATTAGTTAATTTACTAAAATTTCCAAAAAAATTACTAAAACGCACAAAAATTTTCTGTTGGCAATGTGCCAAGCTAATAGAAAGTGGCAGACAACTCTCATTATTTCTCATTGATTATCAGCTGATTTTGATACCCAGGCAACGTCGGGTAGCACAGCTAGTTATACTATATGTATTACTTTATTTGCAACAATTTAATTCCAAACAGAAATGTTTTTCAAATTATGCTATGCATCCTAAACCTTAAATTAGGTTGCTGAAATTATAAACAAACCCCACTATGAGCATATGGTGGGCTTCTCCATACTACAGTAGTTTAGCTGCCAGAAATTTCTACCACCCTTGAATTGTTTAAAATCAAGCGCTCAACTTTTAGTAGTAATGATTGGTCAATGTATCAGATAATTCAACCCTGTAAATTAACGAATTTACAAGTTGAAATTTATTATTCCTATTATATTTAAAACTTACCTCTGGCATCTCTGAAAGTAGAGTAACAGCCAGTAGACCTCCTACAGCTCATCAGACACTCAATATCTGACCTGGCAAACCATGTCTTAGTTATTGCTGAACTTGAGGCAGAAATGCATGCATTGTCATCAACAAAAGTTCTTCCACAATCCTCCTTCACGTCTGAAAAAATAATTTACTTACAAAGTTACTTCTTTGGTCAACTCTACTCTGACCTTTTATCAAAATGAGTGAGCATATTGATAAGTAATGACATCACTTTTGTGCAGTTTGTAAAAAATATGTAGATAAAAGTGTGAATTCCAATGAGCTACACTTATACTGCACCTTTAACAGATATAACAGATTTATTAGTAAATCTGCTCTACATTTGATCAATATTTTATGTTACAGAATTAGCTTGATTATTCATAAGCAAGCTAAATGAGCATCATAGACAATATTTTTCATTTAAAAAAAAAATAATTGTATTTATAATACAGCTAAAGACACATATTTGTTACTTTTTCTATTAATTATTACTGGTTTAGTATAACTGATGCACACATGAACTGCTGTCGGATCTTTTTAATTATAGTAAACTAAATATGTAAAGAATTAAAAAAAATAAATGAAATTAAAGCTAGATAAAATTAAGTAAGTAACAACAGTTGCCTAGCAACTACAGTATATTATTAAGACTTGTTATTTGTTTGATTATATGATACAATTAGGTTTATAATCAATATGTACATTCTATTTAACCAAATTATATATTATCTAACAGAACAATGGTCATACAATGACACCAATTACATCTGATAAACATCAGACAACTAATCACTGTCTGCCATTGGTCAACAAATCTACCATTTTAAGCCAGAGTACCAGGATAGTAGGCAAGTCTTTGTTATCAAGCTTTATAGTAACAGGATGTTATGGTTATTAGTTCACAGAACCACAACCTCTATTTAGCATAACCTCTTGTTATGCAGTGATGACATTCTGCTGACTCCACACAGTTGTAGAAATTTTCAAAATTAACCAAATATGCAAAACACAAAATTAAAGTTGAATTTGTTTTTGAAAAATTAGCAAAGCACATGGACTTACGTGTCAAATGGCAATATATATAAAAAAGTCATTGTTTGTTCAAGTAGCTGCCAGGACCAAGCCAGTCATAACCAAATTGTGCAGCTGAATCTAATCAACAATATTTTTAATGTTTGTGTTGGGTTTATAAAGTCACATTTTTTAAATTGTCTTTTGGAAAGCACTAGCAATAATTTCTCTTACGCATCAACTTTTAGCGGTTAATTGTTAACCCTGATTTTGGTTTTAAAACTCCGTCTGCTTTTTGAGAACCTGCAGGCTTTTAAATAATTACCTGCAGGCTGTCTGCAAAAAGCCCAGGCATTGTCAATGTTACTAATAGTAAATAATAAAATAAAATAGTAATCTAATTAACTATAACTGTACAAACTACAAACTATTTTTTACGAACCCAGCACACTTGAAGTAATTGCAGATATTCTCAGCCACAGAAAGCTATAACCAATTACGTAAATTTTCATTGTTAATCTTGGTGTATTTACATCTTAGTGTGAAGCCACCGAGTTACCTACTTCTTGTAAACTATAGTAACATTTCTATCAATGATCTCATTTCCTTAACCAAATACAAAAGCTGTGTAGATGTACACCAGCTGTGTTTATTGTGTCAATATATTGTGGTCGATTTAAATTATATGCAAATGTTTGCCAGTATCAACTTTCAAAGACTTTCTAAAGTGATAAAACACTGCATTGTGGTTGATAACAATTTCTAATCAACTCACAGTCATGTGTCGGAAATGAACCTTCATCATCCTTGAGACTCAATATGTGACCTCTTCTGTCAGAATAATGATTCTTAAAGATGAGGATGGTGGAGGTTACACAGAGTTACTGTTGTAAATAATCAGTATGCACTTTCTGATAATGGTCTCTTTTTGATGTTCGTCAAATTTTTCTCCTGATTCAAAAACTCTATTGGTTACCTCTATTGGTTACCTCTATTGATTACCTCTATTGGTTATTTACTAGTCAAAAGATGATTCAGCAGATATTTGTATAAAATACATTTAGAATACAGACTAGTTTAGATAGCCACTAAAATAAACACAGTTTATGTTCTTATCTGTGTAGAGATTCTGGTTTCAGTAGAACAAGCTTTCTTCTGCAGATGTAAGGTCTTACTTCCTGTAGTGCTGAATAAAATAAGTCTAATTTAGAGTTGCCCTCCCACATGTATATAAGCATATGTTGGAGGTATCCACTCTGTATGGTCGTGTGACAAAGTTCGGCTTACATCACACAAAAGACAGTTGTTATTTTTTTGGACATGATAGAAGGATTGTAAATACATGTACAATCAGTTTTTAAATAAATCAAATTTCTCAACTATATGCTGATTAGGTTCTTTATATTCTACAAATAAACTATCATATTTATATACAAACTGTTGTATTTATATATAAAATACCAAATTTAAAAACTTACGTATTTTAAAAAATCCTACTTTTAGTGGTTTGGGTTAGTCC
The DNA here is from genome assembly GCF_963576615.1 of Watersipora subatra. Taxonomy (NCBI): domain Eukaryota; kingdom Metazoa; phylum Bryozoa; class Gymnolaemata; order Cheilostomatida; family Watersiporidae; genus Watersipora; species Watersipora subatra. The sequence goes on along the minus strand of NC_088710.1, from coordinate 43,892,448 downwards.
TCATTTGATTGTAAATGCAAAAACAATGAGAAATTTTATTTTTAAAATGAATGAAATGATTTATGATTCCAGTTTGACAAACAACACTCATGTATATACTGTATAAATACTGTATAAATACTGTATAATTACTGTATATATAATGTATAAATACTGTATATATTTACTGCATGTATACAGTATATATACATAATGCACATATACAGTATATAACTTATACTGCGTAAATACAGTATATATATAGTGCGTATAACCTTTATACTATATATATATACTGCATAAATACAGTATATTATATATACTGTATATATGCAGTATATATATTGTATATATGCTGTATATATTTACTGCATAAATACAGTATATATATATAGTATATATATACAGTATATATAATATAATTATATCTTATACAGTTATCCGATTGCACTGCTGTGCCATTTGACTGCTAATATTGCATTTTTCAACCATCAGTACCCTTTCTTTTTTTCAATATCACATTGGTCGTGGGCTGTATGATAGGGGAATTTCTAGTATACAGTATATATAATATAATTATACTGTATTTATGCATTATACATTATATATACAGTATAAAGGTTATATGCAGTATATATGCTGTATTTACAAAGTATATATATATATATATATATATATATATATATATATATATATATATATATATATATGTATATATATATATATATATATATATATATATATATATGTATATATATATATATATATATATTTTATATATGCAGCATATATACACAGTACAGTAGAAATATATACAGTACAGTATATACATGTATACTTCCTATGTGAAGTAGCTTGGGAAAGAGTTGTTATTTGCAACATCAACACAATCACTTATCAAAATAATGGTCTCTAGTTTAAACTTTGAATACAGACAGTTGTATGAAGAATAGTATTTTTAGAACTCCCTAACTGATGAAAAAATAAATTATGTCAAGTATTGTATAGTTGCAAGATTCAAGTATCTCTAATGTACTCTAATGGACACACCACCTTGAAAAAATTACTCTTGATTACTATGTAAGATAGGCAGACAACTCCAATAGCATTAACAACATTTTTAGTATCAGTTGGAGCAGAGTAGGCGAGCTGCTGAGTTTATTAGAATGTATCAATCAGTTAATTTATAGCATCAGAGTGGCTTGTAGAAGTAAAGAAATTTGTATCTATTTGCTAGTTATTTGCTAGCCTTAATATGTTGAAAGAGAGATGAGAATAGGAGCTCTACAACTTTGTTGCAAACTTTTTAGAATAATAGAAAACCGATAGACTGTGCTTCCATTACAAAATCATCACTTTCCTAAGCATATCATACCTACAAAATAGTTTAGGAAAAAGGTTAGGTGAGGAGTTGCGCTTTCAACAAAGAAATTCAATAATGAGTAGACGACTAGCATATCTCGCGCAATCTTGATTTTGCAATCCTATTATCTTTTATTACGAAAGGAAAAATTAACAAGTAACAACTTTTGCAATTAGTACTAATACACAACTCTATGCTTTGTCTACTGAACAACCAACCAGCCTTTCCCTCTCACATTCTCCCTCACTTGCCTGTGCATGCGCATTAGTGTGAGCGTGTGTGTATGGGCTGTTTGTACGCATGTGTGCAACTGTGTGCACATCTGTTTCAGTGCTTGCGCATGTGCATGTGTGTTCGTGCGTGTGCGGTGAATGCCGCGTGATGTGTGTTGGGTTGAAGTGTATGGTGTAAGCTGCATGGTGTGTTGTGTATGTGTGCTGGATGGGGTGTGGGGTATACAGTGTCTAGCTCTGTTCAAGGTCAAGTTTAAGGGTAGCAGAATGATCGCTCTTGGATGGTGAAGATTAATGCAGATACAGCAGTAACGGGTTGAGTAAGCAGATCAACATATGTTCTGAAGTAAAGAATTCTTGGACTTTCTAGCGGGAGGTACAGTAGTTCCATATCGGAAATCAGCAAGATATTTGTAATTCGCAACAAACGCATCTGTGGGTGAAAGATGCATGCAAAGAGACTGAATAGCTCACTATTGTGTATGTCAAACACAGTTTGTTTTTGAATTGTTCAAGTGCCAAAAACATTGATATTTAGCGGAAGATTGGAATAAATGTCTAACTAGTGTGCTTTGTATTTTGATATGTAGTTTTGTTCTTCTGTACAGATATACTCATTTTTACATATTCTGTTTAAAGGGATATTCTTACAATGTATACTTTTTGCATCGTAAAAATGTCTATATATACATACTTTTGTATTATTTTTATCTTACTCTCCTTTTTGCTTTTTCCCTCTTTTTTGACGTCTTTTCCACCACTGCATACTGAATTTACAGACATCAATCTTATTTTAGTAAAATGCATGATAAAATAATTAAAATAGCTATAGTCTTTCAAAGGAAATGATTTGACCTTTAATAGAGGCTGTCTCATCAATAAAAAGACTGTTGTACTTCTTGTATTTTGAGATAAACAGCCAACTGGATTTGCTGTGTTTATAACGCTTCTTCTTATCTATGGCCTGCAAGCGAAAGGTAGAGCACGGCAAACTTGTAGAACTTGTAAAAGCATAGCATGGTAAACTTGAGGAACTTGTAAAGGTATAGCACGGTAAACTTGTGGAACTTGTAAAAGCATATCATAGTAAACTTGTGGAACTTGTAAAGGTATAGCATGGTAAACTTGTGGAATTTGTAAAGGTAGAGCATGCAGGTAGGTAGGTAAACTTAGACTAACACTCACGTCAACTTTAGGTTGATTTTCTTAAAACAGAAAAAATTTGAACTAGAATTTTAAACAAAATAGACAATTTAACGCTAATTTGAAAAACAGTTACTAAATTAGGCTCAGTTCTAACAAAATTGAGCCAATTTAGTGTAATCTCCTATAAAATAAATATAGGCTAATTTTGTAACTTGGAGATGAAGGTTGCAATAGAAGTCATGTGACATTAAGTTTTGAGCCTCAGGATCATTAGGGAGGGAAATTGACTACTAGGTAACCGAGCTTAATGCTCTGAAGACATTAGGATAATTTCTCAAAAAAACTATGGGAAAGGGAGGTTTAGGCACCCACTCGTATCTCTGGTAAAAACATGGAACTATAACTATTTAGTTGAGCATCCTAGCAATCACCGCAGTCTTTTCCTGACCACCACAAAATGGGATTTATAAAACTTAGGCGGATGATCTGAAGCAAGTTAGATTAATTCCAAAACAATTAAAACATGTTCAAACACATACTGGCAACCTTAAACTTTCGTTCTTCGCAGAAATGCACCTCGATCTATTTGATTGAAAAAACATGGGTTTATCTTCTCATACATAAAGGACCAATGCTCTCAATAAACATGCTCATAGATTGTATTTGTGAAAGCAGAATATAAACTTGTGTAGAATATCTAGATTTGTTCTGCAGGCAGTTCAATTAAAAATGATAAAATCCCTAATAACACTGGACTTACTGCTGGTAGCCAATAAAGTATAAATACAAATGTTATTAGAATTAGTAAAATGTATCTCAGTCTGCAAAAATACCAGATATGCTTGTATTATGTTCAGCTAGAATAAATAAACTTAAATTGTAATTATAACTATTATTTAGGATTTTACATTTGTCACCGGCAAGAATAAAAATATTTTGTTAGCGTTATTTACCTCACTCTGTTCAAATTTATTTTTAGCAGTGATTTTGATCAGACATTTTTGTGAAAAGTTGGTACAACAATGTTTCCTTTCGTCAATTTTTAATTTTTTGGAAATTGTGCAAATATCAACACAGTAAGCGATTGCCTGATTAGTGAATATTTTTTCGCAAATTTTCGAAATTCATTCAATTAATTTAAAATTTGTTCTATTTAGTTTAATGAAATAATGGCCTCTCTTTTTCATTTTGTCGAGTAGCATAGTTGTTAGTGGTTCAGCTCCCACGTCTAGTGATATTTGTAGTACCCCTGAATCAACTCATCCATGTCCTTGTTATTTGTAAACAAACCTCCTGCCCTTTCCTACCAAAGTATTTTTGCTAACAACTGTCCCAGCCAACTTACCAGCCTCTAGCCTAAAAGGGTAACCGCATGATGCATCATGCGGCAGCCTTCTTTGATTCACAGATGGGTACTTCTGACTACATCCTGTCTGTCAAGTCAGGAAATTATTTATTAAATTATTTTGAAAAATTATTTATTTATCAAAAAAGAGTAGTTCGAATTATTAACAAGAAACCTTTTTATTTCTCAACTGGGGATCTATTTAAAAAATGCAACAGTCTGAATGTTAGTCAGTTGTTTAAATTTCGGACTTTGCTTAGAGCTCATATATCTTTTTACTCATCATATTCCCATCCCTCCCAGCACTATTTCACTCGAAATTCTAAATTCAACTTACCTCTATTTAAATCATCTTCTGCTGCTGGTTCCAAAAGAACAATTTATCAAAAAGCTGTTTTATGGAACACTCCGCCTATTTCTATTCACAGTATACAAAACACGTCAGGTTTTAAGAGGAGCTTAAGGGCATGGCTATTGAGATAATCTTGTTTAACTATAATGTTTAATTAATTTTTTAATATTTTAATTAATCTGTCCACCTACGTACGCGCTAAATATTAGCTTTTGCAATCATGCACATGGCCTCATCATCACCTTCTCTGGATGCTCGTTGTTTAGTTTTCATTTCTTTTGCATATATTCATTTATTTTTGATGAAATAAAGCAAACAAACATATCTATGATGTGACCAATATTAACTCTATTTAAGGGATGAACATGTTTTAAGCATCTGTAAATTAGTTCCTACTTATCACTTTACAATGACATGTATAGACACACTTGTTTACACATTTCTATTTAATACCTAAAACCACAAGGTGTGTACCAGAATCTGAAAGTCCACCAGAAAGCCTATTCTTAACTAATAAAAATGGTTTCTTTGCTTAGACATATTTTGCTGTTAGTTTACGCTATACGTGGTTAAACCATACCTAGACGGGTTAGGGAGAGACACTTGAGCACTCTGATGCATCACTCTATATGTGTATGCATTGCTCTCTAAATAGTTAGTAAGAAGGATCTACATGCTTGCCAACTTCGTATCAAAGCTTTATCTGATGCCCTGCAACACATCCTGTTATTTGTCATTTGTTTATAACATGCAGATTGGAAGTATTCTAAGGAAGTGCTCCATCATGTTCTTTTGATATGACCATGAAAGGTTGTGCTAGGGTCATAATTACTCAGGATTTCAATAAACCCAGCTTGTACATGCAAGGTACATGTACCTTGTACATACAAGGTGCATGTACCTTGTACATACAAGGTGCATGTACCTTGTACATAGAAGGTGCATGTACCTTGCATATAATAGGTGCATGTATCTTGAAAGTATTTTGCTTTAGTCAGGATAAGTCCTCTCAATTGAAGAAAATATTAATTTTAAAGGGTATTTTTAAATAATTATAGTTTTAGTCAATAAGGAAGTAATTATATGTAATTTTGATGAACCCCATCTCTGGTTATGTTATACTCAATGCTGTGTGAAAATTAATATTGATATCATACATGTAGCATGCAACAATGAAAGGAAATCAAGTAAACCTTGAATGACGCCCCTCGTTTTCACCATTAGAGCTAAAAATTAGAATTGTAAGTACTTTCAAGCTATATTTTGAAGGATTTTGTTGCTAGCCCTTAGTTTTATAGTGAGTGCTTGTTATGATTTTGAGCACATTGTCAATCATTAGATTTAGAAAAACTCTCATTATTCTATTTTGTGCTGCTAGTTTTGATTTTTGCCTTAGTCGACTCTCTATCTTGGTCGACTCTCTATCTTGGTCGACTCTCTATCTTGGTCAACTCTCTATCTTGGTCGACTCTCTATCTTGGTCGACTCTCTATCTTGGTCGACTCTCTATCTTGGTCGACTCTCTATCTTGGTCTCTATCTTGGTCGACTCTCTATCTTGGTCGACTCTCTATCTTGGTCGACTCTCTATCTTGGTCGACTCTCTATCTTGGTCGACTCTCTATCTTGGTCGACTCTCTATCTTGGTCGACTCTCTATCTTGGTCGACTCTCTATCTTGGTCGACTCTCTATCTTGGTCGACTCTCCATCTTCGTATATTATGTATTGACAAAAAGAAAATGTTCAAAGAGTTTGACAGCATGACCAGTGTTTTGATGAATCCAGGCTATTTATACCACAAATGTGGGTAACAGCTGAAGGAAGTCAGCTCGATAAATTAGAGCTTTGATCTTTTATGTGAAAGATGGTCCTCTGCACCAAATACTAAATACAGAAGAGACTCCTGAATACTTTTGCAAGTAATGGACTAGCTGATAGGAAAAACATTTTTTATGGTTTATCTAGTCTTTGAAGAGAGCAGGTTGAGGGAAGAATAATCAGTTTTGAAAAGCTGTGTTTTCAATTTACTAGTACGTATTTGGTCGTATGTGTCTATTCTCTATCAGATTTCTAAAATTTGAGTGACAAACCAGCTCCTTGTTTATTTTGATGATGTTTTCATGACTCAGCCTTTTTACTGCACAGTGAATTTTACATAAGGTGTTGGTTTTACTCCTAAATAGCAAACGCTCAGATGCTTTTCAGTCATATAAAATTTGCTGCCTACAGTTTCACAATAAATTATGTATTAGTTAATGTTCTTCAGGTGAATACTTTTTTGTGGTTGTGTTTTCAAACTGAGATGTTTGCAAAAAATGAAATATCAATACTATAAAACGTAACACTTGAGTCATCTACAGTAGTTATAAAACAGTATAATGAATAATAATTGAGTTTTATTTTTAATATACTTCTAGTGAAAATTAAAGATTTTTGATAATGTAAACTCATAAACCTCAAAATAATGAATACTAATTTAAACTACTAAAATTTTCAACAGTTAAATTTAAAAATTACTTTCAGTCATCTAAACATCTGACCCGTGAGCAGCATGTTGAAGACATTTCTGAAAAAATCCTACTGCTGGTGACGATAAGGGCTCTAAATGGCTAACAGTTTCATCAAATTATTTGTTTGTTTAATAAATATTTTATTTACTCGAAAGCTTAATGTAAATACCTCATTGCTTTAGCAAGTTAAAGAATGCAAGAAACCAATCATTGATAAGTTTTTAAAACTCATAAGTATATTTGTTCTATCTTAGCAATTTTATTTCTTACTTCATTTTCAATATTTCAGCCCTAAGTTTAACCCTAAATTGCTATCACTACTAAGTCAACTCATGTATATCCCTTTGTAGACAAACAAGCAATCACCAGACCAGAGTTTAGTGACAAACTAAAATTGTAAAATACAGTCAAACATGGATAACTCGAACTTCAAGGGACCGAGCAAAAGTGTTCGAATTATCAGAGCGTTCAAGTTATCAGAGCACTGTCACAAGTCCATATATTTACTTATTTATTAGTAGATACATGTACATATACAAACTATAATATAAATCAAAAGCACAAATGGCTTGTTTCAAATTAAATGCTTCTAATGTAAAGATTAAAACGTTTTCATGAAAAAGTATAGAGATTTTTCTATCACTTGAGATTGGTTTGTTGTTTGAGGTGATGTTATTGCCAAGACGTTTTTCAGATTGACATTGGCAAAACTTGATCGTTGTTAAAATGCTCAAAAGAAAAGACATTTTTTTCTTTTGGGATTTTACCCACGATCAATTTTGCCGTTTCTTCTTGAAGTTTATGCAGATTACCTTACTTTACCTGGGATTCGTTAAGAGCAACACTCCGAGGCAGTTCAATTAGAAGTTTTACGAGGTTTTACGGTAAATTCTATATCACTCACGCTTTTTAATAGATACTTATTGAATTTACACACGTATTCTGTGTTTAGGTCAAACGATGAATAGTTTTTTGTAGCTCAGACAACGTATACGTTCAATTACACCAATTTTAAGACGTTTTAAACATTCAACATTCCGACGTTGATTCAACACGGAATCAACGTCGGAAAACTATTCATCACGGGCTAGCCGGGTCACGCACTCAAGGATTTTCGCCACGCACATACAAAACAACATGCGATTTTTGTTTTGTATGTGCGTGGCGAAAATCCTTGCGCGCGTGACCCGGCTAGCCCGTGCTATTCATCGTATCGCAGTATAAATCAATTTTCACCAAACTTTTAGAAAAGTTGTTGACAAAAATATTTTGCCGATGGTGGTAATAACGACGCTTATGAATTACGAAAAGATGAAGTTTACCTCTATGGCTTTGAATAAAGTGATTTTCTAAAGCGATAACAACCGTTTCGGTAGCCGTTGGGCAAAAAAACAGTTCGAATTAACAGTGTTGAGTTTGAGTTATCTATAGCAATTTATCATTACGTGGGAACGGACCAAAGGAAATGTTCGAATTAACCATGTGTTCGAGCTATCCGTGGACGAGTTATCCATGTTTGACTGTATTTATTTTCAATGATTTTTTTCTGAATTAATACAAGACCCTTACAATTATCAACTCATTATCTGAATTAATACAAGACCCTTACAATTATCAACTCATTATCTGAATTAATACAAGACCCTTACAATTATCAACTCATTATCTGAATTAATACAAGACCCTTACAATTATCAACTCATTATCTGAATTAATACAAGACCCTTGCAATTATCAACTCATTATCTGAATTAATACAAGACCCTTACAATTATCAACTCATTATCTGAATTAATACAAGACCCTTACAATTATCAACTCATTATCTGAATTAATACAAGACCCTTACAATTATCAACTCATTATCTGAATTAATACAAGACCCTTACAATTATCAACTCATTATCTGAATTAATACAAGACCCTTGCAATTATCAACTCATTATCTGAATTAATACAAGACCCTTACAATTATCAACTCATTATCTGAATTAATACAAGACCCTTACAATTATCAACTCATTATCTGAATTAATACAAGACCCTTACAATTATCAACTCATTATCTGAATTAATACAAGACCCTTACAATTATCAACTCATTATCTGAATTAATACAAGACCCTTACAATTATCAACTCATTATCTGAAGTGAAATTAGCTTCACTGGACAGTTATCTGGGCATGCGTAAAGTTCTTTTGTGCTGTTAAGCAGTTTTATTTAAAAATGATACTTGCTTAAAAATTGCAAGTAACTGCCGAAACATGGCAAAAGTAAGATTTCTTTTAAAATTAGTTTTTATTTTTTTGAAGTCAACAAAAAACCACCAGTTTGTTAGCATGATTTTGAAATATTTACCAGATATATGAATTTTATTATTTTATTGTCTCAGATCAATAAGAATGGGTCTTGAAGCGCCTCAGCTTATTGGCTGTTTACTAGACTTTTGTACATCTACTATTGATAGAGACATCTCTCAAATACCTAAAACTGCTTCGAGCTTAAAAAAGGGCCCTTATTCACGGTTGATGAGAAACAGGAGAACATAATCAGAAAATGTGAATTAGAGACATCAGAAGGTACACAAAATTTTATACATCAGAGGTTTTAATGGCATTGGGAATGCTTTTCCATGATTGATATTTTTCTACAGGTTTAGGTTTCATTGGCTAGCAATGAATTGTTAGCTGCGTAAGAGAAAAAATGATTGCTCAGATGGTTCTTTCCCCCAAGTGCATGGAGTGTTACAATGTAGAGCCTAACTTCCTCAAGCAGCCAATAAAAGAGAAGAGAATCTTGATTTGTACATTTGATGCAGTAATGTTTTTTTTACCTCCAATCGTCAGGCGAGTGCTGAAACCATTTAGCATCGTGTTTAATGAGAAGTAGGTCTCTTCTTTTGGAAGCTCTGCTGTCTAAATAAGTAAGTTTATTTCTGTAAAATACTCTCAAGCATAATGTAACAATATTGATTATATACTAGATAATATAATTATATTGATTATATACATAATAGTAAAATAGACAGAAACATTTTACTGGTCAATTTAATTTTTTTGACAAATAGAATGACACTGCAGAGATCAAGCAACTGGCAACTGCTAAAGAAAGTGTTTTAGTTAGAATATTTGCTATTGAAATTAGCTATATTTTATTACAAACAATTATGTGACAATTATTTGAACTCTATTAAATATATACATAGTACCGCAATAGAAACAGAAGTGAGGTGTTTGTAGCTTTGAATATTTCGTCACTACAAATTGCTTGACCCAGGAGGCTACTGGAAATATTATACAACTACAAGTTTAACATATTCACACCCCTTATACAAAATTGTATGAATAAACAGATCTATCCGCGTGTCTTTTGTGTAAAGGCTATGTTGTGATTACAGTAAAACCTTTATTTGAACGCTGTAGAGCTGTAAGCTGTATTTTTTTGAAAGCTGTATTTTTCAACCTGCTACTATTTTTTGAGATGTTTATAGGCTCTTTGTGTTCTGATTGTTGCTTTTGGTTAAACCTATTTCATCTTCTTCTAAATGTTCAATACATTCCACTGTGTTTTCCGACCTCAATTTTTTTCTGCACTGGTCGAGAGAACTAAACACTCATGAATTAGTCGATTTCAGCATCCAAACAGTTTTTTAGCAGAGCAGAACTTTTACGTGTTGAAATTTAGAATACACTTTTCACTTAAATAAAGAGAAATCACATGTAACATTGCACATGCATGCTCAGCAGAAATTTTAGCCTCAAAATAGTAGTACAGATTCCATCGTAACTGCTAAACTAATTTTAACATATGTCAAAGTAGCAAGACCATGTTAACATATGTTAAGACCATGTTAACATATGTTAAGACCATGTTAAAAAAAGAATTACTAATAGAAACTTAATACAGTTATTCAATATTTCTATGGTGTTCTTTTCAAAGTTTAAACGAAATGCCGTAAAGCTTTAAATTTAGAAATTGGACTTCTATATGAACACCAATACCAAAGAAATTAAATCTTATTGATATAACCCAGTCATTATTAGTATCATTTTGTGGACATTTTTCTACTGATCCCTTGCTACTATAGGTTCATAAAAATCAAAGAATGTGATCTAAGGTGGTCAAATAGAAGTGCCATTCAATAAAAGGGTGGGGCTCTATTTTTCAACTCTCTCCTAGAGGGGTGGTCAAATAGTGGTGGCATTTAAATGAAGGTAGTGTTAAAATAGTGGTTTTACTGTAAACATTTTTTATAAAATTTTAATTTATTTTTTCAAGATTACCACATATAATTTTGTTTGTGGTTGTTTTTTTGCATATTTTTAAAGCAATTATTTTTACACTGTATATAAATACCTGAAACACATATCCTTTACTTATGAGCCACAAAACTAATTAAATAAAATACACTGTATTTTGTTGAGAATATTTGCTTCAACAGCTGATGGCTTCAACGTACAAAACAAGCATCAAAGCAAATTAACTTTGTATGTCAAGTTTTACTACAAAATTTTAGAAAAATTAATCACTCTGTTCGTCAAAATACATTTATGCAATGCATAGAATGTATTCACTTTTTACGTTTAGGTTGCATTTGTTAAAAAAATGGAGAAAAGCTACTCAGCTACTCGATACAAGCAGCTTGAAGTGATCCAGATACTGAGTGCTGTCATAGCAATCTCTGCTCTGATTGTATCAGTTTACTCTCATATAAATAACCAGATGCTACAGAAGGAAGTAGAGACTTTGAAGAGCAGAGTTGATCAGCTGGAGGATACTGTGAACCAAGTGAGGTGGTGATATTATATTACATGCATTAGTTAGATAGCTGATGAACTCTCATTTAGTTTAGTTTGTTTTTGCTTTCTTGTAACTTATTCAAAGAATAAACTTTCAACTCATCTAAATATCATAAAGCAACCACTGCCAGTATTTTATTAATTTTTTCTCATTGATTGAACACTATATAATAGTTAAGTCTTCCTATTTAACAAACAACAACATTTTGTTTACAAAAATGCACTGAACAAAAGGCTTTTGCAGTCATTTACTTGAGTTCATCATGTCGTCAGTTAAAATGTTCTGAATTGTGTGAAGGTAGAAAGCTGTATATTTTTTAGCACTTTATAGATCATATATTTATAAAATGTCAAAAAAGCTGAGCTATATATTTGTTTTTACTCAGCCCATAACTCAGTTTGCTTTATCAAAAATTGATAGATATGTTCTAATTTTGTGAATGTGTGCATACTTGGTCAAATGATATTTTAGGTGCTGCCAATGACCCCTATAACTATCAAACATGCTTTAAAGAAACGGTCAGCTGAAGATTCAGATGCTCCGGATTTGGACATTAGTCAGCTTTCTTCAGGTATGCTCATATAAGGGTAATTTTAATAAAGTGTAAGTCAGTACAAGTCAATATCATAGTCACAGTTATTAACAGTCTCTCATCCTAGTCAATATTTGGTTAAAGTTTTCAGCCGCCTCATATCATACAATTATCCATATGCAGTGTCTGTAGTAATTATAAAGTAGTTTGCAGGACAATATACTAGACAGCTACTTTTTTTGATTAATTTTAATTAATAATGAGATATTATGAAAGGTTTGCTCTAGTCTTGAATTAAAACTTAATCTAAAACTTGAGTTTGTTTTGTGATAAACATGAGAGTACTCAGAAAACGCCTTTTTACATATTGAAATTAAAAGAAAAGTTGCAATATTTCTGTTTCAATTTTAGACAAGGATAATGCTGAGTTTTAAAGTTGTTCAACAAACAGCAGCTGATTAAGTATTAAAATATATGGTACTCTACATTGAAGACATCCTTTTAAATTATGACGTAATTAGAATATCTTAAAGTCGTAATGTTCTTTAATGAGAATTCTTGGGTTCACACATATTCAATGCTCAACAATTGGGGCGCTAAAAATAAACTTATGTCTGAAAAAGTTTGTCAATTCAGCTTTTGTGTCTACAACAAACAAAAATTTACTACTAGGTGACCTTTCATCCCTACGGGGACCTCCTGGCAGAGATGGACCTCCTGGCAGAGATGGACGAGATGGGAGAGATGGACGAGACTGTGAAGATACCGAATTGAATGAGTTAGGAATGATTATTAGGATACTGATGAACCAGACCAAACCTGTGACACCGATTACACCAGCACCATCTGCACTCAACTCTAATCATGGTAGATTGATAAGCCATATTGTCTACATAATTTCTTCTTTACTGTCATAGAAAAGCTGTCCCTTTGCAGTGATTGGTTGAATAGTCAGCAGCACCACCTTATAATAGCCAGTGTTTGATATTTGCTCCTTAATGATGTGAATTTTGTGTAATTTATACTTATTGTTGTCTCCTGGCAAAAACTGTTAATTTTTCATACCTTATGAGTTTTGGTTACTTAGCTCATAAAATGCTGCTGCACTATTCGGTGTACCCCTTGTTGAAAGAATTCCTTAGATAGAGTCTCAGTCTATTTGACAACATAATATGAGCCAGTTTTGCCTAGACACAGTATTTTGTTAGCAGCTGTAATGAGAAAATTGTCTCTATTCTGCTATCAGAAGAAACCTTTGATGATTACTTATGTCAGAGATTCTCATATTTTGTCACCTCTGTTATATTAAATGTTTAGAACATGGTTTTACTTTTTTTGACAAAAGTTCAAAAAGCTTTAAATGCAAAATTTTGATTTTAGCACTTAGCTACTACAGTATTCCTTTGTTACGATAAACACTTTGAAAGCAATGTATTTAGTTACATGTATGTGTGTGCCAAGATCATAGATATAGTAAACCCTAGATATGCGAATAATCAAAACAAGTGAGGCCTATAATTAGCATGACGCAACGTCATGGTGATGTGCAAAGCGAATCAGCTGATCTATCAACTCCTATTGACTTAGCACTAAAACTGCTCAATTTTTCCATAGTTTGTGCATCTGAGACTGCATATTTTATTGAAAATATGTAAAACTTATATGCAGTAATACTTCAACTTACGAGTGCCCTAACGTACGAGAAACTTGAGGTACGAGCCAGCTTTTAAGCAAGTTTTAGCACTAAAATACGAGCCATGTTTGAGATACGAGCACATGAGACAGTTGCCAAGTATGTCGGAGGTGTTTTATGAGAACAGCATCACTCTGTATTTTTCAACTGCTCAGATTATACTTTTGTACCATGTTTTTTGTGCGCGATTTTCAGTGCAGAATGTGAATTAAAAGTACCGTGCGTAGACCGAAAGTTTGCCAGTAAAAGGATAGATAGTGCAAAGAAAAAGCGAATGATAACAATTGATATTAAATGGAAAATTATTGAAAAATATGCAAAAGATGTATGCGTGATTGAGCTTGCTCAACAATATGACAGAAATACATCCACAATTATTGTAGAGAAATTAACCCTTCATTGGTTCTACTGTCCAGTGAGCAATACTAATGGAATGTTATGAGCTACCAAAAATCACTTAGAGGTGACAAGTCAGCGTTCAGCTATTTTCTTGCTCTCCGGGTGGTCCACTTGATGCTTATTGTTCGGGTTTGGCGCTTGGCGGGCATTGGCGAACGATTGACGTAAGAGTGGCGGTAAACTTGCACCAATTATTTTACTCTTTTTCTCATTACCTGCTATTTTATTCAATCGAGTTCTAGTTGCAATTTCTGTCACATCAGTTTAGTTTCTGGTGTCACCATGCTAGCTCATACATTAGAGACAGTTGAGCGTTTTACTATTATTCAGTAGAAGTTTTGTGGCTCTGCCACCCAGTTTGCTTATTACAGCAACTTTAACATCAGAGATAGAAGTGTTAGAGGGTGCACAGACAGCACGAAGGCGTGTAACAATTATGCAATTTACTCGAAGCCTATTATATCATTAATTGCTTTGTTTGTTTCTTTAACTTGTATTTTGTTCTGATTTTGTATACATATTTTAAGCATGGTTATTCATTTTCTAATAGGCTTCACGGTCATCAGTTATAAATAAAGAGATCAGTGAACCTCAACCTCTCCAGCACCCTTTATAATTGTCACACTAGAGATCGGCATAAGTCTCTATAATTATCAAACACAAGGATTCTATTCAAGGCATTTAGTCTGCAAAAGGACTAACCATAGTTTCTAAACGATGCAGCGATCTTCACGACCACTGATGGAGAGACTGCTTAGGTTTTGGATAAAAGACAAACAATTGGCCGGTGACTGCGTAACTGAAACGATGCTACGTAAAATGGCCGGTGCTATCTATCAAGACTATAAAAAATAGACATTCGGACAAGTTGGCTAGCGGTCGTGCATTAACCCTTGGTGACAACTGTTGAAATTATTCAGCCTATAGCTCATGGTTTTTTGCATTGTGTCGCTAGCATCTCATTTTATGCTCATTAGTGCATTATGCTATACTCTGGATATAGTTACCCTTTGACCTTTCCTACATTCTCTGTTTTTTTGCCCTTGTGAATGACAACGCTGCCTGACCTATATTCTTAGTCAGTTGCTTGCTAACTTCTATATCAATAAAACGCACATCTATTATAAAGGAACTTCAACAGGTTATGGGCCCAGACACTGCACACACTGTACTCTGATATCGATATTCTGAATCCAGAATGGCTGAGGAAAGGTGGACAGTTGAGAGGCTAAACAGTAACAATTACACAACGTGGAAATTTAGACTGAAACATCTACTCATCGCTAAAGACTTGTATGGATACGTTGACGGCAGCATAAAAGAACCTGATAGCACAGCGGAGCAAGGTGTCAAGGATGGATACACGAAGAAGTTCAACCAGGCTATGTCAACAATAGTACTAGCAGTCAGTGATGAACTTCTATATCTGATCACAGAATGCACAACACCTAAGCTTGCATGGGAGAAATTACAAGCTCACTTTGAAAGGGACACCCTAGCAAATAAACTCTATCTCAAGAAAAGATATTTTAGAACTGTTATGAAAGAAGGAACACTAATCGAGCAACATATAAAGTACATGAAGGAGCTAACAGATAAGCTTGGCGCAATCAAAGCTCCGATATCTGAGGAGGATCAAGTGGTTACACTGCTAGGAAGCTTACCTGAAAGCTACTCAACCTTAGTAACAGCCTTAGAAGCTCGCGTAGACGACTTATCGCTAACTAGTGTACAGCAAGCACTCTTGAACGAAGAGCAACGTCGAGAGAAAAATCTGCCTACCACTACGAATGATCTTGATGCTAGAAGACAGACTACTCCTGATGTCGCCCTGACAGCAGGTAGATATGGCAGAAAATTGAGTCTCACTTGTTACGAATGTGGACAACTTGGGCACATTAGACGTAATTGCTCAAGGCTAACCCAAAAATCGATCGGTCACAGAACTCAGGAACATAAGGCCAAACAAGCTGCGGTGAAGGATGACGATTTTGCCTTCATGATGAATGCTGGTAGCTGTGAACAGTCTGATACGGCCAAGCCTAATCGTTGGCTAATAGATTCAGGAGCTACTCGACACATGACTCCTGATAGGGTGAAATTCAAGAGCTACACCATGTACAGTACACCAGAGAAAGTTGCTCTTGGAGACGGTCATATAGTTGACGCTATTGGGGCAGGAAATGTAGAAGTTCTTGTCAAAACCAGTCGAAAGGTAACCAATTTATGCACCATACATGATGTTCTACATGTACCTGACCTGAAAGCTAATCTGTTTTCTGTGAGGTCTGCTGCAGAGAGAGATACCATGGTACAATTTGGTCATACGCGCTGTTGGCTAAAGAACAAACATGGCAAAGTCAAGGCTATGGGGACTTTGGTTGATAAACTGTACTACCTAGACACTGAAGCACCGAATCACAATGCTTCCGTTGCGCAAACTGACCTATGGCATCAACGCCTTTCTCATGCTGGTATGCAAACTATCCAACATGCTTACCGTAACAACCTAGTCTTAGGTGCTGATCTATCTAATGTGCATGCAAATATTTGTGAACCTTGCATCATGGGTAAAATGTCTCGCAAGCCTTTTAAATCTGTACCTGTAAGAAGTACTAGGCCTCTAGAGTTAGTACACTCAGATGTTTGTGGTCCAATGCAAAACGTATCAATAGGTGGCAGCCGATATTTTGTATCCTTCATTGATGACTATACCCGCTTTGTACATGTGTATTTTCTCAGAGAAAAATCTGATGTCTTTGACAGGTTTAGAGAATTTGAATCATTAGTGACCAACCAAACTGGGCTCAGGATTGGCACACTACGTAGTGACGGTGGTGGTGAATATGTCAATAGTGACTTTGAACAATATCTAGTGTTACAGGGTATACATCACGAACTGACCATTCGATATTCTCCTGAGCAAAATGGAGTGGCAGAACGGTATAATCGTACCATTTGCGAGTCAGGTCGGGCTATGCTAAATCAGTCTGGTCTACCTAAACGTTTTTGGGCAGAAGCAATCGCAACCGCCGTATATGTCAGGAATCGTCTACCTACGAGTAGCCTAGCCATGAAGACAACTCCGCACGAGATGTGGTATGGCAGGAAACCTGCAATTAGTCACCTAAAAGTGTTTGGATGTGTCTGCTATGCTCATATACCTGATCAACTTCGCCAAAAATTGGATGATAAGGCAGAGAGTATGGTATTCGTTGGATATAGCACAAGGTCTAAAGGCTACAGACTCTATGACCCTCGTACCATGAAGGTTGTCACCCGAAGAGATGTTCAATTTCACGAAAAAAGGTTTGACCTCCTAGATGAGCAGACAACTCCTAAGCCAGCTCAGAGTATAGATATAAATGTGACACCAACGCCGCCTACGCTCGATAGCTCCTTGGATAGAGTGACACATCAACTCCGACGTTCAGAACGGCATCACCAACCTCCTCAACGCTACGGAATTGATGAGTACGCAAGCAGTATTATACATCACTCTGCATGTTTAGCTGGAGAGATAATCGAACCATCAAGTTACGCGGATGCAATAAACAATCCTCAATCGAGCCATTGGCTAGATGCAGCTAGATCTGAGTACCAGGCACTGATGGAAAATGAAACATGGTCATTAGTGGAGTTGCCCAAGAATCGCAAAGCCATTGGATGCAAGTGGGTGTTCAAAGCAAAATACACTGCCAGTGGTGAGGTCGAGCGATTCAAGGGCCGGCTAGTAGCAAAAGGCTATGCACAGATGCCAGGTATTGACTATGAAGAAACCTATGCACCAGTCGTAAAATATTCCTCTTTGAGAACGCTCTTGTCCTATGCCATTGCTAACGAGATGGTGATACATCAAATGGATGTAGTTACTGCATTCCTAAACGGTAACCTTGATGAAGAACTGTACATGGCACAACCGGAAGGTTTTGTGAAACCAGGAGAGGAAAACTTGGTATGCCGACTCAACAAATCCATCTATGGTCTAAAACAGTCCCCGCGGTGCTGGAACATAGTGCTAGATACATTTCTCAAATCTCTGAACTTTACTCAATCAAATGCAGATCAGTGTGTATACATTCGCAACAATAATGAGCAGAAGACAATTATTGCAGTTTATGTAGATGACCTTGTCATCATTGCTAACCTGGAGAGTGATGTGAAGAAAGTCAAGACCGCACTTGCTAACAGATTTCAGATGAAAGACTTGGGAGAGCTTCACTACTGTTTAGGTATTAATGTTCTGCATCAAGGCAGCACTCTAAAGTTGTGTCAGAAAAGTTATGTTGAACAGATCCTTAGGAAATATGGTATGGAACATGCTAAACCTGTTGCAACACCAGCGGCCACTGATGTTCGACTGCAAAGGGATGATGGAAGCAAACCTGTAGATCCTGTCAGTTACCAATCTATTGTAGGGAGTCTTTTGTACGCCTCTATAGCTACTCGACCAGATATAGCACATTCTGTGGGAGTGTTATCAAAATTCAACTCATGCCCTACAGAAACGCATTTGACAGCCGCCAAACGTGTACTCCGATATTTGAAAAACACTGCTGATTATGGAATGACTTACCACAAGTCAAAAGGTGAAATTGAAGGCTTCTCAGATGCAAGCTGGGGTGATGACTATGATAATCGTCGCTCTACATCTGGGTATGTATTCATGAACAATGGTGGGAGTATTAGCTGGATGAGCAAACAACAAAGCACAGTGGCACTGTCAACAGCTGAGTCCGAGTACATAGCATTATTTAATGCTACTAAAGAAGCTGTGTGGTTACGCCATCTGCACAGAGATGTTACACAAACAACTTCTGCACCCACAATTATTCAAGTTGACAATCAGTCAGCAATATCCATCGCCAATTTTGCCAAAAACAATAAGCGTACCAAACACATGGACATAAAATTTCATTACACTCGCGAAGCGATAGCCGACAAATCCATTGCTACAACGTATTGCCCGACTGCGAATATGTTAGCAGACATATTTACCAAGCCTTTAGCCAAGGACAGATTCATTTATCTCCGAGCCCAGTTAGGTATTTCAGTCTAATGTGCTCGTCTATTACCGTGTTTATTATGTCTATATGTAGGCCTATGTACATTTGGTAGTCATTTACTTCTGTGTCGCAAAAAAATTGCATGATCTATGTGGGAGTGTTGAAATTATTCAGCCTATAGCTCATGGTTTTTTGCATTGTGTCGCTAGCATCTCATTTTATGCTCATTAGTGCATTATGCTATACTCTGGATATAGTTACCCTTTGACCTTTCCTACATTCTCTGTTTTTTTGCCCTTGTGAATGACAACGCTGCCTGACCTATATTCTTAGTCAGTTGCTTGCTAACTTCTATATCAATAAAACGCACATCTATTATAAAGGAACTTCAACAACAACACCTGTGTTCGTCCTGATCGCAACACGTTGAAAGGGCGACGAAGGCAAACGTCCTTAGATAGGTTTTTCTTAAAACGGCCGGCTGGTCGTGAAAGCGAAACAAAAGAAAAATTAGCAAACCAGCGAGAAATTTAAAACTATGAACGCCGAAGAAATTTTAATTGCGTTAAGTTAAAGATTAAAGTTTGCTTTTAGGTTTGCTTTTAAGTTTGTCTTTTAAGACTTGGATAAAATTTAAATTTATCAAAGTCAACTGTTGTAATGAAGGATAACTTATCTCTCCCTCTCTGGCAAATGCTAGCGTTAGCCGCTATTGTATGTATTTAATTTTACATTTTAATTAATCACATTTCCTTGCATTATTTTTATTTGTTGCTTTTTGAAAGCATGTGGTAAGTTAGGACAATAACCAACATGTTCTTTCTGTTACAATATATTGTTTTGAGTCTTTTATTTGCATTTTCAAAGTATGAAAACCTATCAATATATATTTAATTATTCTATATATAAATAAATTGCACCAACATGCGAGTAAATTGACATACGAGCTCAGTCTCTGAACGCATTAAGCTCGTAAGTCGAAGTATGACTGTAATGACTTTGGATGAGAAAGGCAAGAATCTTACACACATGGTAATGAATAATACCAATGATTTAGAAGCTTCTATATCATTGATAATACAAAGAGTGACCAAATAGAAATTAAACTAATAACAAACTAATGAATCAAATGAGGTTTAGAAGCAGTTACGCTGGACCCCTGTATTAAACACCCATTAGACATGACTTAAAATAACTAGACGAGATAGTTTTTGTCTAAGGTTGGTTGAGCTAGATTCCTGCTTTGAAGCGGCATAGTGTTTTCTGATTTTAGTATAGCGATTTACTATAGTTTTGAGTAGACTGTTGGCATGCACTGTACATGTAAAACCTTTATGGAGGTTATGTAATAAAACATATATGTTACTGTCTGTGATGTTACTTGTTTAAAAGCTCTCTGTGTGATACCACAGCTCTCCATGTGTGAACGTAGGCACTTTTCTGCAGCAATTCATATTCGGCCTATCAATCTGGTCACCAATCCTCCTCTGTTTTTAACTGAGATTAGGGTTATGTCATCACTATTTCTACTTCCCACTACTTCGACATCAGTCAAGAACTTGATACGCTCATCACATTTGAGTTAGAAAAAATCCTCATCACCGAACTCCTCATCTTCACCTTCCTCAGCTTTTGTCTCTTCTTTCTTTTTCTTTCTAGCCAGAGAATGTAGCCAGGAGTTGGCCAGTTTTTTCAGCCCTGCTCACATCCAGATCAATACAGTTAACATTGGGATTTGGTGTGATATCTGCTTTTATGAACAGTGCTCGAAGTGCAGATCTAAAGCACTGCACATCCGGGTTATTGTTATAGCCACCCTTAGATCGTATTGTGGAAAACAGAATCTCAATGTGATCCTGGTTGATCTTAAAGGTTAGGAAGTAGTTGATGTAAGGGTAGTTGCTGAAAAGATATTGAGCAATGTCATGTACAGATTTGGCTGCTGACTCAAAACCAATGATGAAATGATGATGATTTTCCTATTATTTTTCACTAGCAGCTTTCAGCTTGGTATCTTTAATCGGCATAGATAGCTTATGATATTGTTGAGAACTTCTCGTTTTTGAGTTGAAGTTTTGTTTTGTTATGGGCAATTCAGGATATACCTGGGGTGTTGTGGTCTCTTCTGATGACATTTCACTAAGAATTTGGTCTTATTGTTATGTTTATGACTTAAAAACTAGCATGCCAAGCATGCTTCCACTACTAAACTTATTGCTCAAATGAAGGCTTTGATGCTGTGATGCACATCACTACGACGTAACGTCGTGAAAACAACAGCCAATTATAGGCCTCACTTTTGCTCCATTGTATTGATAGCTATTCGCCAATCTAGGGTTTACTATATCTATGGCCAAGATCATCGGAAATTCCTTGAAGTTAGTTTTATAGTGAAACCGGTTATTCACTCAGCAGAACTTCAACACAGATACATGTATATCACTTGTATTGCCAGTCCAATTCAAGTCAGAGCTACTTTTTAGAAACCTTGTTGCAAGAGATGAATGAGACAATTGCTTATGGACTGTTGAGTCTTCTACAAAATAACAACAGGAAGTTGAGAGAAATTGAGGAAGAGTTACAAAGGAATGAACCAACGCCCACTTCCCTTCCTAATGGTTTGTTGCTTTTTTTATAGGTTGGTGTCAGTGAGTTCTGCGCCATAAATACTTGTTTGCTGTGTAATAAAGTTTGTAAATTTTAAACTTTGGTAGTAATTCATCTGCTCTTACAGTGCATCTGCACATTAATACCAACTATGAATAATATGGCTTGTCCAGTGGTATGAGAGTGGTCATTTTAAAACCACTTGTGGTGTGATATACCACAGTATGAGAGGTAGAAAATATATATTTGCTTTTTGGACAAATACTATATAATTAAAATATATAATATATAATATTATAATACATCATTATAATATTATTGGTCATTCTGTTCTGTAAAATTTCTAACACTCACGCTCATTTTGTGTAAAATATGATGTGTTACCATGAAATGACGAGCCTATTAAATTGCTATAGCCATAGAATATCTACCGCGACTGCCAAGCCAGTACAGGTTTGGTTTGGGTTTTAATTGCTACCACACCACAAGGAGCACTAAACTAATACTATTGCTTGAGCAGTTTTAATTGCTACCACACCACAAGTGGTACTAAACTAATACCACTGCTTGAGCGGTTTTAAACAATGCTATAATTATGTTGTTGCATTCTAGATATTTTATAATAAATCATCAAGATAAATATCTCTGTATGAGTGATGCTAATAAAACCACATCATGAGTGATACTAATAATACCTGCTAATAAGTGGTATTAGTGTTGCCATCTAAGCCACTCATTTAGTGATACTAAGATGCGGGATGACCTCGCTCTTAGCGACTAACTTCCCCACGACATACCTGGATGTATAATATATAGAAAGGTTAGGGAGTGTATGTGTGACAATGTTTTTAGAAGGACAGTCAACACCTGTAGGAGGTGGAAGTTCATATATCAGATGGGGAAGGAAGTCTTGTGGCAGTTCTACAGAACAGCTGTATACAGGTAAGATGTCTATAGTTTCATGGTAACGGTTTACGCTTTATGGTTCAACGCTAAAAATACTGACCATGAAGCACAAGTTCAGATCAAAAAATTTACTATTAAAAGGTTTTTTATCTGCATCTCCTTCTAGTCAAGTTGCTTTTTTACTTTTTCATACCATAACTGGAAGATTGAACCGTTAAATTTAGTTTGGTTAATTTTAATTGGTTATTGGCCAGTAGTTAGCAGGTGTTCTTAGCAAAGGCAGTTAATCAAGTCTATTTAAATTTGCATCTTACCAACTCTCAACCAAGCTAAAGAGTAGCTGTACAACAAAGAACAGCTGCCTAAACAAAATAGGTAAATATTCTGGTGAAAGCAACCTAGAGTTGTCTCCCTAATTTTAAAGTTAACATACAAAATCAAGAATAACTTTTACATAAAAGAATGTTGGTTTTAAATTTGATTGCATCAAGTGCTCAAAATTTTAGTTTGCTTGTTTCAGAGTTAGATCGATTGTCAATTTGAGCAAGAGTTGCCTTTCCTTAATGGGTCGAGCACTGCTTTTGAAGAATAATTATACTTTATAACATAAGCAACTGAGAATTAAGGAAGGTGAGTGTAGAAAAAACTAGGTCAATAAGCGGTGCAACCAGTTATTCTTCAGGAAACTAGGTCAATAAGTGGTGCAACCAGTCATTCTTCAGGAAACTAGGTCAATAAGTGGTGCAACCGGTCATTCTTCAGGAAACACACTTTAGTCAGTCAACTCTTTTAACTTTCAGTAATTCTAATTATTAAGAAGACTTTATTTGTATTATATTTATTAATTGCAATCAATGCATTTATTTGTTTTAATGCATTCACTAGTCTTAATATGTTTATTAGTTTTAATATATTTATTAGTTTTAATGTATTTAATAGTTTTAATGTATTTAATAGTTTTAATACATTTATTAATTTTAATGTATTTATTAGTTTTAATGTTTACTAAAAAGTTTTGAACGTTTAGTCGGAGGTAATAGTACGAGCTAAGTCGTTTGTATCAAAACTCTGTGTGCATTATTTGCAGATGAAGACCACTAAGGTTTGTCTAATTTAGTAGTAAAATTTTTTATGTTATTTCATGCCAAATAGCAGCTACTGTAAGTTTAAGAGCATTAAGACATCGATGTACACTATGGTTGAAAATTGAGAGCTGACTAAAATTTCTATTTGTGTTTCCAGGATTAGTAGCTGGTCAACACTATCTACAAACTGGAGGTTCATCTGTCTACGCATGTCTGCCATCAACACCAGAATACAACTCATATACACCTGGTACCGACAGCTACAACTGGATTTATGGAACAGAGTATGAGACTGGTTCTGATATATTTCTTACCAGAATGCAAGATCATAATGTGCCCTGCGCCAGATGTTACGTTCCAACAAGAACAACCACTATTATGATTCCTGCTAAGCGAACCTGTCCACCATCTTGGAATAAGGTAAAACATTATTGACCAGTGTCACTTGTTTGAGCTTTCATTAACGTATCTTGGACTTTTATTACCTTCCATGACTTGAGGAGTTGATGATTTTTCAATTTCTATTTAAACGAAATTCATTCGTAGATAGACGACTAATTACTATATAATCTGTATAAGGGGCTAAGTTAAAAACCAAAATGGTCAGTCGACAACTCAAATTAAATTGAAGGTTAAATTGCCTAAGTGTAAAAGGTTTAGTCACATTGAGAAATTACCTAGAAATTATGTTGCATATAAATATTGCTGTACATTGATATCGCTGTACATGTACAGATATATATACATGTATATATACTGTATATATTTAAATGTATATATATACATATATATATACTGTATATATTTAGATGTAAATATATATATATATATATATATTTATATATATAAATATTTGTGAGTTCTAATCCAGCCGGGTGTGAGACTTCAATAGTTATAGACAGACAAATATCCAAACAGATGACAACAAACTTTCAGATTTGTAGGTATACAACATGTGTGTATTTCTCAAAGTCTGTCTGTATGTCTGTAGTTCAGCATTTTTAGCTATAGCTTTTAAAACCTTGGAATAAAAGTTGCAAATTCTGCTGGACTTGATTGAACTCATGCATGAAGATTTCAACAGGAGGTTTGCAATCCAATTCTCTAAACACGAGACTCTGAAAGCTTTTACTTTATAGACCCTTTTCACATGTGCAGGTGTTAAATGATGTATTAATTGATATTCTATTAGCTCTATTAAACTCGATGCTTTTTCGTGTTTTAATGAACTTCTATTTTCTGTTTCTCGTAAGGTTCACTTTTATGCGGACAAAATTGTATGATCTTGAGTAGGATTAGTCTTTACATTCTTTTACCGTTCGGTCAGACAAAGTACCAGACAAAGACAGTCTAATATCTCATTTTTACATTTGTACCAGTATCAAGAGGTACCAGTATCGTCATATTCAAAGTTTTGATGGATTTCTGCTGAGACAGTAACTTTTTTTATACACACACACTTCTTTGGGTGAATTGTTATTATTAATTCAACATATTCAGGATTTTTATTTTGCTTTCTCAGTTTGTTTTAATTGTATCATTACTAAATCATCTTTTATCGTAATCGAATCAAAACATACTTAATTTCGCTGTTACTTGCTGATTATCTCACACTTAAGCGCTTTTATGGTTGTTTTATTTTCTTCCTTAATTTATTTGACCTGCACAAACATTTTTCTAATAATAAGAAGTTTAAAAGTTACAGTTGATTGAAAAAGTTAGAAAACTTTTACAGTTGTTTCATTTTTTTAAATTTATTTAAACTGCGCAAAAAACTTTTCTCATAACATGAATTTTTAACGTTAAAATGGTAACTGTTATTAAATGTTAAATAAAAATAAATTTTCTGTGCAAAGACTTTTACTAGCCGAGCAACGCCGGGAACTCATCTAGTATATTTATATATGTACAATAATATATAATTATATGTGTGTACGCGCACACAAGTGTGCGGGCGTATGTATATGTATAGTTGGCTATATATAAATATAAAATATAATTGCATTATGAGGTATATATATAACCTGTATATAACACTGAGATTTACATATGTACTGCGGTCAAGTCAACTTTATATAGATGGCTTGACCTTGACTTTGCCTTGACCGCAGTATATATGTAAATCTCAATGTTCATCTTTTGTTGAAAGATGAACATGTAGTTCTATTTTCTATTGTTGCTGCGTCTAGCTATAGTGATTAAATTCTAGCTTTTGAAGTCTGTATAATACTGGAATTGGACTCTCAACCATTGTGACCACTAGTTTGCAAACACGCCCATCTTACCACAGCGCTAAGTCGTTCTTACCATTCTCAATGCTCTTACTATATATTTTATCGCAATCGCACATACTAAGTGTTCATTTGCTATTATTTATTAATATTACCTTTTGCATTTATTATTTTTTAGAGAATTTTTTAAAAGCCTATTTTTCTGTCATTATCTATCTTTTTAATTTGTAATCTTCCAATGCGCCATATTGATTTCAAATACACATTTACACTCATATTATGAGTGTAAATGCGTATTTGAAATCAATATGGCGCATTGGAAGATTAAAAATTGAAAAGATAGATAATGACAGAAAAATAGGCTTTTAAAAAGTTTACCTTTAAGCTTTTAAAAAGATTTACCAAAACCGGAGATATTATCTCTGGTTTTGGTAAATCTGTAAAAGCTAAATCATTTTTGCAAAAACAAGTGTACATATTATCTAAAGTAGGAATTGCCTCTACATTTTTTATCCGTTCAGTTAGACGAAGAAAGTCTGATATCTCATTTTTGCGTTTGTAGCCGTATCGAGAGGGACCGGCATCTTTTGTCAAAACTTTGAATACAACGAGCTTTTGCTGCAACAGTAACCTTTTTTATACACACACTTCCATGTGCTCATTGTTTATTTTTTCTCTTGATTTCTTTGAACTGCGAAAAACACCTTTTTCATGATATAAAACTTAAAAGTTAGAATGATAAACGTTGTAATGGTTAAATGAAAATCATTTTTCTTCGCAAAAACCTTTTTATTACCCGGACAATGCCAGGCATTCATTTAGTATATATTTATACTATGATAAATAATCCTACTAATTGCTGTTTAAAAACGCAAATACGCACTAGCAAAATAGGCCATAGTTGAGATGTCAAATTTTGTATATGGGTCGCGGTCACAGAAACCATGGTTAAGTTGCAAATCACGAAGTTGAGTTATTCGACTTTAATGTTGCCCTAACTGAATTCATAATATTGGTAAGGATTTTTGTAACACTTGCCTCTGGACCAATCAAAGAGTGATCTTTCTGAATCTGAAGTCAGTTTAGATAACAAATGTCTTTAAACCTCAGAAAAACCCTTAAAACCGTTGCTATGCTAAATAGAAAGTACTGAAAAATGGCGTCCGAAAAACGTAGTCGTTTCTTTTTTGCCGATTTGAAAGATAATTCTGACATTTTGGACACCTATGAGTACTTTGGTATTCCAACTGATGTCAAAAGCAGTGTAAGTAAATGGAATGATCATGATATATTCCTAACCATTCTTATAAGATTATTACAATATTTAATTATAAGAATAATTATTCGATTTTATAAGATTTATTTATAAGAAAAAATATTCGAATTTGCAAGATCAAAGTATAGAGTGACCGATGATGTGCAATATGTTACTGTTATTATTTTTTAAAAGATTTTGTTGATCATACTACAGTTGTGTTCAATATCGCGGCACTGCTAAGCCGTTTTTAATATCTAAAAAATTAAGTAATACATTTACTTATAGATATACAGCCATTTCTATGACAACCAGCCAAAGTCTGTTTAGATTTTTAAATTCAGCGTAATGTTTTTGATAGAAAGACAGACATCTAGATAAATATTACAACCTCTTAATATTAGTTGCTATGACGTTTTGAAATGTAAACAAAGTTGTGCATCGGTTTTCGTTTCTCAGACTTTACCACCAGTTTTCTTGGAACTATGTTTTCGCACTAATGGTAAACGTGCATTCAGTTTATTGACCATAAAGTCTGCTGTAATTAAGCTAGAATCAAATTTTTTTTGCAAAATAACTGTGAGAATTTTCTCATTCTGCTAATGTACATAACTCTAAATCTTATAATCCCGACTTAACCATGGTTTCTGTGATCATGACACATATGTTAAATAAAAATAAGCTTTATATATATATAGTACGTTATTGGCAATAATTTCATTTTACAAATAGAAATGTTTTTCAAATTAGGACATACAACAATAGTAAAACAAAAAAACGGGAAAAAGCAACAGTTAGCCATTAAAATTGAATAAATAGTCTGACAAATAGTGTTTAAAATGTCTTTCTCTGCTAAGAGAACGGATATTTGGTGGAAGATTGTTAAAGCAGCTGGCAATGATATTTTCAACATGATTGTTAGTGATTGTATGCAATCTGTTCACATCACGTAATTTGAAATGAGTTGAGAACCTGTAATTGTCACGTAAAAAATGAAGAAACAAACCATGAAAAATCTTGAAACATTGAATTGAAGTAAAATAGATATTTAGCATAGGCAGAGTAAGAAGACGCAGAGATTTGGAAAGATCATTTGTTGGAATAATATATGCAGGAATATGATGTAGATTTGCAATGAGTCGAAATGCTCGTTTTTGCAACAAAAATGAATCCTTAGTGACATATCTTGGAGCTAGATTATAATAAATGTGAATACCATAAATAATATGGCAAAATATAAACTGATAATAAAATGCAATAGCAGATTTTTGAGTTCATGTATGGCCTGCAAAACTGGAGCAGAGTCAATGACTTCGTGACCTTACTACAAATAGCGTCGACATGGTTATTCCAAGAGAGTCGATCTGTCAAAACAAATCCTGACAATTTTGTCTCATATTTAAAAGCGATAGATTGACTGTTAAACTTAAGAGTAAAGCTGTTTCGAAGGTTTTCATCAGTATTATAAAGAAGAGAGTGTGATTTTTGTAAATTGATTGTCATATGATTTGATGTACACCAGTTGCTGATAATTTGCATGATGCGATTGCAGTTCATCTCAAGAAGTTGCACATCTTTGTGATAACTAACAAAAACAGTATCATTGACGTAGGCAAAGCCTTTTGGAATAAGTCTAAAAAGATCATTTATATATATTAAAAATAATACTGGCGCAATAAGTGACCCCTGTGGAACACCAATATCTATTTCTTGTGTCAATGATTCCTTGTCATTCATGACAACCTTTTGGCGCCTTTTGTGAAAATAGGATTGAAGTATTTGCAATGATTTATTTTTGAACCAGCAATTTCTAGTTTATGATATAATATTTTGTTATTGACACAGTCAAAAGCTTTGCTGAAATCCAAAAACATCAAGCAAATCTGCTTACCACTGGTTTTTAAATACAAACAATCTGAGATTAGTTTATGAACAGCATCAGTACATGAATGACTTTTTCTGCAACCACACTGATAAGGATGTAAAATATCATTTTTGGACAAATGAGAGTATATATGTGAATATTTAAGTGCTTTTCAAAAACTTTAGATAGAATAGGGAGTTCTGAAATAGGGGGAAAATTTGATGGGTTGCTATATGATCTCCTCCTTTAAACAATAGAGTAACTCGTGCATGTTTCCATGCTGAAGGAAAACAGCCATCAATCAATATTCTGTTAAACATATCAGTGATAATAGGTACAATGAATGGAAGAGTTGCTTTTATCATTTTTACAGAAATATTGTCTATGCCTGAGGCTTTGGAATTAGGAATGTTACTGATATATTTTACAATATCATGAGGAGTAAATTTTGGAAACTCATTAATTGCGGTTTTCAACTCAGTGTTTTGACAAGACAAATAAGGAATAGATGACGGTAAAATTAAATTTGAAAGTTTACTTGCAATAGACACAAAATGAGAGTTAAGTTCTGAAGCTGACAAACAAGTGTCACAGCTTTGAGGTTTCTTATTTTTCACATTCAAAGCTTGCCAAAGCTTACGCGTATCACTAAGCTCTGACTGTTTACCAAGTTCATCGATACATTTTGTTTTTTTTTCTTTTAATGAAATTTGTGACAAAATTGCGCTGCTTTTTGTAAGCAGTCTAATCTTTGCAGTTTTTCAGTTGTTCTCTCAACTTTATATTTTGCTGTACCTCTTTGTCAAGCCAGATAGGTAAAGATTCTGACTTGACTTTTCTAGTTTTAAGAGGTGCTAACTCATTGACAGCTATAGAAAACTTTTGACTAAATAGGTTAATCATGTCATTAGTGTTCTTTTTAATCAAAATATCATTCCAACAGATAAAGGAAAACTTATTTGAAATATTGTCAGGAACGAATCTGGAGTAATCTTTATAAGCGACTTTCCGAGGAAATCATTTATGTGCAAAACCAATTTTTCTTACAATAAATGCTAATTATGATCACTCATAGACAATTTAAGTACTCCAAAAAACTTGGCGTGATGAGAAAAATTTGTATACCCATGATCAATTAATGTCGAGGAGTTTTCAGTTACTCTTGTGGGTTCGCCAATCAGCTGTTTTAAAGACAGCGGATTACATATTTTCCTTTTCCAATTAGAACTTTCTTTTGTGTTCAACAAATTGATATTGAAATCACCTAGTATCAAAATTTCTTTAGTGTTGCTGTAACAATCTTTCACGAAGTCTGAAAATTTTGCTATCCAATCTACTGTAGAATTTGAAGGTCTATAAACAAAAGACACTGTCACTATGTTTCCATGATGCACAGTTCTTCGGAGTTGCGCCCTCACCAAGTCATGGAAACGGCGTCTTCGCACTGAACTCACTGCGCACTGGTCAGTGCGAAGCCAGTGCAAATTTGCAGCAAGGAAACAGCAATTGCGCAGTGGCTGCGCATAGCTCTCATGCCGTGGAAACAGATTCTTCAAGCGCCATAGACTAGTACAAAAGTTATCATGCTGTATTGCACTTCCCAATAGATCTGAGATCCCCCAGATTATCGGTTGTTAGTTGTATGTGAATAGTATGTTTATTTGATATATATGCATATACCGATGTATCGTGAATCTAAAATGAAATTAAATGAAGAGTAAATAATAATAAAAGAGGCAATAGCAAGTTTGATAGCGAGTGAAAGTAGCATAAAAGATGTATAAAAACTCGCAATAATATGTAGCAGATAAAACATCGCTAACAAATTATGATTTGATATGAATGAGTATATAACAGATATAAAGCAGAAATGCGCATATACTTGAAAAAGGCAGCTGAAAACAAAGCATTAACTATATGAATAATAGCAAATAAAAAAGGCACTCTGCATAATAATGATATTGAAGTAAAAAGTATTACCTTGTTACATCCTCTCAGGAAATGCAATAAGAATTGTCCTGGTTGTGATATAACGTGATAAGTATTCTTGATCGTGCTTTCTGATGACTTTAGTTTACTTTAGGAATATTGACGAATATGATAAGTGTAAAACACAAGTTACCAGCTTGAGGTGCACAAGAGAAATGCCTCAGGTGGTCCAAAAAATAGAAAAGCGTTGCTGCCAATTGCTAATGAATCATACTTCCGATTATAAACCAAATACACAAATGTTGAAATAGTATTGAAAAACACATAAAATGAGGACAAGGCTTGGTGAAATCACAACTCTGTGGTTAAAATTGACTTGTTTGCTGTCTCTTGAGGACAGCTGATAGACTTGGACAGTGAATAAAGATGTACACATTACTACGTGTATAGCAAAATAAATTGCTGAATCCAACACATGCTTATCTTTGTTTTCGCTATTCTTCTGATATTTTTTCACTTAAATTTAATTATGGTCTGCTCCTACGAAGATGATGAAGTGATTACTTTCCTAGACTTTGTTATCGATACCAACACTTTTCGAAAAATAGGTGGCACGCCCTAAAGTAACATTTCAATAATCTATTACTTATATAAATATTTATTAAAAATATATTATTTGTAAAAATTGTGTTAAGGTTTGTAAAAAATTGTGAATGTGTATTGTAAATAAAAGTATAATGACGACACAAGCATAAAAAGACCGTTTCTGGCGTTCGGTATGCATGATCGATTCCATGTATCCATCCAGTGATTCGATTTATACAATTTCTCTTTTCTGGCTAATTTGCTGAAAACCACTGCGCAGCATGGAAACGTACAATCTCCTCGACTCCGGAGGGGGCTGCTTTGCAGTACTGCACACCATGGAAACATAGTGTATGTAAGGTCTCGAAATAACTGTGATGACTTTAATGGAAAGACAATCAGCAGCAATTTCGTTAATAGCAAAATCCAAACACTTGAAATTAATGGAGTGGTGAATATAGCATAATAAACCACCACCCTGGTTATAGTTCCTATCATTTCTTATCATATTGTAACCAGAAATTTTAAAGTAATCATCACCGTGTCTAGCTCCAAGAAATGTCTCAGAAAAACAAATAACTTTAAATTTATACTTGAAAATCAAATACTTAACTTCATCCATTTTGGAAGATAATCTTCTTATATTTAAATGGGCAATGGAAAATCTTTTAGAGAGATCCATCATTTAAGAGGTTCAGCATGACATAAACAATGAGTTGATGGTATACTTATTCCATGTGAGATGGAATTTTGGTAGAATAGGGAGGAGGAGAATTTAATCTTCAAGGACCTCAATCTTTAAAGAATCTTTCTATGAAGGAATCAGGGTCAGTATCTTTGATATCTTGATGTATTTTATTGTCATCTGCATCGAGTGGGACACCTTTAACAATAACCACATTCTCTTTAAGAGAATCTGGATCAATGGGCAGTCTGCAGGATGATTCATCAAACAGATCAGATTTCCAGCAATCTGTAACTCCTTTAGCGATGTCCCGGGATCGGAATTGAATCATAATTCTAGGATTGTTTGATTTGAAGTTGTAGCGAGTAACGAGTTCAATGATGGTTGGCCCATACTGACTGTTCGTAGCTTTCCATGCTGTGTCTTGATTAAATGATTTATGGAGAGAAGAGTTTGGTCGAATTGAAACCACAATGTTGTTGTTTCCAACAAAAGCAGTCTTCTGTTGTTTAGATTGAGCTGGTTGCTTGATTGCTGGAATATGCTGATCAACATCCATTAGGGTAAGATTTGAAGTTGACGGCATATTTTGTTTGTTGTGCGATTTACTTTCTGGGTTTGAACACACTGTTGCATTAGCTGAATGTTTCCTTAGTGGTTGATCTTGAAAGTAAAGATTTCGCTTTGTTGTCTCTGCATAAGAACTCTGTTGTTCAATGAGCTCACCAGATAATGATTTTTGCATAGTTAAAAGTTTGTTATCAAACTGATTTGATGACCATGATGAACACCTGATGAATTCATCCTTAAGATTTTCTGTAAAAATAGATGTTGATAGTAACTTGTCAACTTTCAGCAGAGTTCTAGAATTCTGCAGTCAAGAATTTTATCGTAATACTCAATTTTCAGCAGTTTTCACATGTTTCCGTAGCTTTTTTGAAGTAGTGTATGAAGCACTTCTTGAGGCTTCATGATTAATTGTAGACAGGCACATGAGTATGGATTGAATATATGATTGAAAATTAAATAAAGACAGCGTTGAAAGCTCATCAATGCACTTTGTTTTTATTTGCACATTAAGAGCCTTCTCTTGATCTTCTGTGAAGGTGGTAAATATCTGTTCATTGTGGGAAAAGAAGATGTCAAGATTTGTAAGCTTGTTCACAAGTATTCTACTCGTAGTGTTGTAAAAATTTACAATATACAAGGCTGAAGCACTCGAGTGCACTACTAGACCAGAATGGTCTATACTCTCCTTGATGCTTCCACGTTATAGTCAGTTGATAGGTGAACCACGAAACTACGTTTGAAAACCTCATAACCGGCAGCAGTACAATTTATTACTATCTGTGGGTTTTCAGGCTTACCCAGAATGTCGTAGGTAGTTTTAGACCTTTTGGCATAATCTCTTTTCTTGTGAAAAGATTTGATACTGGACAAGATGTATGGCAGCTGATTGGATTTTAATACTCCACTTGTTTCTTCTTCAGAAGTCTGACTGTCCAGTTTGTCTATCTGCCCTTCTTTATTAGTTTCAGAAGATGTTTTTTCCTATTTTTTGACTTATTACCCATTGCTTTTCAGAATTATTTCAAATTTAAAAAAGCAACAGAGAGCACAAATTTTTTAGTCTGTTGTGGCGTTGCGCTCGACGCAACTCTAGGTTTTCTATGCTAAAACCTTTTTATTACATAGGCAATGTCAAGAAATCACCTAGTACTGTTTGACAACACAACTATACAATAACTATAACACATCAGTTGCCAGGTTGTTGTCATTGGTTGATTTTTAATTGTTGCCAATTCATGTTAATAAACAAAACAGATCAAAAGCATGGGGCCACAGCTTTATTTTTGTAGTAAGCTATCAAAAATATTCTCCACAGACAGCTGTATCAAACTATAGAATAGTCACGTATGTGTAAAGATACTAAACTTTACAAACTGGATTTTTATTAAAAATATACTTTCATGCATTTTTGCTAATTTCAAAGCAGAGACTCAATTTATAAGACAAGTATAATATAAATCAATCACATTTTTAAAACTACAATTTTCAAAAATTAGATGAGTTAGAAGTAGCTTAGCGAGACAAAAACATATACTTTTTCTTTTTATCTCAAGTCTGCATATGCATACCAGTTTTAACAGGTAAAAAGGATTTTTAGGGTTACATATACTATTGTGAACACATTATTTTTATTATCACAACTATTTTGCTAACAGGAGTACGAAGGATACCTGATGTCGGGCTATTATGGCCACAAGAGAGCCTACAACTATGTCTGCGTTGACAAGGAACCTGAAGCTTTACAGAGTCTGTCAAGCAATGTAAATGGTGCTCTAATGTATTTTGTTCAAGGTGCCTGTCCTGGGCTTGGTCTCTGTCCCCCTTACATTTATGGAGCAGAACTAACCTGTGTTGTATGTTCCAAGTAGAATTCTTTATTTAGCCATAGTACAGTTAAAAGAGACACTTTATTAAAATTTCATTTTTTGTGGCATTTTTAATCTGAAATAAAATCTGACATTTTATCATTTTTATGCAAACCTTTCATAATTATGAACAACTTTTAAGTGTTTAAAAGTTGAATAAATTGTAATTTAGACCCATAGAATTAATTCAATTGTGAAGAAACCCAGTGAGTTCCTCGACTTGCACCACAAGGAAACAAACCACTAGAGTGCAAGGCAATGAATGTATATACTTTGACTATACTGTTATACATTTCTTAAAAATATATAATAATATAGTCAAAAGTGCACATACACTTAACTGCATAAATGATACTTCCAGGTGTTCTGTTTGTGATCGCTTTTGCAACAAGTTTTAGCTTTTCATCTTGGCTTAGCTCCGCCCCTCGGTAGCGTGGTAGACTCAGCAGCTGACACTTGGCTGACTGGAAGAATCAAGCGGGGGTCCGGTCGTGGCGTCAGTCGCCTCGGGATCGGCTTCTCTTTCAGATTTGGCTCTAGTCTCAGTGATCATTCGCAACGCAATCACTTAGTTTCTACTGCTACATAATAGTATGCATGTTACACAATATAGTGGTAAAATATAAAAATCAAAGTGAAGTGATTCTGAGCACAGTGTGCAGTGACCCCGCGTTGATTAACCCATGACTTTGACAAATCATGTCATATGAACAGATCAGTCTCCGACATCTACTCTGAATTTCGATGAGCAATAGAAATTCATGTTATTGATAAACCTATATCTACTCTGTTGAGACACTCATTCATCACTATATGCTCTTTTGTTTCTACACAAAATACATTATTGTACCCACCTATTTGCTTTTAAATGCCTTACTATTGAGTTTTAGTTATTACCTTAAATAATCGATAAATGAAATAAATAGTGAACGCCACATATCAAGTTCAGCTAGGCTCACCTATATCTGACAGTTAATCGGTCCTCTAATCTGTGATTTGTCATTTGATGATTTGTAGTTATCTTCCTCGTTTCGAATTGTTAAAGTTCGTTCTAAAAAAAAGGTGCCGTCTAATTACAATTGCTTGAATATAATTATTGTTTCGCGTCATTATTTTATTACTTACTCATATTTTATTGTTAAAGTTTATATTTTCTGTTTATACACAAAACAATATAATACCGCGCGCTGTTTTTTGATACTTTCTATGTCTAATTTGGTAGAAGCATGTTTGCAGGGTGTGTCAGCCACACTCTTATTGAGCTTGTTGTGATAAGCACCTGTTTGAGCTTGTTGTGATAAGCACCTGTTTGAGCTTGCTGTGATAAGCACCTGTTTGAGCTTGCTGTGATAAGCACCTGTTTGAGCTTGCTGTGATAAGCACCTGTTTGAGCTTGCTGTGATAAGCACCTGTTTGAGCTTGTTGTGATAAGCACCTGTGCAACAAATTCGGAGTAAACTAAAACCAATTTAAAGCTTTTTGTTGGGTTTTATAAAATACAGTTGTGTACATTTTGAGTTGAAGCTTGAAAGATAGAGTAAATTATATGATTGATGAGCTGCAGATGATAGCATGAGAACTTGACAGTCGTGAAAATGGGACTTCCTATTCCAGAGTGATGAAAATTGTGACTTCATTCTTGAGTGCCGGTGTGGTTTCAACTGTGAAAAGCACTGACAGAATCCCATTCCGTGCTCTTCACAATTTTAAAAAGATTATGTTACTTCTTGCTTCATTGAGGGGCACAAGTGCACACAACTACGACATTATTCAGGAATCCTTTAGTGCTGCTGAAGTAAGGGAATGACTAGCTGTGAACACCAGAAAATATCGCAGTTATGCGATTGAGCTTCTGTTTCAGCCATTATAAAAAATTATCCAGGGTAAAAGGACCAATTTTTTTTTATCAAGCCAGGATAGTTTTATGGTTAACAACTGTGCAGGTTTTATTTAGAATGTGAGATTAACAAAACCAGAACAGAACCAAAACAGACACGTATATAAAATTTTGAGTGATTTTGCTTACTGTGTTGTGATTGGCTGTTGGCCTATGACATGGCTCTAAAAGAATGAACAGTGTCCGCATAAATTTGACATCAGTTTAAACTAGTAAGATGAGAGCCATTGCAGCATTTCTAATATGAATAAGCACCGCTGGACAATATACATATGTTAAGAATTATTTTGCTGCAAGATTTGCTAGCAACCGGCAAGCTAGGTAAAGCAATATGAGGAACCAATAGCAAACAAGCCAACTAGGTAGAGTAATATGAGGAACCAATAGTAAATAAGCCAACTAGGTAGAGTAATATGATGAACCAATAGTAAACAAGTAAGCTAGGTAGGGTAATATGATGAACCAATAGCAAACAAGCCAACTAGGTAGAGTAATATGAGGAACCAATAGCAAACAAGCCAACTAGGTAGAGTAATATGAGGAACCAATAGTAAATAAGCCAACTAGGTAGAGTAGTATGATGAACCAATAGCAAACAAGCAACTTAGGTAGAGTAATATGATGAACCAATAGCAAATAGGCCTAAGTAAGTTAGGTAGAGTAGTATGATGAACTAATAGTAAACCCAATATTTTAATTCTAAGCTAAATTAAATTTTGCTCAAACAGTATATAATTCAGCAGAGCATGGCATTTAAGGATTAAAGTTGGTATTGTCTTCTCTTAGTCGCAATATCAATAAATTAAATCGATTTTCAGAAAGAGTGAAAGCTACTAAAATGCTTTTCCATAAAAAATAAAATAATCCTCATAAAGTGTAGATGTCTTTAAGACTAAATACTGTTGTTTCATCCTTAAAAGAGATCTTTCATTGGAGTTGCCTTTTCTTTGACGAAACGCTCATTAGTTCAATTCCATTCAGTTAGAGAAGTTTGTATATTTATAACCTATTGTTATCAATTTAATAATGATTAATATCTGAAAGGTACGCTTAGTTTACTGGCCATGTGCATAGCAGCAGATAACGTATTACAGTCTTGTTGATCTATTCAGTTATTGATCTGCATTTCCCTGACATTTGCTTGGGCGATTTTAATTTAACCTTTACATTTTTATGTTAAAGTAAGTTTTGCTACTATAAACTGATTTTAATATTCTCTACTACAATTGAGTTACTCGGTCTTGAATGCAAACCAGAGATCAGTTTTGGGAATCTCTAAATAGTGCAGACTTCATCAGTCAATTGACCAGTTACAGAACTCAACATTTACAGAGGAGACAACTTAAGAAATACTCCATTGAGAATTAAAGTTGACAAGTGGTTACATGAGTTTATTTATTGAGACTCAGTATGGAACAACAACCATTTTCACAAGGAAACCCTGTCTTATTCTCTTTGAGCGGAGCTCTATAATCAGATATATCTATCACACACTTAAGGCTTCTGATTTAAGATAACGAATCTAATGTAGTACAAATATCATTAATAATATCAGTATGAATACAGTGATGGGTAATATAAGCTGGGCCCATTTGTTTATTGAATAAGTTTTCAAACTGTTTATTACACACTGTTGCTGACCTCGTTGCAAGTAGACACAGATAAGTTATGTGTGTTTATAATAATTGACTATTACTAGATTTAGAATCTTCTACCAATTTAGAATAAATATCAAACTAAACTCTGTTAGACTTCCTACCAAATAAAACAGACCAGTTAGGATATAACAATTGCGATAAGCACACGATTAAGTTCAAACAATTAATAATCTATTTATAGTGATTTTAGTGAAATTTTAGAAATAGCAGTTTAGAAGAAAAACCTGTTTTTGTATAAATCACTCACAAAAGTCCATTTGATTTGGACTACTTGACTTTCATGATGATGAAATGCAATTTTGTGTTGTTTTTAAATATATTAAAAATCTACAACACAAATTTTAAAAAGTAAGGAATTTAATATTTCGTGAAACAAACGACTGTACCACTTCAAAAGAACAAAAACTTCCACAAATATTTTGCCTTTGCAGAAGTTGTCTAAGTTTGTCACTATTTTTTAGAAATTTCTTTGGTTTAATAAATTTATTTTTTTACAGACCAATTCTTTCAAACTATATACAATATGGTGCAGACTATATAGCGCGGACTATATAGCGCGGAGTATATAGCGCGGAGTAAATAGCGCGGAGTATATAGCGCGGAGTATATAGCGCGGAGTATATAGCGCGGGGTATATAGCGCGAAGTATATAGCGCGGAGTATATAGCGTGGAGTATATAGCGCGGAGTATATAGCGCGGAGTATATAGCGCGGGGTATATAGCGCGAAGTACATAGCGCGGAGTAAATAGCACGGAGTATATAGCGCGGAGTATATAGCGCGGAGTATATAGCGCGGGGTATATAGCGCGAAGTATATAGCGCGGAGTAAATAGCGCGGAGTAAATAGCGTGGAGTATATAGCGCGGAGTATAT
Source organism: Watersipora subatra (assembly GCF_963576615.1). NCBI lineage: Eukaryota > Metazoa > Bryozoa > Gymnolaemata > Cheilostomatida > Watersiporidae > Watersipora > Watersipora subatra. Next base: position 43,853,077 of record NC_088710.1, on the reverse strand, counting down.
AGCGCGGAGTATATAGCGCGGAGTATATAGCGCGGAGTATATAGCGCGGAGTATATAGCGCGGAGTATATAGCGCGGGGTATATAGCGCGAAGTATATAGCGCGGAGTAAATAGCGCGGAGTAAATAGCGTGGAGTATATAGCGCGGAGTATATAGCGCGGAGTATATAGCGCGGAGTATATAGCGCGGAGTATATAGCGCGGAATATATAGCGCGGAGTAAATAGCGCGGAGTATATAGCGCGAAGTATATAGCGCGAAGTATATAGCGCAAAGTATATAGCGCAGAGTATTTAGCACGGAGTATATAGCGCGGAGTATATAGCGCGAAGTATATAGCGCGGAGTATATAGCGCGGAGTATATAGCGCGGAGTATATAGCGCGGAATATATAGCGCGGAGTAAATAGCGCGGAGTATATAGCGCGAAGTATATAGCGCGAAGTATATAGCGCAAAGTATATAGCGCAGAGTATTTAGCGCGGAGTATATAGCGCGGAGTATATAGCGCGAAGTATATAGCGCGGAGTATATAGCTCGGAGTATATAGTGCAATAGGAATAGGCATTATTAATGCAATTTTCCTTTATATATAGATGTCTCTATAAAACAATCAGCTAAACCGGACCACCCACCGGCCTGTTAGCCCGTTTTACCAAGGTTAGACTATGTGTACAGATACAGATAAACAAAGACAAGCCACAAGACAGACAACACATATCATCAACCTTATTGCAGCTTGGCCTCACATAATCACCAAAGGAAAGCTACAAATACTTGTAGTTATCATGCCCAGGTGTCAACTGTTCTCACGATTAAACACTGGCCAATCATACATTAAGGTTGGTTTTAGTTCTGCACCATCCCAATGGCCTTACTCAGGGCCACCCAAAGCTATTCAAATAATTGTTAAAATTTATGTGGCTTGAACTCAGCAAACAAAGAAGTACACCTTGTGATCACATACAGATATACAGATTATTACTGTCAGCCAAACAAAATATAATACGTTGGCCTGTATAAACCATATAAAAACAAAATTTTTGTAATATTTTGGTTTACAAAATTTAAGCTGGAGCAAAATAATGCTTAAGTTGAGATATAATATAATCTTATTGGCGAATAGAGAAATGTCTAATAATGCTGTAAATGCAAAATGCGTTTTTTAACAAACACTCCAGTTGTTTCCTCTCACCATGTTGAAGAAAGACCTGCACGAAATTTCAGTAGATTTTATCAGAAAGTATCGGTATTTTTAATCATTTGTAATTGTTTTTAATGTTTTGAGGTGAGCTGACTACCAGGATGTTTATAAATTAAACTCGAAAAAATTTGATCGCAGTTAAATTAAGCAGATTTAGCAAGAGTGCCATTATGATTTCTGTAGTTGTGAAGAGACAGGCGGAATAAAAACATGTAATGGTGCAACTTGAAAGCAATAGCTGATATTAACTATGGCAGAAACAGCAATTAGTGACATCATTTCACATATTTTTTTAGCGTTTTCACGGCAACCAAGTTTTTTCGTTGTTAATCTTGAAGCATTCTAGTAGTCAGAGCCTCTCATGCATCAAAAACAATCAAATTAAAAGTACTGATACTTCTTAATAAAATCCACTAAAATTGTTTGTAAGTTCATTTTTAAATAGGTATCATTGCTGATCACCTAGTTAGGCTGTTAAGTTGACGTCAATAATAAAATGCGATTTCATAAATTTTGTCACAGGTTTTATCTGAAGGAGCTTCAATTACTGCTATAAACCAATTAACTTTGCAAATGTACAAATCAAAGTAGGAACATGAAAGTGCCATCTGTTTGGTTAATTCAAAGACTTTCATTAAAAGGTAACTGAATGATCTGCTCTTAGTCAAAGACTTTTATTGTATCCACAAATCAAAAGCTTTTATTTAGTTTCTATTTTCACTGCAAGCTTTTCAGTCTACATATCTTACTTGTACTTGTAACTTAATTCTAGAAGCAGTTTAATACCATGGAATGTATGCATAACTTTTTCTTGGAAATATAATAATCAACAAAAGGATGTTTTTCATTACATACCGAAAGAAAAAAAATCCAAAATCAGGATCTATTAATTGAGTTGAACAAATGTGTTTTAAAAGTTGATAATTTAAATGAATTGCAAAGAAATCAGGATAGTGAACTAGAGGTTGTAGTAACAGAAATTTTATTAATTGAAATGTGCGATGGTGAATAATTTATGTTTGTGTCATGAAATAGAAATCGATGTTAGTCATGTTTGTCAAAGAATATATATAAATATTCTGGGCATAGTTTACAAAGGATTCTGAAACCTGTAACAAAAATTCAACAACCTGCAAGTTTGAAATATGGAAAAATGTTGAAATATTTTGTGATGTGATTGGTGCAAGTGTGGTAAGTTGGAATACGCGATCGCTAGTATACAAGTCTTAGTATAGATTTCTGTAAGAGAAATATCCTTTTCTGATGTTGATATGGTTAGATGGGAAACACAGTATATATCAATGTCATTGCTCAAATTGCAATGCACAAATTGAAAGTAATAGCCTACAACAGTTTTATATTTTTGTTTATGATTTAACCTTATTTGAGCCCTAAATAGAGTATATGTGTACTTTGTCAAACAAATATTAGTACAAACATAACTTTATATAGTAACTTATCTAAATATTTGAAGTTAAAAATATTGACATAAATTGTTGCACTCCTGCTAATTATATTAGTTTATTCTAGTTTATTTACCAACTGTAATAATAATAATTATAACTGTTATAATGCGATGGGCATTTTAGAGGTTCCCAACCTCAGAGTCTGTGCTTTTCTAAAGAAGACAAGAGCAAACAACTTTTACTTTGTAGCAACAGAAGCTTACCTAAGGGCTTTGCGTGTCAATCGCTATTTTTAGATAAAGCTGTTTAAATAATCATATTTAATCAATTTACTTTTAGATTAAACTGTGTATAATCTGCATAGAGTATCTGACAGAGTTTAAGGAGCAATTGAATTAAAAGATGTTTTTAATAAATTTAAGGGAACCTCCCTGCTATATAACTAGGAATGCTAAAATTCTGATTTACTATTCACTTGACAGTCCCATGCGTCACAAGACATTGTCATGTGTAATAACTACATGCACAATTATTCTTAGACATGCAAAAGTGGTTTTGAGGCGCAAATAGAAGCGTGATTCACTGGAAATCCGAGTATCAAAGTTTTATTCCTGCGAGCTGCAATATGTTTTCCTGACACTCTCAGCGTAGCTTTAGAAGTGTTATAAGCTTTGGAAGCCCTTATAAGTCAACAGTAATTACTTGATATTTTTAATAGCAGGCAATTATCTAGCTCTTCATTCTTCAACATTATAATTGCCGTGCTTGGTCCAAGTAGCGTGTAAAGGAAGAGAGTACCGCTATAAAAGGAAGGATCAACAGAAAAATATTTGATATATTATGATCAGCACTGGATCAAATCTAATTATGTAAAGTACTTGTATGCTTGAACATGTCTGTGACACACTTTTTAGGTGCTTGACTCTTTTATGACAATCTAAATGGAATGCCAGGCACATTTATGGCAGTTTGAGTCAAACACCTGACACATTTATGGCAGTTTATTAACATTGTGAGATAACGAGCTAGTAAAGAGCAGGTGTCGCTACTAATGTATTTGACACAGCTGCTTTGCTTGACAATCATTTTAGACTAGAATATCATTGAGAATAACCAGTTTGTTTTCTCAAGTAGGTTAGAATGTTGTTACCACAATTGATGGTCGACAAAACTTTTGTTGACCAGAATCTGCAAAATAGACATCTAATGTGTTAATAATAGACACCTAATGTGCTAGAGATTAAAGATAAATTTAAACAAAATTTTAGTAAACTTTATGGGAGTTTTGGTATTTTTCTATCATTTGCGATTCTTCATGACGTTTGAGGTGATCTGACTGCCAGGATGCTCCAAGATTAAAATCGAAAAATCTTGATTACAGTTAAAAAGGCCAGAAGAAAAATATATATATGTGAACTGATGTTACTAGTCGCTGTAGTTGCTATGGTTGATATCGGCTATAATAGTGTATTTAAGTTGCTGTTCAAGTGTTCAAGTGCTTCTATTCTGTCAGTTTTTTCCAACTATAGATGTCATAATCGCACTTTCGCTTGATCTGAGCCTTTTATCGCAATCTAGTTTTGTTGATTTTAATCTTGAAACATCCTAACAATTAGATCATCTTAAACATCAAAAACAATTGCATATGATAGAAAAATATCGATACTTTCTCATAAAATCTAGAGAAGTTTTGTGCAAGTTGGTTCTTAAATTCCTTTTAAAGGATATCACTGCATCAAACCTCGCACTATCACTGCATCAAACCTCGCACTATCACTGCATCAAACCTCGCACTATCACTGCATCAAACCTCGCACTATAACTGCATCAAACCTCGCACTATCACTGCATCAAACCTCGCACTATCACTGCATCAAACCTCGCACTATCACTGCATCAAACCTCGCACTATCACTGCATCAAACCTCGCACTATCATAAATCATAAAAGCTACACTGAAATAAGTTAACCTAATGACAACCTGACCCTTGTTACAAATGTGAAAAAGAGGCATCGTCGCTTTATGTATATGTCTAAAGGCTTGAAATGGTTATTCAAAAGTAATTGATTTTCATTTTTAAATTGAATGTTTAGTTTTATTTTAATTATATTGCGTTACCTCTTTGTGTGAAGCTCACGGTATTGTCATTGACCAAAAATAGGCAAGTCAAACCAGCAATTTAAAGTGTCCTATTCATGACATGAACAACCAAAATGGTTCTCATAGCAATGAAAAGTAGTATTTTATGTCATTTTCATTAGGCCAGACAACGTCTGTATACCTTGGGCTACAACTAATAATTTGTGATGAGGTTTTGATGATTCACATGCCTTGTGCTCATCAACTATTTAGTGCTCAATACATAATTGTAACCAATAGAATTCCTCTCAAGATGAATGGGTTGCCATCAGTTTTCAGCTGAACATTGTTGGTGAAGAAGGCAAGTAAAGTTCATTTATCGTTTTTTGTTAAACTGAGGCATTGTAGCACTTTTTAGGTACACTGAAAGTGTGAAAATATATGAAATACATAATTTTTACTACACCTTATGTTTTTATAAGTATTATGTAGAAAGTGATATTATAGTTTTTCTGTATCTGTTAAACTTGTTATGGCAAAAAATACAGATCAAGAAAAAAATATGAATTTATTTTTACTGATCATGAAAAACTTATTACTGCAAAAGATTTTAAAGTTTCTTTATATCACATCATGTACATTATAATTGAGTATACAGTTTTAGTATTCTGTTAAACATAGTTTACGCACAAATAATATTTTTGAATAGTTTAAGTTTATGTTGAAAGAACTGTACCTTCAAAATTAAGTAAATCAAAGTGTTTTGCCACTATAGGATAATACGGAGCATTAATAAATATCTTTAGTTTTAAAAACTATATAAACATCACAAAGAAGAAGTGAATGTGCGTGCATAGAGTTTTAACATTTTGTATGCTAGGTAGACCTTTCTTTAGCATTTACCTCGTTTAAGGGTGTTAAACCTAAACTTAAAATTTACATTGTAACGAAAGGCAACTTTCACAAGTTTTGTACACATTAAATGTTCAGTGTTTAAAGTTTGATTCTATTCTTCAATCTTAGGTAGTGCCTGACAAAAATGGAGAAAAGCAGCTCAGCCTTACAATACAGGCATCATGAAGTTGTTCAGATACTGAGTGCTGTTATAGCAGTCTCTGCTCTGACTGTATCAGTCTACTCTCAGATAAGTAACCAGATGTTACAGAAGGAAGTAGATACTTTGAACAGCAGAGTTGATCAGCTGGAGGACACTGTGAACAAGGTGAGACAACATGTGTGTATATTTAGCATTCTGTTAATTTTTTGGGAGAATTTTAACATAATTAATATATTAATTTCAAATGTATAAACAAACTTTAAAAAAGCTCATCTGTTCAGAATTTTCAAAGCTGAGATCTGGTAGACGGGTTTTATGAGTTGTAGTTGTTATTTCAAACATGTATATTGATTGTCCATTTATAATTTCAGTCGTAAGTAACATTCTTATTACATTTAAAATATTAAAATGCAGATTTTTAGAAAATACGTAATTATATTACAAAGAAATAAGTATAATTATTATGTTTAATGCTCAATTCTGTTTCCACATCCGCATTTTAATAAAAGTGTTTCATCTACAAACAATTGTAATTTCTGTCTTTTAAACTCGTAAGTCTAGAAACAAATTAAAGCTAAACTGTATATGAACGATTCAAAAGTGGAAACTACTTCTGTAACATTTTATTTCATCTACCTGCATGCCAGATAGTAATTCTACTCAGTGCTTTTAGGTACAGCCACTGAATACTGCTAATTCCAATCATGACAGGAAGAAAAGGTCAACAGAAGATGTGGAGCCTTTTGATGATCGCCTAAGTCAATTAACTTTGGGTAACTTTTCAAATCAAAGAAATTCAAAAGACTTTTCTCATTTTATTTCAATTACATATATGCATATGTAATTTTTTCATAAAAATTAATCTCTTATCTGTTTTTGGTTTTATAACAAAGCAGTACCTTGGCAGCCCTGTATGCCGTAAAAGAATGTCAAGTGTAATAACTCTACTCATGATTATTTTGCAATAGTAGTTGGTCCAGATTTCAGTGTCCTGTGCTATGTGCAGAGATTTGCTAGTTCAAATCCAGCATGATGCAACTTTTTTCCAGCCTCTAAAAAACTTTGCAAAAAATGCTGCAACATTTTTTCCCAATCTTTTTGGAGATTAAAAAAGGTTACCAAAAAAAAGGTACCAGATTGAACCGGTATGATGCAAACTGGTTGCAACATATCCATTTTGGGTAAGTTGACAAGCAGGCATATTGTTGAATAAGGAATGAGGAAGTATTTACTTGTTGAATAAAGAATGAGAAAGTATTTACTTATTGAATGAGGAACGAGGAAGTATTTACTTGTTGAATAAAGAATGAGGAAGTATTTACTTATTGAATGAGGAACGAGGAAGTATTTACTTGTTGAATAAAGAACGAGGAAGTATTTACTTGTTGAATAAAGAATGAAGAAGTATTTACTTGTTGAATAAAGAACGAGGAAGTATTTACTTGTTGAATGAGGAACGAGGAAGTATTTACTTGTTGAATAAAGAACGAGGAAGTATTTACTTGTTGAATAAAGAATGAGGAAGTATTTACTTGTTGAATGAGGAACGAGGAAGTATTTACTTGTTGAATAAAGAACGAGGAAGTATTTACTTGTTGAATAAAGAATGAGGAAGTATTTACTTGTTGAATAAAGAATGAGGAAGTATTTACTTGTTGAATATGCTATACAACATAACACATCAATGTTAGACGACTTTCACATTACAAGCTTTAATATGTTTTCACTCTAGCGATAGCATTTTCGCATTTAGTCATTTTTGACTTGTTCCATTAACTCTATTAACTCTATTAACTCTATTAACTCTATTAAACTCTATTAACTCTATTAACTCTATAAACTCTATTAACTCTATTAACTCTATTAACTCTATAAACTCTATTAAACTCTATTAAACTCTATTAACTCTATTAAACTCTATTAACTCTATTAACTCTATTAACTCTATTAAACTCTATTAACTCTATAAACTCTATTAAACTCTATTAACTCTATTAACTCTATTAACTCTATTAACTCTATTAACTCTATTAACTCTATAAACTCTATTAACTCTATTAACTCTATTAACTCTATTAACTCTATTAAACTCTATTAACTCTATTAAACTCTATTAACTCTATTAAACTCTATTAACGCTATTAAACTCTATTAACTCTATAAACTCTATTAACTCTATTAAACTCTATTAACTCTATTAACTCTATTAACTCTATTAACTCTATTAACTCTATTAAACTCTATTAACTCTATTAACTCTATTAACTCTATTAACTCTATTAAACTCTATTAACTCTATTAACTCTATTAACTCTATTAACTCTATTAAACTCTATTAACTCTATTAACTCTATTAACTCTATTAACTCTATTAACTCTATTAAACTCTATTAACTCTATTAACTCTATAAACTCTATTAACTCTATTAACTCTATTAACTCTATTAACTCTATTAACTCTATTAACTCTATTAACTCTATTAACTCTATTAAACTCTATTAACTCTATTGACTCTATTAACTCTATTAACTTTATTAACTCTATTAAACTCTATTAACTCTATTAACTCTATTAACTCTATTAACTCTATTAAACTCTATTAACTCTATTGACTCTATTAACTCTATTAACTCTATAAACTCTATTAAACTCTATTAACTCTATTAACTCTATTAACTCTATTAACTCTATTAACTCTATTAAACTCTATTAACTCTATTAACTCTATTAAACTCTATTAACTCTATTAAACTCTATTAATTCTATTAAACTCTATTAACGCTATTAAACTCTATTAACTCTATTAACTCTATTAACTCTATTAAACTCTATTAACTCTATTAAACTCTATTAACGCTATTAAACTCTATTAACTCTATTAACTCTATTAACTCTATTAAACTCTATTAACTCTATAAACTCTATTAACTCTATTAACTCTATTAACTCTATTAACTCTATTAACTCTATTAACTCTATTAACTCTATTAACTCTATTAACTCTATTAACTCTATTAACTCTATTAACTCTATTAACTCTATTAACTCTATTAACTCTATTAACTCTATTAACTCTATTAACTCTATTAACTCTATTAACTCTATTAACTCTATTAACTCTATTAACTCTATTAACTCTATTAACTCTATTAACTCTATTAACTCTATTAACTCTATTGACTCTATTAAACTCTATTAACTCTATTAAACTCTATTAACTCTATTAACTCTATTAACTCTATTAACTCTATTAACTCTATTAACTCTATTAACTCTATTAAACTCTATTAACTCTATTAACTCTATTAACTCTATTAACTCTATTAACTCTATTAACTCTATTAACTCTATTAACTCTATTAAACTCTATTAACTCTATTAAACTCTATTAACTCTATTAAACTCTATTAACTCTATTAAACTCTATTAACTCTATTAAAAGCTTTGACTTTAAATATGCACAATAATGATAGAAATAAGAGTAGTATTGAGAATTAGAAATGAGAAAAAAATACTAATCATTAATTAGGGTTTGTACTAATTTATTACTGCATTTTGATACTTCGAATATTTCATTCAAATTCTTGTTAATTCAAATAGTTTTTTTTCTTTTTTCTGCATTAAACGATCCTTTAAATTTAAAAAAGTAATTTTCTTTTTCTATCAAACATTTTCACTTTCCCCTCAAGTAACTTCAACATCAGTATATCCTTATAGCTATTACATTTTGTATAGAAACTACCGAACGTTGAATGCAAAAGGTTTTTGACTAACATGAATATGCATGATTTCATGAATATATGAATTGCATGAATTTGATTAACTGGAAATGGTCTAAATTTTACTATAATAAGAGCCATGTCCATCCTTCTATCTGGGCAGTAACAGAAAAGATTTCACCTCGCAGGAATTAAACCCACACATTCAGAGGTTATACGGATGTGAAGCCAAGCTATCTACCATTAAACCACACAGTCAGCTTGTCCCTGTTTGAAATAATTGTACTTATAATTGTTACTCATCATGATCTCTTACCACAATCATGATTTTCAAGCATGCTGGTTATTATTAGCTAATTACTCCACCGTATGGAAAGGTGGCTGTGTGGTGCAATTTTTGCACCAAACATGCTGAATTTTTTTACCCAATGAAATTGAGCAAATTAAGCTGGTCTAAATCTTTACTATAGTAAAAGCCATGCCCGTCCTTCCATCTGGCAATAAGAAAAAAATGATTTTATTTCACAAAATCAAACCCGTACCTTTTCTGGATGTAAAGCCAAGAGCACTACAACTAAGCCATGCTGCCAGTTTGTCATGGCTTGGAATATTTGTACTTCTAATCGTTACCTGTCATGATCTCTTATGCAAATATGATCTTCAAGCGTGCTAGTATTAGTATTAGTGCAAATATTTCATAGTATGGCAAGTTGGCTGTGTGACACACTGGTTAGCACATGTCTGAACCAGTAGTTCCGACTTCAGATTAAGTGTTAAGCAGTTTTTTCATTCATATAACTTTATTGCTATGACTGGACATACAGATGTCAGACTAACAAACGCTTATATCTTTATATATATGTTGAAGTAGAAAATTTTCTGAAAAAAACTTCCATTTTTAGTTATTCGTAGCTGATTGGCTTCAGGTTTGAAGTTTTGATATGTAGCTATGATATAGTGTAAATTGGCTCAAACAGAGAACCTATGTCACTTACCCAATTTATTAGAAGGGAATTTTTACATACTCAATAGTATTTTAACTATTTACTTTAAAATATTTATTCAACACCCACTCTGTAGTTTATAAATTCCTTACTACAATTTTGCTATTTCAAAAAATAATCATCAGGTTAGTTTATAAAATCGATTTTAAAATTGTCCCACAAAGGTGACCTCTCATCTCTACGTGGACCTCCTGGCAGAGATGGATCTTCTGGCAGAGATGGACGAGATGGTAGAGATGGACGAGACTGTGAAGATACCGAATTGAATGAGTTAGGAATGATTATTAGGATACTGATAAACCAGACCAAATCTGCGACACCGATTACACCAGCGCCATCTGCACTCAATTCCGATCATGGTACATAATAAACCACATTGTCTAGTTTTTTGTAACACTGGTTTAAAGTCCTTTTGTGGAAATGGCCAAAAGTCATTGAAAAGTCGCTCAGTTTATTAACCTGTTGGATTTCTGCAAGACAGCATAGTAAACAGGCATTTCATCGTTGGAGGATGATAACTATAAATTTAAGCTTTATTCGTTCATCCTTTTGTTGATGGATAACTGGAAAGGCAGTTGTTCATAAGAGTCTAGATAACAAACTATGAAATATCAGGTAGTTTCTCATCTTATACTCTAGTAAAGTTCATAAAAAGCAAAGTTTTCTGTTGTAACTTTCAAGCAATTTAAATCATAAATTACAGGAACATCAACCAACTTATAGTATTGCTGACCTTTGAAATCCTTTTACTAGTTCTAGTAACTGTTATCTTAATTACTACACAGCACGAAAAGATCTGTTCTCTTTCACACATTGCACATTATGGAGTTTGGTTTAGTAAATGACCCATTGTAGTCTTACTAATGACAGCAATTTTTGAAATTCAGTACCGTAGAGATAAACTGGTGATAAACCAAGTTTTAGGAACATAATGAAGGCAAAAATTCGTACGAGTGCTAATCGGTGTAGGTTCTAATTGGTGTGGGCGCTAATTGCTGTGGGTGTGATATGGTGTGGGTGCGGGATTACTGATATGATAAGCAATACAAAAATTCATTTAAAAGTTACATTATTTTATATAGTCAAGCATTTCTTTAGACTTATACTTGGGCACAAAAATTTTGCATTCTCTGCTAACTTCACCAATAATATAAGGCATTCACAGAGTTAGACATTCTAATGCTTTTGAAACCAACTTTTTTAAATGTTTGAACCCCTACAAATGCCAAATGCATAGTGCATGCATGCAATGACCGGTTACTGCATAGTGCATACATGCAATGACCGGTTACTGCATTGTGCATACATGCAAAGACTGGTTACTGCATAGTGCATACATGCAATGACCGGTTACTGCATAGTGCATACATGCAATGACCGGTTACTGCATAGTGCATACATGCAATGACCAGTTACTGCATAGTGAATACATGCAATGACCAGTTACTGCGTAGTGCATACATGCAATGACCGGTTACACCAGTTTTATTTACTGTGTACAAACAGACCCCTTGCACATCAGCCAAGGGGTCTGTTTGAAGGGTTTCTTCTGAATTAAATGAAGTATTTGATTTGCATATTTGGTAAACTAATATACTTTATGTATATAGTTGAACGGTGGTTCACGAATCCCTGCAAAATTGTATTTCAGGTTTAAAGCTATAATATATGCATTCATATGAAAGTCATCATACAAGATAAAAAATCGAATTGCTTCTATCTTGGATAAATAAATAAAATTAAGTTTACACTAGACGCGTAAACAAAATAATATTGCATTATTCATCATATTGTGCGTATGAAAATAACCAGCGTCAATGGACATGTACAATCTACAGTATGTATGCATAGTAAACGTAGATTTACATGAGCGTAAATATGTCTTATCGACTTCTACAATCTTTCTTCTTTTTACTAAATCTTTTGAAATAGCGTACCCAAGAGACTAACATATCTTAGATCATTCTTGGTGACTCATTCATGGCTACTTAGGCTATTAATAACAGATCTCGATGTAAGCAACTAAGTTTTTGTCCAATCAGCATTGCACTAAAATTAACAAGGTCAATTGTAGGCAGACTTTTGCAAGAGATGAATGAGACAATTGCTTATGGACTGTTGAGTCTTCTGCAAAATAACAACAGGAAGCTGAGAGAAATTGAGGAAGAGTTACAAAGGAATGAACCAACGCCCACTTCCTTTTCCAGTGGTTGGTGTTACTCATCGGAATAACTCTGTCTGTTTGTTTTATGCAGCAAAATAAACTTAACGAATATTGAATTTAAATTCAACGCATAGCCGATCATGCTAAAATATCACTTTTTCTGCAGCTCAATAAAAAAGTTGCATTTACAACTATATTTCTCTAAAACATTTGCATGCTAAGAAATTGTTTTTGGGATCATTTGCTATCTCACGACTGGCTCACCGTGTAAGGTTTACATTTTTTTAAATTTTCAAACCTAAAATTGTAAATTTTTATATTGCTTCAAGTAAAGATCAAAAGTTTTAGATTCACATCTGAGCTCCCTGGCTATGTCACTATAAGTGATCAATCTATCCCTGGCTATGTCACTATAAGTGATCAATCTATCTATCACTAAGCAAAAAGGCAAAAATATTCATCAACATTGTTTATTTGATAGAGGAAGATGGTTCTGCAGGAGGAGGTGGAAGTTCATACATAAGATGGGGAAAAAAAGCTTGCAGTAACTCAACAGAACAGCTGTTCACAGGTTTGTGTTCTAACTCAAATTGGATTTTGGTTCAAACATGCTGAGATCGATAGCAACCAGCATAGTTTTTGTCGTTATAATTATGATCGATTCTCATAATTAATCTTTAGCATAAATCACTCTCTTTTGACATTTTATTCAAAAGGAGTTTAAAGTTTACAAAATATTTTTAGTTTGTATAGTAAATTATTGCAAAACTAAATAAGGGACTATCTATATACTAGCTCCAGTTATGATCTTTTAAAAAATTATGCGATACACGTTAATTGTTTTTATTTATTGTATTGTTCGCTTTCAACCGGTTTGCCACACCTTTTGATTCACTCTCACAAGATCACCCTAACGATCTAATTGAAAAGCGGATGTCACCTTGGAGAGTGGTTCATAAAAATTGTTTTAACACACAAAGGCTTTTTACCTTCAACCACCACCAACATGATATCAAGTTTGTCATAAATCACTGCTTACACCCGCTGACATTGCGATTACAGTCGCTAGAATAAAGCTTGATACTTAGAAAAGAAGTCTAATAATATTTAAATGACAAATTCTCTTACAACATTAATAGCTAGAAAAAAGCTTTAATTAATGGTTGAAAAAAATTGATAATAATTAAAACAATTATAATCAATAAAATTTTCTGACATGCATTTTAAATAAAGATATAGTAGTAGAACTGTGTTTCGATTTTCTGAGGAGATTGTTGGCTAGAGCTGAACAACAGGTAAAAATAAAATCATAATATTTCTAGTCAAGTTCATAATTACTGCTAATAATAATAATGCTCAAAATTTCTGTTTTCAATAAAGAAATAAATATTCTCAAGCTTCTTCAAGGTTGTTCGCTCAGGCTTTAGGTTTCAAAAAGAATGCTCGCTTGTTAGATTCTATGTCGATCACCTGCAGTAAAACTAACAAAAGATGAGTTAAATTTCATTTAAACTAAATACTAATAGAATGGTGTGCTAAAAAGATGCATATATTCTAAAACATACTTTTTAATAATTATAAACGCTCATCACAGGTTTCTACTAACTTTTCAGGCATCATGCGTAAAATCAAACAACTGGAAAGCAAGCATGATTCCTTTTTGCCTTTGTTTCTTATTTTGGTTGGTGGGAAACTAGTTTGTTATTTTGAAGTATTGGCCAGAGTTAATGGCTGTTTTGTGAATAAACACAATTAAGAAGACAGCAATCAGCCATTTGCAGAAACAAACCAATACGTAAACCTATATGCTGGAATTTTTTAACAAGAGAGTTAAACCAGTAATTGTTGTCAGTTCTTTTATAGCGGTTAGTTACACCTTCATAATTACAGCATAAGGTATAAAGCACTCTTAGCCTTTTAGCCCCGCTTCATAATAAATTAATTTTCAACTTGGAAAACTTCCAATGAAATTAAAAAAAAGTTGTGCCAAATTTCATGGTTCCTGTAATATAAATAATGCATCCTATTCTAAGGTTCTGTGATTAGATAAACAAGTGTATGAATTTTATTTTTTAACATATAATAAAAATATAATATGAACATATAATGTATAATATAAAATATAATGCACAATATATATAATATATTTTGTATGTATTGTATATATTCTAATATCTAATAGATAATATAAATACCGTAAAACTTTTATTTGAACGCCGCTATGGGAGAAGGGTTGAAAAATTTAGTGCCACCTTTTTATTGAACGCCACTTCTATTTAACCGCCATTTTAACATTATTTGATCTTTATGGACTCATAATAGCAAGTGATCAAAGATGGAAAAGTGTACACACATTTGAACAAACTTACTTGGTTACGTCAACAACAATTAATTCTTTTGTTGTTTCTGTTCAAGTTGAAGTCTGTTTTCTAGCTCCAAAGCTTTACGATTGTTCTGTTTTAACTTTGAAAGCAACACCATAGAAATAATTAATAACCATATCAGGCTAATAGTAGTTTGTTATTCAGCATGGTTCTGATACTTAGATGCATGTGCACAACAACTTAGCAATTACGATAGATTCTGTACTACTATTTAGAGGCTAAAACGTGTGTGCAAGATTACATGCATTTTCTCTTTATTTTCGCAAGAGTTTAATCTAAATGGCGCAGCGTATAAATTTTGCTCTTCTATATAATTGTTTGGATGCTAATATCAGCTAGTTCAGCGGTGCAGAAGAAATGTTGAGGTTGGAACACGCTGTGGAAGGTATTGAACAGCCAGAAGAAAATTAAATGGTTTTAAACGAAAGCAACAATCAGAACGCAACTGGCCTAGCAAAGGATGTTAATATTTTTTTTAATTTGTTAATTTTTATTTTTACATGTATTATAAATATGGTTTGTTTATGTCACTTGTTTTTAAATATATATTTGTAGCATTTAATAAATTATTATTACATAACTTGAAAATTTTGCAGATTTATAGCATATTATTTAATAGCATCATTGCAATTAGCTAAACTCGGCTTCTGTTCTCGGAAACTCGGATCTTTTCGTTTTAGTAAGGTAAATTACTTTGAAAACCTATTTTGCTGCCAATGCAGCGCAATACGCATTTCTAGTAATACAATATGTCACAATCACCAAAGCCGTTAATTTTACTAACATATAAAAACTAGAAATTCCACTGTCATACAGCCCACGACCAAAGTGATATTGGAAAAAAGAAAGGGTACTGATGGTTGAGAAATGCAATATTAGCAGTCAAATGTCACTGCAGTGCAATAGGATAACTGCAATGGTAGCTGTAATGTACTGGGTGTGGGTGTTATTATATACAACAAATAGCAATAATGAAAGGAAAATATTACATGTTTATATCTCTCTCCCTGCAATAGGAGAAATGCAATATTGGCCAATATTAGAAGTAAAATGCACTGATATTATTAGAATAACCAATATTATTAATATAGTAATAATATAAAACCAATACACAATTTTGTTTACATTTAAAAACGTCATAGTTTTTATAGTCTGATAAGTATAATCTCATAATCTTAAAATCTCATAAGAATCGTTAAAAAAAAATATCATCGTCATGTCCTTCACTTACACTGCGTTGTACGTCAGTTAGAATACCGAAGTACTCAAGATTCTAAAATGTTAGTTACTTTGAAATCGGCAAAAATGAAACGATTTCAGTACTCCTACGTTAATTACAGAAACCTTCGACAATGCTATAGACTAGTGAAATGTGCACGTTATTTTTTTCCCGAAATGCGCACGACTTCATCGTTCTATTCTCTGTCGCTCGGCGTTTCAATTTCAGGTCTTAACTTTTAATAAACCAAGCTTTTCAAGCCTTTTGTGGCGATTTTTGTCCAAATTAATCTGTTTATTTGTGTATATACCTAATCCGATCCGATGAGTAAGTTTTAAGATAATGCCGACGGTTTACAAAGACTTGGTAACATATTTAAATAGGCTTAAATGTGTTTTGTATCGTTATTATACTTTAAGGACTCTACAAAACGATGGTGAAATTTGTTGAAGAAATTTCTAGACAAGGGTTCGTCTCATACTTGATGATTAATTTTCGTAAGTTGTGTGCACATGCATTTATCATAAAAACTCTCATAACTTCGCTTCCGCTCGTCTGTTCATGGGATTAAACAAAGCTATGCAATAATCTGTTTCATAAGTAAAAAGCTTTTGCGAAAAGAAAGATAATGCACATGCATCTATTCTAGCTCCTGCTGGAGAAATTTGTAACATGCTATATATATATAAAGCTGGAGAGATTGTACCTTTGTAACATGCTATATATATAGAGCTGGAGAGATTGTACCTTTGTAACATGTTATACATATAGAGAAATGCTGTATTATGGTTTTCAACAAGTAGCTGAGTTTTGCCTTTGGTGCTGATTTATTAAATTTTACTGCGTAATAAAACTCTCATGCGTGATAATCCTTTTTTATTTTCATTGTTTTTTCTTTTGGCATTTAATGAAAAACATCTTTTTTGATGCTTAAAATGTCAATAAAAGGTTCTACATACATGCACATATGCAACTTATTTTTGTAATAAGCAAGTTGAAAAATTTAATTGATTGCGTAAATCATACCAAAAACCAACAAGGGGTAGCTCACCAAACGCTCAACAATAGATGATAATTGTGTGTTTTGTGTCTCTTCTAGGGATAGCAGCTGGTCAACATTATACTCACACTGGCGGGTCATCATCTTACACATGCCTACCCTCAGTACCAGAGTATAATTCATATGAAACTCAGACTAATGATCAAAACTGGATAAGCGGAGTAGAGTATGAAACTGGCTCCGTTATATTTCCTAACAGGATGCAAAATCACAATGTGCCCTGCGCCAGATGTTATGTTCCAACAAGATCAACCACCATCATGATTCCTGCTAAGCGAACCTGTCCACCATCTTGGAATAAGGTAAGAATTTATATTCTGTAGGGTTTGATTTTCTAGATAATTTTTCAACTTTCCTGTTGACCTTTTTACACGTTGCTCCTTGCATGCCAAAGCTAACTCATTGAGAATTTGGGACTTGGCAGCAAATGATGATAATAATGAAACTTTACTTTTAGCTGAGTTTGTCTCCATCTAGTGTTACTTACCCCTGTAAATAACCTCTCACTTTTATTCACTGTTATTTTTACAATGTTAGCAGCTTTTTAAATCATGTTATTGGCATTGCACCTGTGGCTAGCAAATTATCTGGTTTACTAGTTTTAGCTGGTCAACGACATCATGCGCCTAGCCTACATGTAGTTGTTTGTAAAATTATGCCACACTTTGCTAATAGATAAAAGTAAAGTTTGAAAATTAATAGGCGAATTTCATACAATGACATTGTTTCGAAATGAAGTTAACACACTGGTAAGCAATGGTCACATGTCATATATATTTAATAAAAGCCTTATGAAATTGCTGTTTATTTTTAACGTACAGAAAATTCAGATTATCAATGCTACTTAAGAAAATAATGTTGTTTGTTAAATGAGGTGTAACAATAGCAATTCTATGTATTATGCAAAAACAATTATGTGACAGACAAACCTATTGTAAGGCAGTCTTCCTTTCTTGTAGAATATAGTTAAGGTTTTGAGAAAGTTCGTGGATAAGCAGTCAACATTACATGGTTTGTTACTTATTATTGCTTTTATTTCTCACTAAATTATTTTCAAGTTGTACTGCATTCTGTAATATACTGCATTCTGTAATATACTGCATTCTGTAATATACTGCATTCTGTAATATACTGCATTCTGTAATATACTGCATTCTGTAATATACTACATTCTGTAATATACTGCATTCTGTAATATACTGCATTCTGTAATATACGGCATTCTGTAATATACTGCATTCTGTAATATACTGCATTCTGTAATATACTGCATTCTGTAATATACGCTTTTGTTTCAAATATTCTAACCTGGTAAGTAACTAAGTCTTTGTCAGGCCTCTCCTAAGATATAAAAACAATTAGGTGATTCAGAAAAATGGCCTTTAATGCAGATATATGGATGCTTTGCTGGTCAGAATTCCTTAGGAGCAAAATGCTTCAAAATTCCAATCACTATTTTATTGCTGTCAGTCATTACAACAAATATTATAAAGATAATCAATTTTAGTGCTTCAAAATGTCTAGTCTCTGATCATCTAACTAGTGATTGAAGGTGGGCATACAAATTTGGACTAGCTAAATGCTTGGCGTTGCACAAGTAATAAAAAAGTTTTTAATTGGCCAAGTTTCCTTACCCAATGAGTTTGAGGAGCTTAAGCTAGTAACTTAACTTACTATAATAAGAGCCATGGCCATTCTAACTGAAACCAGCATTAGAAAAAAGATTGTGTCATGATCTCTCATGCTATAATGATTTTCAAGCGTGCTAGATGAGGAGTGTCATTTTAACCCATCGGCGTTAAAGATTTGCAGGTGCATAAGTATGTGCATTAGTATTCTATAGTAATGCTAGTTGGACACAGAGTCTAATGGATGGCAAGCCTGTCTGCAGAATTGAAGGATCCAAGTCCAGATCCAGTGCGAAGTAACAGTTTCATTCCTAAAACTTTGTCACGATAACTGAACACACAAATGATGAACCAACAAATCACAAACACTGATATTCATATATCTGATTCTAGTTTTGACATAAATGGCAGCGATAATCTTTTTCTTTTTAGCTTTTGTTGGTCCCTTCCTTTAAGCTAGTATTTTCAAGTAATCACTTCACCCAAACAATCTTAGCGCTTCAAGTTCAAGTTTAAAAAAAGGTCGTCAGAAAATATAACAAAATTAATCAAATACCAGGTACTATAACACAATGATTTGGATTGATCAATTATATGACAATAAATGTATTGCTTTAAACTATTTTTTCTTACTTTATCAGGAGTACGAAGGATACCTGATGTCGGGCTATCATGGCCACAAGAGAGCCTACAACTATGTCTGCGTTGACAAGGAGCCTGAAGCTTTACAGAGTCTGTCAAGCAATGTAAATGGTGCTCTAATGTATTTTGTTCAAGGTGACTGCGCCTATCTCGGATTGTGCCCACCGTATATATCAGGAGCAGAGCTGACCTGTGTTGTCTGTTCGAAATAACATAAATGCAGCCTGTTACTTTATATCTTCTCAAACAACGTTTTTGAATCATTTTGTTTCAAGTATGTTTCCATGTCAAGAACAGGCACCAGCTTCATGTCACCAATGCTGAATTATATCTGTTTGATGCTGAAAATACGGATTTTAGCACCACCTGAAGTATTACTGTGCCTATAGAGAGCTATTCGATATTTCACTTTTTTGACTCTAAAAGTGCAGCCACACATACAGATGTTTTGCTGATTCTGACCAAAATCACGAAATGAACGAAAAACACAGAATTATTCGGCCGAAATTCACAAAATTGTCTGAGCTACATGTATGTATGCGCAACTGAAATGATCAACAAAACGCTTTTAATTGGCTAAACAAATTATTAGCGAGCATGATTCTAGAAGTTTTTGCAATTCATATAGTCCGAGGCACATAACGCAACACTCAAGAAAAATACTACTCGATTTGCCATAGTAAATTTGATGCAATTGACTTGATTGCGCTAAAAATGGCCACTCAGTCTACAACGGAACTTTTATTGCTAAAAAAGAAATTATTTTTATTAAAAAAGAAATGAATTGTAGCCATGGTGTCCAAACAATAAAGAACCAACAATAGCGCTATTTAGGCAGTTGCATCGTATGTACCACGTTGAATTGCGCTGGAACTTTTATTGTGTGTCGTGAAATGTGTCTTGGACTACATAAATTGTGAAAGCTGCTAGAATCGTGCTCGCTAATAAATTGTTTAGCAAATTAAATGTGTTTCGCCGACGATTTCGGTGTACATGCACAGCTTTAACAATTCTGTGAATTTCGGCCAAATAATTCTGTTTTTCGTTCATTTCGTGATTTCGGTCAGCATCAACGAAAAAATCGGTACATGGGGCCATACCTTAAAGCAGTTCTAAACAGTTAACTGACTAATATACAGTCATAGCTTGACATATAATTATGAGCTTAATGCATGTTGGTACTGAGCTGGTATGTCAATTTACTCATGTCTCAAGGCAATATTTCCTACATCAAATAAATACAAATTAATGTGTTATCATACCATTAAAAAAACAAGTTATGCTAGAAAAAACGTGTTTCAACTTTTAATTTAGGACATGCTAACAATGTGATGCATACCTATTTAATCGTTAAAATATGCAATAAAATGTAACATTATTATCAGAGCTACTGTAAGTTTTTACCTTCGAGACAGATGTAGTGGCTAGCGGCGGTCTGAGACTTGAAACAATGAGTTGGATACACTAAACTTTTGTGACGCTACGTAATAGAAACTTTAAATTTAATGTAAATAAATTTTGCTCATTAAATACACACTTAAAGCTAAGTGTTAATCTTTTACTAATCTTACATTTTTTGTTGGTTTAATTTTTTATTATTTGTTTCTAGTTTGACGCTTTTAGCCTCGCGTTCCCTATAGCTTTTAGCCAACCATTGAAAAACTTTTTCAAATGGTTCCAAAAAAAGACCAAGCGATGCTGCTCTTGAAAATGGTCTCTCGCATACTTGGTCATGTAGTATCCCAAAGATTGCTCGGACCTCAAAGAATACTCATATCTCAAAAAAGAAGCTTGTGTCAGGGTTTGAAGCAATAGATGACCAAAAGTCAAAAGAAATAATAAATTGTGGGATCACCTAATACCACAACTGCTGCAAAACATTGCACCAAACACTGTGATGCATCAATAAGCAGACATGAAATATATGGCAATTGCTATGCTGCTAGAAATATCAATCATGGGAGTTGTCCAACCATCACGGCTGATGCAATGTGAATATATGGGACATCAGTTCGATTGGGAGTTGTCTGATCATTATAATGAAAAGCTTAATGAATAAAAACCAGCATAAAATTGTTACTAAATCACGATTATTATTGATCAACACCACTTAATATGAAAGAGACTAACTGGTTACAACAATTATTAATGGATATTCAGCGAAGCAAACAACTCTACAGAGTATCAGGCAAGAATGGAGGTATATCGCCAATATTACATGAGCCAGCCAAATTTATGACTTGTTGGAGCGAAGAAGCAGCCGGCGCGCATCAGATCAGCAACTAGCCATCAGTGAAAAAATCATTTACAACACTTTATTTAGTATATTTAGTTATAGCTTATAACATCATTATAGTCTAGAAAATGTTGTATTGTAGAGCAGTAGAAAAATATAGCATAATTATTCATTAACTCAGATATTGTATTTTATGAGAAAACATTGACGAAATGGTTGTAAAAAGAATGGCATAATATGATAATAGTTTCTCTTGCTTCATATAAATTAGCTAGCTAGTAGCGTCTTAGCACGAGGATTACTGTAAAATTAATTTTATAATGCTGTCACTGTTAGTTTTTGAGTTATGGCCAGTTTTGTACAATTTGTTACCGGACTTAGAATATTTTTCACTTCTCGTTCGCTTGTCGTCATGGAATCCCAACCACAGTAAGGAATTTTAGCTCACCGCAAGGAATCTGAAATAGAAATTACACAAAAGCTTACGCAAAGACCGCAAGTAAAACACAGCCAACCAATGACATTCGACAATGGCTCAAGGTCAAGTATAAAGGAGGGGCAAAATCAAGGGAAGACAGGAGAAGCTGGCAGCGAGCCAGACGGCAAAGGGGAGCCGCAAAGGAGAACCTGGCAGCGAGCCAGACGGCAAAGGGGAGCCGCAAAGAAGAGCCAAGATAGGAGGATTAACATAAGCCCAAGATAGCCAAGGAGCCAGCAGCAATCAGCTCGCCGAGGATAGACTCAACAAACACGATTCACCCAGAAAGAGTTGGCAAGCCAGGAAGCCATAAAGCCCTGAGAGAAGAGAGCTAACTCAGCCGCCCCTGTTTACAGTAAGAGCTACTGCTACACGCCTAACAGATACGTACTCATTTAACCTAGTAAGGCCATAACAAATAGGGCTAAGCATATTGCTATTTTTGCTTGAGCTAGTAAGCCTTGACAGAATAATTGTTATTTTGACCTTTGGAGGAAAATAGAGTTCACAGACGCTTAGAAACAAACCACTGGCGTGTTATTGTCAATTATAAGATAATTACCTGCAGAGAGTTGCCCACAAGAGATAGTAGGCCTCGTAATCTCAATAATACTTGATACTTGGGCTCATCGTTACAGCAACGCCTTACTGTCAAAACAAATTGCAAGGATAACTATAGTAGTGCCCAGCTCCATTGATTGAGTTGCTATTTCAATTTTGCTTTATAGCAACGGTCTGATTTTTGTGGGGCAGAAGTGCCACTTTGTCTGCGGTCAAAATTTGTCTTGGGAGAAATTGAACTCAAGGTCCAGAGGCTAATCATTACACATAGAACCATAAAACCATAGAACCATTGTAGTATTTCACTCAAAGGAAACTCACAAAAACAGTACATTTCATATTATCATTTAAATATCAAATTATTATTATTAGCCTACTTTTTATATTCATTATTATAAATTTACTTTAAATTAATATAATAAATTAAATTACTTAAAATTTCTCCTTGACACTTGCTCATAACGCTGCTCGTATCTCGATTTTCTTGTATGTTTGGGCACTCTTATGTAAAAGTATGATTAAGCAGTATATAGTAACTCAACTTGATGCATATACTCCTCTATAAATTAAAAAAATTTGTTTTTAAATGATGAGTTTAAAATAAAATTTCCAGGGTTGATTTATACATGAGTAATGTTTACGGACACGCTGCCGCCGAGTTGAATAGAATGTGAATATAAAGAAAATACAAACAAATATAATAAAAAAAAATTACTACAGTCATACTTCGACTTACGAGCTTAATGCGTTCCGAGACTGAGCTCGTGTGTCAATTTACACGCATGTTGGTGCAATTTATTTATATATAGAACAATAAAATATATTAATTGGTTTCTATACTCTAAAAATGCAAATAAAACACTCAAAACAAGATATTGTAACAGAAAAGGCATGTTGGTTATTGACCTAACTTACCACATGCTTTCAAAAAGCAACAAATAAAAACAATGCAAGGAAATGTGATTAATTAAAAAGGTAAAATTAAATACATACAGTAGCAGCTAACGCTAGCATTTGCCTGGGAGGGAGATATAAGTGTTATTCTGCATTACAACATTTGAATTTGATAAATTTGAATTTTATCAAAGTCTTAAAAAACAAACTTAAAAGCAAACCTAAAAGCAAACTTTCATTTTTCGTAATTAAAATTTCTTCGGCGTTCATAATTGGAAGTTTCTCGTCGGTTAGCTAATTTTTCCTTTGTTTTCACTTTCACGACTAGCCGGCCGTTTTAAGATAAACCTATCTAAGGACGTTTGCCTTTGTCGCTCTTTCAACGTGTTGCGATTAGAACAAACACTGGCGTCGTCACAAAGGGTTAATGCACGACCACTAGCCAACTTGTCCGAAAGTCTATTTTTATAGATAGCACCGGCCTTTTCACATAGGCCTTTTCGCCTTTATTGAAACATCGTTTCAGTTACGCTGTCACCGGCCAATTGTTTATCTTTTATGTTTTTCAATGCCTGAGCAGTCTCTCCATCAGCGGTCATGAAGATCGCTGCGTCGTTTAGAAACGCATTATGGTTAGTCCTTTTGCAAACTAAATGCCCTGAAAATAACCCTTTGGTTTGATAATTGTAGATGTATTTCTGTCATATTGCTGAGCTAGATCAATCACGCATACACATTTTGCATATTTTACAATAATTTTCCGTTTAATATCAATTGTTATCATTTGCTTTTTCTTTCCATTATCTTTCATTTTACTGGCAAACTTTCGGTCTACGCACCGTACTTTTAATTCACATAGTTCTGCACTGAAAATTGCGCACAGAAAACACGGTACAAAAGTATAACCAGAGTAGCTGAAAAATACAGAGTGATGCTGTTCTCATAAAACACCTCCGGCATACTTTACAACTGACTGACGTGCTCGTATCTCAAACATTGCTCGTATGTTAGTGCTAAAACTTGCTTAACTGCTGGCTCGTATCTCAAGTTTCTCGTACGTTAGAGCACTCGTAAGTTGAAGTATTACTGTATTAGTAATTATAAATGCAATATGCACATCGTTGTATGAAGCCATAACAAACTCTCATAATAATGCTACTTCATTATACAATCACTAAAGTTACTTGACAGAATTACCGGTTTCAAATATGTCAAAATACAATATATATCATCTGTAAACATGCTTACGACAGCATTTTCAATCATAACGAGGCAGCCGCCATTGTTATGCTGTATTACCACAGGTTGGTTTTAAATTTAACAAATTATATATTTAGAAAAAGCAAGCAACTTTTACGACTGTCAATTCCGAATAGATCTTGCTCTACAAATATTCGTTTTTGGTTGTTTACTAGCTGCAAAGTAGCAAACACGTGATTACAAACAAGAATGCTACTCACTTGTTAACGTGCAGTTATTGCACAAATAATACTGTAAGCGGAGTCAACCCAAACCTCGTTTAAATCATGTGGAAGAAATCTATTTATCGGACTGAATAGAAGAAACTTTAAATTTTGAAAGTTCTGTTTTTATTCTGGATAGCAAAAATCAACTCAGAAACGATATGATTATTCCAGAACATTCCAGTGGTGACCTATACATGTGTAATAACAATAATAAGTAATAATAATAATGCAATTTTTCTTATAAACATACCTATCAACTTATACATGTACATGAGATCGGCATATGTACGAGTATATACAGCATGTATTTTGACCACAAACCCTCTACCTAGCTCTCGATAATCTCACTCTATTTGCCAGTTGAGCGGAAGAGCATGTATTTCTCATGGCATGCACTTTGTATCAAATTAAGAATATCTCAGGTAAAATAAAAAACTTTTTAAAAGTACATATTTTCAGGCTGTTTTGGCATATACTCCTTGATTCTTAACAAATTAACTCGTGACAAGCCATGTATGGTTTGTTGGAGTTGTCTCCTTTCTAGTTTTAGCAGTAACACAACTATTCCTTAATTCTAAAATATTTTGGAATTTTATTTTTGAATAATTTTTGTTCTGGTTTCTGTAACTTCATTCTGGCTTTCTCATTTACGGTCAACTCAATTTGACTGTAAATGGAAAACATCTTTAAAAGCTACTCCAATTTTTAAGATGTTTCTGCAAAAGCCTCCGTGTAACTATGAGTCTAGCCAGTCTATGTAGCAATACATCCCATGCCAAAGGTGTACGATATGTTTATGACGAACAAAGACTCGAAAGGATGCTTTTAATGTTTGCTTAGATTCAAAAACAATCATTCTAGTAGGCTCCCATCCAACAAGTTAGATTAGGTTTATAAAAAGTCGTGGGGTGACCGGAACATGTATATCTGCTCTTAAGAGCTTAGTCTACGAGTAACAATTGATGAGAGGCCCATCCTTCATCCTAACAAGAATACAATACCTGCTAATCAACTGATAATAGTATTAAGCCAGATTAAGTATCAATCCAGATTAACAAGTTTTTATTTAACCGAGCCGTTGAGCAGGCCAAATGCAGATTTTACCTCTTTCACTCTATAGCTACTTGGGCGAGCTGAAAAATTTCGAATGATTAATGATTTTGCGGAGCCTTGATTAAAAAGCAGACAATCTCTAATTTTGGAGCATCCGTCAAAAATACAAACCTACCCAAATTTAATAAATATTCCACACTATATACATGTAAAATGTGACTAAGTAGCTGCAACCACCTCCATAGTTGGCAGCGTTTGAACATAGAATCATATCAAGAGTAACAAGAGAGTCTGTACAACACTCTCTTCTGTCACAAAATATGGAAAAATCACTTCCTGGAACTTTCAACTGAAACAAACTTCTCTCAGTACCAGATTGGCAGATATAAAGCTAGTGTTTTCGGTCGAAGGCTCTAGCAGGCTTGACACCCAAGACATGCGAACACACAGAAGACTATGGTTAGATCTTAAGAAAATAACTGTGGAAATATTTACGACGTTAGAACAGCAAAATCACTTTTTTCATTTTATTGAGGCCAGAGCAAACCTTTCTGTGTTTATATCCCGCCCAAAGCAAAGAATAGTTGTAAGGAGTGGTTATCACTCACACCTACCAGAGCTGAGCTCAGAAAGTTAAAACAGTTCCAGCCTCATGATCTGTGATTACATCTACATCACAATAGAAACAATCATTGGGGAACAATTCAAGTATTGCATTTGCTCATAGCAATTGATCATCCAGTCCAATGCGAGCGTCTGTTGAAGCTTACCGATCATATTGGTTATGACCGAATTATATCGATTATGACTGAACTATATCGATTATGACCGAATCATATCGATTATGACCGAATCATATCGATTATGACCAAATCATATCGAGTATGACCACATCATATCGAGTATGACCAAATCATATCGAGTATGACCAAATCATATCGAGTATGACCAAATCATATCGAGTATGACCAAATCATATCGAGTATGACCAAATCATATCGAGTATGACCAAATCATATCGAGTATGATCACGTCATATCGAGTATGACCACGTCATATCGAGTATGACCAAATCGTATTGAATATGATCAGATTTTGCACATTTTTACTCATTGGCTATTTAGGCTGCTTTCAATCAAAACATATGATGTCAGAGTTTTAGTTGCCGTACTTTTCAAACTATTAGCCGCTACTTTTTCCTGATGTTTTGAGCCATGTGGTTTATATAAAGGTGCAGCTATTCTGTGGCTTTTTCTTTCCCCGCTGAGGGGCATTAACCAGAATCTTCGGTTAGTGCACCTCTAGCGGTGAAAGAAAAAACGAAACAATGCCTAACGGTACTGTTCCGTTAGACACTAGGTTAAAAAGCGTCGGTTAATATAAAACAGTGCCGTTATGCACTGTTCCGTTTTATACAGGAAAGTTGCTGCCGTGTTAAAAAGCACCATCCTGAGTTCTGCGGCCTATACAAAGGTGTGGCTTATGTATTGTTTTATTATCGTTATTTCTTTTAAATAAAGCAGATGCGGCTTATATAGGGTTGCAGTGTATAGTCCGAAAAGTATGGTAATTTGTAAAGTGGATCGCCCCTTTCAGAAGTTGATTTACCAAAATTGAGCAATGACCTACTCAGAAGTGTTAAGAACTGATCTATAGCTACTACCTGTATCTTTAACGTCCCTGTACCTGAATTACAAGCCCTGGCCAGAGGTCATTTGCCCTGTTGAGGAAGGATATAGAAGGAATAAGATAAAACCTCGCAAGAGTGGAAACAATCGTCGTTGACTTACTTTATTAGCAAACATTGATGCAGAGAAAAATACCAGCTCTTTGTGGAGTCCTACAGCCACACAATAAAATTAAAGACCAGGACTATACTGCCAAAGATTATAAGTATTACAGCGAAAACCTTAACAGGACTGTAGTAAAATAAGGCGATAGCGACCAGAATAAACATAGCTGGCCTTTGATGCTCAATGATCGATACCAATTCAACAAGCTTCTTTCGTCTCTCTGCAGATGAAGTGGTACTGAGAGTTGTCATGACCCACTGCCTACCGTGAACCCTCGGGCCATATGATACAGCTCCAAACCACGCTACTGAAAAATAACACAAACCAACCTCTTTACTTTATGCACAACAATTCAAACAGTGGTTTGTGTGAAGGCGTTTCATTATACACAACAGCCAAACACAATGAAGGATTTTTTCTACACCACTCTGAAAGTTCATCGCCTGAGCAAAACAATTTAGTAGTTGTCTACACCCCAAACCACACTAACTCCCACTTACTCATTCTTACGTTTCTAGAGACTCCTTTTTACAACTAAAATCTGCGACTATAATATACATTTATCTAGAACAATCCAACACTCCATAGACATCTCCATGATAACATTCTGACATCACTATTGAGTCGCGATTTATGCATCAGTTTTATTCAATTTCTGGCCACAAAGCAAGCAAAAAAATTTGCACAGCTAACATAGATTGCCAGTGTTTTGAGATTAATTAATTCGTTACCAACTTAATTTTTTTACCGAGATATAAATACATATTGAATACAATCTACCAATACTTTACCTGAGCGACTCATAAATTGTAATAACTTTTGAACCACAAGGGATATATAAGTGTTTAGATACCAAATTGATCAGCATAAATGTTTACCTAGGCTGATGCCATAAAAGTTGACAATTGAGCTGCCGGATGAATTCAGACACCGCTTTGGCCATTTTTGCTAGACTGTGAGCATGTTCAAGTCGAGTAAGTTATCAATATTATTACAGATTATGGCACTGAGTCGGACTATTTCTGAGTCGGACAAATATAATTACAGCCTACGGCCTTATTATCATTGCTAAAAATAAAATAATCACTCTCGGTAGTACTACTCTCCAATAAAATCACCCAAAGACCTTAGATTTAAATTAGTACAACCTTCATAGCTATAAAGTGTCTGACACAACTGGTCATTGCTAAGAAAAAATTGCCATAAAAAATGAAAGTTTTTACAAAATGAAACTACGCACAGCATGGGTTCTAAACATACTTTTATTGGCTCACCGCATGCAGATAATTGTTTCCTTATGTTTAAGTACAAATACGATAGACTAATTAATTAACTACTCACTAATCAGAAATGTCTTGTAAAAAACGTACCATACAGCCACAATGCAAACGCTCTGCGGAGCCAGCCGTACTACACGACTCGTGATAGCGAAAGAGTTAACTAACATTCATCAACCAACAACTGCTGTCAGCAGCATAACTACAATGTTATCCCTCAAGTATGTTATATAAAAACATAATCGTACCATCATCAGGACCAGCACTTTATGAGCACTCTCCATATCCAAGTTAGATCATCTTCCGACTTGCGTTTGTACATATACAACTAACAGAACAGAGCAACTGGTTAGAACAGACACAACAACAAATGAAATTATAACCAGTAAGTTGGACTTGGGTTTGCCATAAGCGAGTTTAAAATCAGAAATGCCCTGATTGAGGATATATGAGCTAGTCTATGCGCTGACCTCATCTAGTGACCTTCACTTAAATTAATCTATGTTAAGTTAACTCCATCCATATATTTTGTGTTGTATTATTTGTATAGTTGATTGTTTTCGTTATAGAAAAAACATATTTATAATTGATCTTTGAAAAATAAGTCATTAAAATTTAATTCAATTTTGTTACGTTAGTGAATAAAAGTATTACACTGCAATCCTCATCATTTTCGTCATTGTAAATGGGGCTAGTGACACGCTTTTTACATTCTGACTGAAACAAAAAGTTGCACATAAATGTAATTGTACAGTATCAGAATTCATTGGATATTTAAGTTAGAGTAATACAACCTTTCATTCTATATTAGTTGTTAATTTGGTAGGCTAAGATACTATAACCACTATCAATGGTGGATTTGCAGAGGTAATTTGAAATTTTAGATACATTTAAGAAAATACCGACCAATACCAATCCATAAATGTAACCTCTATATTGGTGCTGAGCCAATATAATTACCGAAACCAGGGTAATTTTTGTTTAAAGTCTTAAATTACCTGCTGCCAATACCTCATTCACATAAACAGCGAACTAAGAATCAGCAGTCTAGGTAAAATGAGTCGTACAGCAAACTGGCCATCGGTAGATAAATCATGATTGTTTTTTAAAGGACAAGCATATTTTAATTGTTTTAAGACATAAATATTTTGGTCTGCAAATTTTCTGGCTCGCTTTTTGAATCATTTAGAAAGAAAACAGATTATCTGCTATTTTTACCAATTGCTAAATTTTATCGCAAAAACCATGTGGATCAATATGGCACACTACAAATCACTGGTTAAAATAACTGTAATATGTATCGACTTGCAATGCGATATTTTGAAAAAAATGGAGAAGTTTCATCGCTGATTCTTGTAATGCAGCCTTGCTTACTGGCTCTCTAAGCTGTAGGCGGATCAATAATCTTTTTTGCCTATTGATTTGCGAGAGCAGGAGGTAATTAAATTCAACCCTTTCAGCACCAGTATTCAAGTATATATTTTTGTACCAAAGTTATTTTGGAATGTAAAAACAAAGCGCCCTCTGGTTGTACTGAAAGGTCATCAGGTTTGATAATTCCAAGCAGAAAACACCAGATGAACTTTGAGTGCAGCAATAAAGGTAGTAGAGCAGGAAATAAGTGTTTATAAGCATCTAGTGTTTCCGTATTTCAAAGAATATAACTACGTAAAAATACAGAGTATTTTTCTGTATTGACAATTTTGGTGAAAGAAATTTTATGAAAGGACTTTTGACGGTTCGCGTCTGTAATATATGAAAACTTCCATTGTTACCATCAATATCCAGGTTGAACTTAAAAACTATATCTTCATATAATAATATCTTCAGTGACCAATTTATATCAATCAACTATAATAAAATTTAATTTAACACAACTTCAATTTATAGCTGCAAATAGAAATTGCTTAACGATAAAAAAGACGAAATAAAAATATCACAAAAAAAACAATAATTGTTGTTGGATTGTAGCTGGATTGGTTTGCAACAATGTAATACGCTCGAAGGAATTACCTAACCAGTGGGTAACATGCCTTGTCATATTAGTATAATTTTCCAGCTTAATAAGATTTCTTCATAAAAAATGTTTTTCCTGACTGCATGGAAACACCTCAGTTAATAACTGCAATGAACATTTATAGCAAATAAAAATAAAACGGTAAATGAACTATATCAACTGGAAACATTACAAGAGAACTGAAGATGTCAAATGAACTAAACTCCAGCAGATGAAGACAACTTACTGATGGATGAGACCAGGGTTGTGCCGGCAGCGATAGGATAAAATATACTTTGAGATACAATCGGAAAATATTCCTCCAGGACTTGCAGATAGCTAGGCTCCAGAAAAGGCTAAAATGACACTGAAAATCAAATACAATTTCTAGAAACATCCCAATAGCTTTAGCAGCTCAGCAGTAAAACTATGAGTCCCTTATAGTTATATGTCGAAGACATTCCTTGACAGGTGACTTTACCAACTAAAGGATAACACCAAACTTGATTGTGACTTGCAAAGAGGAAATACACAAGCGCTCACAGTGCACACACTAACATAATATGCAGGGAATAATGAGCCCAAAGAGCTTATGAATGCCGCTTATGTACAAAGAACTGTAGGTAACCTATCATATTATAGATCTTGCAAAACACACAATTCTATTAATTTAGATAATATCACTGAAAGGGATTCTATGGCATATTTAGTCTAAAGGAAAAATACACTTAGGCTAAATACTTAAAACATATTTGCATTGTTGAAGTTCAAAGAGAATTTTTAAAGAAAAAAGACGACAGAGAAAAGGTGAAATACAAGGCTAACATGACTTCCTCTTTTTTTGAAAAGCAAATCCCAAACATCTACTGTAAAAAAGAAAGAACGTGATGACTCTAAGCATAGCCAAACAACCACCAGCTTAAAGAATTCTCAGACCAACGAAGACTAACTTTCTAATTAGTGAAACGGGACTAGACAGATGAGATGTTTGACCTCTCAGTGCTGTCTGTCCCCAGCATCAGATTCTAACAAACTCAAATCTCGCATACAAAGTGATGGACAAAAGTCTGGTACTATTTCTGGTACTCGTTCTGATATTATCGTAATTAGTATCAATAATAATATTGTTCACAAAACATTATGATAAGATTAATACAAAGGGTAAATGGCAGGCATTGTTATCTGCTAATTTCTGCATGGTTGAAAGTAAAATGACCATAAAATCAATCTGAAGAGACAGTGAGATTCTGTTAGGTATCAGGTTCATAGTGTCAACAATCTATATATATATAAATCTCAGTGTTTGTCTGTCTGTCATCTGTCTGTCCATTTATAGCGATTAAAATCTAGGACTGAACAATTTGCATTGCACTGGATTTGAGCTCGGTACCTAGAAGTCTACAGACAGGTGCATATAACTTTATATATATATTAAACTGTCCTTTTCAACTGTTACATCAATTTTTATAATATTATCTATCGTTATCTAATAGCTAGTGGTTCGGCATTGTTTTCCCGCATTGCGCCAGTTTGGCATATCAGAGTTGTATTACAACATTCACTTCTAGCACTTCACTTGCAAGTTACAAGCTAATTGCTCACTTTTTATTATTAATTAATATTACCCTCTGCATTTGCTTTTTAAAAACCTTATATTCATTATCTATTTTTTTTTAGTTTGTCATTTTCAATATGCTGCTTCAATTTACATTCCTTCAATTTTCGGTTCCATTAGTAACTATTCTTAAGATCAATTGCTTTAAATTGTAAAAACTAAACTTTTCAGGTGAACAGTTGTACGTTGCGTTATCTCGAATAAAAATTGCCTCTACATTTTCACTCTTAAGTTAGACAAGGCACTCTCATGCGCTACACTGCTTCAGTGATATCTTCAGTTGCTTCTGCTATCATTTTCATGTGTATACCAGTATCGTTGTATTCAAAACTTTGATGGAAAGCTTTTGCTGTAACAGTAACCTTTTTATACACACATTTTTATGTACTCATTGTTATTGTTAATTTATCATATTCATGATTGTTTTCTGTTTTTTCATTTCATATTAATTTTATCAGTATCAAATTATTTTTCATTGTAGCAGAACATACATCTAGCTATTACATGCTAGTTATTTAACATTTAAACAATTTCACAGTTGTTGTATTTTTCCTCTTAAATTATTTGAGCTGTTCAAAACCCTTTTACCACGATATGAAAATTAATAGTTAGAATATTAACTGCTGTATATGTTACATAAGAATAAATTTTCTGTGTAAAAATGCTTTTTATTACCTGGGCAACAACGGACATTCACCAAGTCATTGAATAAATTTTAAAAACTCTCAAACATTACTGTACGCTTTAAAAGAGATCACAAACTTGGGGTTCAATTTGGGTGTTTTTACAAGCGTTGATCAGTAGATATGTGTGAACCATCACAAGAGCACAAGGAAGGGGTGATCATCCACCTTCACAAGCAGGGGAAAACAACGAGACAGATTACTTAGGAGGTAGGGTACAACAAAAAGAGAGCTCACACACATATTTCAAGTTTGAGTTTAAGTGGCATCAGGCGACTGGAGATTTTACTACACGCCCAAGGAGCGGTTGGTCAAAGAAAACCCCACGAGCACGCCCAAGGAGCGGTTGGTCAAGGAAGACCCCACGAGCACGCCCAAGGAGCGGTTTGTAAAGGAAGACCCCACGAGCACGCCCAAGGAGAGCGGTTGGTCAAGGAAGACCCCACGAGCACGCCCAAGGAGCGGTTGGTCAAGGAAGACCCCACGAGCAGACAGGTTATTGGTGCGACTCTCCATTGTAAACTGACACATGGCTGGCCCTAAGCTCATCAAAGCCTGAAAGAGAAGCGCAGACTCTGCTGTACATCCGTGGACCACCAGAAAATAGCTGCTGAAGAACAGGCTGCATATATGCAGGGTACGTAAAAGACTACACTTAACCGAGGCACACATGAAGAGACTGGAATGGTCGAAAACTCCGCAGTTCTGTAGCTTGGCTCGGTGAAAAAGGAATCTGTTTTTAGATGAGCCTACCTTTACCATCCACAATCACTCTGCAAATGATTAGGAGCGTAGCAGACCTGCTGAGAAGTTCCTACCACAATGCAGGCAATTAACATTAAAAAAGGCCATGTATGTGACGGTGTGGGGCTATATACATGTAACTGCTGATAGCATTGGACACCTGCAGGTTTGTGAAGGGATGATGAATGGGCGCAAGTATATGTGAAAGTTTGGAAAAAAAATGTTGAGGAGTGCCTTGGTACTTTTTACAGATGGAAATCAATGCTTTTTTCAAGATAACAATGCACTCTGCTACTGTGCATACTTGGTTCAAGATTGATATAATGAAAAAGAGGTGGAAAGCCTCAAATAGCCAGCTCAGAGTCCTAACTTCAACCCAGTCGAAACCTTATCGCAAATGCTCAGAGAGCACCTGGTGCGGAACAAGCCAAACGTAAAAACATCGCTGATCGAAAGTATCATCAAAGCATGGCCATATGTGTTGTCTCTCGAGTGGCAACACAGTCACCTTGCAAAAGCTGTTAAAATGCATGCTGAGCGTTACAAGCTGGGGATCACTAATTATACCCCAATGGCCCTTCTCAGGGCCACAAATCTGGGTAAAAGCATTATTTGTCCGAGTATATAAATAACACTTCAAAACTGGCATAATTCATTGCTTTTCTAAAATGTTGGAATAGACACCCTCACACTTATTTGCTTGTAACTTATGTGCAGACCATCGTATGATAATGTTACAACTATGGTCTTGCTTCGTTGCTTACAAAAAATCAGCATTCAGTGATATATAGTTTGTTTGCTTTTAATTGAAATCAAGCATGTAATTTGTAAAACTTTGAAATATCACTTTTTTCTACAACATTTCCCAGACTTAGGTCTATCACTGTATATATATGAGCTTTCATGGTACCTATCTCTAGTATGCTCCATGACCTGAGCAGCATGTTCTACACAGTTTAAACTGCACACGTCAGTCTTACATAACAGAGATGCCTATACATACCATGAGAACCAGCCACCAGGTGAGGTATAACATAAAAATAAATGAAGAAAAAATGGTAAAGTAGCCAAGCCCGCTGTCATGTGATATCAGACTCATGCTGTTGAACTGACTTTCTCCTTCACTAGTAGAAATTTCAGTTATACTAGTAGCTTCACTGCCTGTCTCCTCCTACAGTAAGACAGAAGAATTATTGCAGGAGACTGAAGCAATGCCTTTTTTACAACATTAACAATTTCACATTTCAAACTATTGTGCTATTCTTTATGAGGTTTTCTAAGCTTTTTCTATAATTCTATTTGCTACAGGTTTACATAAGATACATGAGAGCACAAGTAGAAGAAAATTCCTTGAGCCTATGACCCAATGCATTCCGCCAGACTACTGGCATTGCTAATCATCAAGTTCAAGAGATCTTTGACTATCCTTTGTTCTGATTTATAAGCAAAGCGTTCATCAACAAACTCATCTACTGATTCCTCACAGTGATATCTTCAGATCCCTCAATAAATATTAGATATAACTACAAAGGGGAGGTGTTTTAGCAAAAAAACACAGCACCGGAATGGAATCAGTGTTCATCTACAGCACCACAAATTCTCCCACAATTAACTCCCCTGTTACATCCTTATAATTCGCAGTAAATACATTCATTAGATGAAAGAATGATAAAGTGTTTTGAATAAATTGACTACATCACACAGCAACACATCAGCAAAAAGGAGAAAACAGAGTACAGTCATACCTTGACATACGAGCGCCCCAACATAGAGAAAACCAACACATGACCAAAATTTCACCCAAGTTGCTGCTGTGAGATACGACAAACTTTGAGATACCAGCATACAAGCCAGTTCTCAATGGCCACTAAATGACCAAGTATGCGGGAGGGCATTTTCGAGAACAGCATTTCTCGGTCTTTCCCGTCGAATCAGTTTGAAAAAAGTTTTAAAAATGTCGACTAAATGTTATAGTGAAAGCGAGGCAAAGAGCAAGAAAAGAAGAAAGATATAATAAATAATATATATATATAAAGATATTATAAAAAATTAAAATGAAGAGAAAAAAAGAGTAAGTTTAGTGAAAGATTAAACTTTGATTTCAATGCATGTTTAGTATGCTAAATTAATTTACATTAAATCCAAAATTAATGTTATCTTATGTAGCACCACAAAAGTCTTGTGCACCGAACAAGTTGCCGTTAAGTCTCTCGCACACCGCCATTAGCTACTGCTTCGGTCTCAAAGGTGAGAACTCCATACAGTACTGTGAGTTACATTTTATTGCAAATCATAACCACAAAATATATATTTGTTACTTTGTGAACGAAGGTAGTGAATTTAACGATTAAAATCAAATTTTTCCATCAAAATATCCTGTGTTTAGATGGTTTTTAAATAATATAGAGACAGATCAATGTGTATTTAGTTATTTTATATAGAAAATAGTGATTTGAGACATGAGTCAATTGACATCCAAACTCACTCCCAGAACACATTAAGCTCATATGTCGAGATATGACTGTAAAAAAGAGATTGATTAGTGATAACGAACTGATTGCAAAAATCCTTATTTTTTGCGTGGTCCAGCACATAACTTATTTTAAATTCCGCAACACTAAAAAGCATCGCAAAAGGCTAAAGTGAGATGACTCCAAAACAGATCTGAAAGGTCTGCCTATACTAAGATATAACTACATAACTAATGAGCGATCAATCTATAATAAAAAACAAAAATCCTTCAAACGATTACGATGATTACTGCTAGAGAGGCTAATAACAGACTTACCAGGCAGAGATGATGATTTTCCAAATACCTTGCGAGTTGAGCATGTGACCGGCTTCTCCTCAGGTATCGGATAGACTGTTTCTTATGCTGGAAGATTAAGCAAGCAAGGTGTGATTATAAATAACAAATATGGTTATCTATTACCTTCGTGCCAATTCTCACAGACATATTCGGTAGCATATTCAAGATTAAGGCAATAGATCAATAGATACTTCATGTTACATATAATATAATTCTTATGATTATACAATACTGAATTATATAATTTCTCATCTGACAATCACTCAGCGGCAGCACACAGAATAAAAAGAACAGAAAATGTTCAGCAGATCTCTACAGAAGTAGAGTCGACTACAGGCAATTGGTATATCTGTTAATTTCTTACACCTAGAGTTAATAATAACTCCCCTGCTACATCTGCAGCATTCACTCGCAGCAACCAGATTCATCAGATAGGGAGAAATAATTCAGCGTTTCAGCTATGCATTTAAATGATGGCATGCATTTCTCGGCACAAAAATAAAACGATTCATATGGAAAGCGGGATCAGTGAAAACATATTCACTATAACTACATCTGGTTAGTGCTACTCTGAATATATCATTTTAACCACATTTTCATTAGCAATACTATTTGTGTCTTTACTACTGAAATCATCAGAAACATCTATGATTAAATTTGGCAATCTATATTATCAGTAAATGTTAGTAAAATTGTCGCTTGCATCTTTCCATTTGATAGAAATGTCTACAATGAATTTTCCCATTACTAGATACGAGGGTCAGTCAATAAGTAGTGGGAATTTTGTCATAACATTTTATTACAATAAGATATAGCTACAATTTTTGGTTCACTTTTCAACATAATCCCCTTCTTTTTCTATGCACTTGTTCTACCTTTCTGGAAATTGCTCAATTCCTGTAGAATAAAATTCTGGTCGCTGGGTTCTAAACCATTTGCGCACAGCTTTATGACGGCTGTATCAGTAGTGAAGTGCTTGCCTCTCATGTGGTTCTTTAATGGTCCAAAAAGATGAAAATTGCTTGGTGCCAGATCTGGACTATAAGGAGGGTGTACTAACACCTCCCAGCCCAGTTCCTCAATTTTGGCCAATATACGGGGAGCGGTATGTGGGTGGGCATTGTCCTGGTGAAACACGACATCTCTATTCTGGAGGCCTCTTCTCTTGTTCCTTATGTCTTGCTTCACCACAGCCAGGAGCTCACAGTAGTTTTTAGCGTTAACAGTGTTACCTTGACTCTTGAAATCCCAAGTTATAGGATCCTTTCTATCCCAGAATACTGTGAGCATTACTTTCTGTGTCGTTCTCTTGGATTTGAACTTCTTCTTTACAGGAGAGGTTGTCTCCTCGCCCATTCTTGAATTCATCAACCCACCAATAACAGCTTGTTTGTGACATACAGCTTTCCCCATATTGTTGTTTCATTTTTCTGTGTATTACTCTTGTTTTCACACCTTCAGCTCTCAAAAATCTTATAACAGCTCTTTGCTCTATGAGTGAGCAATTTTTCAGCTTGGCGGCCATTTTGAATATAAATAATATCAAATAGTTGAATCACTAAAATGATGAATTTTTGGGTAAGTGATGAGAACTCCCATTAATAAGTCTACAAAATATTAAATTGCTAAATAAAATAAGACAAAAGTTATGACCGAATTCCCACTACTTATTGACTGACCCTCGTATATTATATTAATTGTCATATATTCCTATTTAGTTAATTAGTTTGCTATTAAGTCAATTGCTGTTTTTCTTCTAGTAGTAATTGTTGATTCATCATTTTGTCCTACTTTTAACACCTGCACGATTTGCTGCATACTCTCTCTTGTCACGTTGAGCTTGTATTGCTAACATGTCTTTATACACAATACCTGTACACCTTTAGAGCAATTACCAAAGAAAGCTTCTCTACTAAAAACATAACATTAATGAGATAAAAGATGTGATTTAAATGACTGTTAATTAAAATTAGTTTTGGTTTAGTCGACTTGCATTGTGTACTTTACAGAACATGTGCTATTATTTATTAACACTTTATATAATCATAAAAATTCCATCTTTTCGTCTGCCAAAGTAGTTTATATTAGAAGTTTTAGAATGCATTAATTCTTTAAATATCCATTTGCACATAGTCTAAGGTTTTAAATTGCACATAGTCTAAGGTTTTAAATTGCACATAGTCTAAGGTTTTAAATTGCACGTAGTCTAAGGTTTTAAATTGCACGTAGTCTAAGGTTTTAAATTGCACATAGTCTAAGGTTTTAAATTGCACAGTCTAAGGTTTTAAATTGCACATAGTCTAAGGTTTTAAATTGCACGTAGTCTAAGGTTTTAAATTGCACATAGTCTAAGGTTTTAAATTGCACAGTCTAAGGTTTTAAATTTTCGTAAAACAGTCACAGAGAACGGAAAGAGGCGGGATTAAACATCGTAAAATCACAATGGCATTATTGTCCCTTCCACCGGTTGCTACTCAACACCCTTCTTGCGTAATCGACAAGTACCCATAATATCTGTACGACAGCATACCTGAGGCACTATCTGTATGTTAACATCAGGATCATTTTCGACCTCATAGAGGGCAATATTCAATATATGATGATCCGTCTTTGAACTGAAGTTATGCTTGTTCTCTTCATATAGAAACACGTCTTTGAGTTTAACAACTTTTCTGAAATGCACACATGTACGATGGGATGATTATTGGAAGCTAACAAAATATCTATCGGGTGTAAATAGGCATGTCGTTGTTTACGATTGACACACTCACCTCTCGTGTATGCCGTAAAGGAAAGCTGCGTATTGGAACCTTGTCACAATGTCCTCAACGTTGCTAGGATCTTCGATACAAGCAGGCCATGGCCAGCCAAGATGCTTCACAAAGACTAGATCTCCTACAGACATCACAGCCAGCCATTACATATTTACAGTCTAGAAGACCACTATCATCCAATTTGAATGTATTTCAGTAAAATGTAGGTGAGAATAAATAAGGCATTTGTAAAATAGAAACCATGAGATTCCAGAATACGTGTCACTGATAATGATGTCTATAAACTATCTATTTAATATCTCTCACTGATAATGATACATTATTTATTTAATTAAAATAAGGAACCAGATCTACAACTGAACATCTTGGACAGCTAACTCTTTGACAGACAATTAATGCAGATAATTATACGTTCATCGATGATCATTGACATTCATCGTATGATCATAGTGCACTGGTAACCATTCCAACCCTGGAATTACAAACTTTCTGACAAACACAATAAATAATGTTTCCTTTGAACTGAGTTGAGATGAGATTAGGATAAACTCAGAGAAAAGGCATCAAAAAAGCAAATTTATGCTGTCAGTGCAGCCAAATTTAACCTCAAGCTATCGGCAGCCTGCTAAAATACCATGAGGTGACACAGGATTCGTGTTGATTTGTGTGATAAAATATTGAAAAATCTATCGTTGAATGGGGTATGTAATTAGCATACATGAAGCCGCACATGAACCATGAACTTGGAGTTATCTGCTATGTTTCATTAAATGAGCAACAAGGCTATCACCTTATTGCTCACCAGCAAACAAATCAAATAACTCTACTTTTTCGCGCTTTGTCACGCTTGTGTTAGATTTCCCTTTAAGAGATACCGACTTCAACAAAGCATAAAGTTATTCCCTCTATGATTTAATCATGTTCGACTGTGTTGTTACGATGCAATGCTTATGTTTTGAGCATGTTTTGAGATTTGTTTTATAAGTCAGCATTTGATTACTATAGCCTACTAACTTTAAAACATTTATAAAGATCTTGGGCCGACACTCATAGGCTTATCTATGTCAACAAATCCAATACGGGTATCATGTATCTTCATGTTTCCCAATTGAGACAAAATGAGTCAATTCTCCTATAATAATTGTAAGGGGTACATCTTTCTAGCACTAATTGCTACTCAAGCATCCTAATGAGTAGGAGGGGATATACAGTAGGAGGGGATATACAGTAGGAGGGGATATACAGTAGGAGGGGATATACACAAAAAATAAAAAGAAACAGTTTAGGACCGAAGCTGAGAAGGTCATATAA
Source organism: Watersipora subatra (assembly GCF_963576615.1). Taxonomy (NCBI): domain Eukaryota; kingdom Metazoa; phylum Bryozoa; class Gymnolaemata; order Cheilostomatida; family Watersiporidae; genus Watersipora; species Watersipora subatra. The sequence goes on along the minus strand of NC_088710.1, from coordinate 43,811,821 downwards.
AGCTCATTGTCCATTCAGAGCATGTTTCTGACGATGCTGCTCCAAACAACTGTGCCGATCGATACGTTGCACTCTACATACAGAATCACAAGAGCTGTTATGCGTGCTTCTCCCAATAGGAAGAAAAGCATTACATTGGGTGAAAAGCGTTGAATGCTGAAATAGATTGTTAGTCATGATCTGCTGGTATGTGAACCAACATCTGGGTATAGGAATAGATCAGGATGGCTGAGACACTGCTTCCTCAACACGACATAATCTAATGATACAATGGGGTGTATGAACTAAAAACAGCTTCATTGACACCACGAGATTACTGAACCCAGGCCAATCTATGCTCACCAATCTGATAGCTGTCAGCCTGTTCACCTTGTACAACTCCAGCGGCCGTATTCAAACGCTTCTCCGTTTTATTAGCTGCCAAACTGATATGACCTGTAAGATTTAACAATGCATCCTCAGTGAACCGACAATGATTATTAAAGCTGAGCTATGTGCAAAAATGCAGTGAGAACAACAAGCATATCAAACCCTTGGCTGAAACAAGCCATCTGATCAGAGGTACATCTCAAGCATCAGCTGTCATAGTATCAGACATGTTATAAAAAATACTAGCTTAACATTACAATTCACAAGAGCAAACCATGTGGTGCTGACCAAAGTCGATTTGGTTACTGCAATAGCCAATTGACAAGTGAATTACAGAAATAATCCAGTCCCTGAATGGTAACACAACAAGTGATGACACTGAATGCGCCAGTGAATGCTCTGGGTGAGTTAACCAGTACTCGCTGATTTATCACCGTATGCTTGAGAAGGCAACTCCGCAATGAACATCTCTAAATGATTGAAAGAAGCTGAGATGCATAAAATCGGTTAAAACTGTACAAATAAGGTATGACTTGCAAATTAATTCAAACAGGCAATTTACATTTTAAAACTTGACTTTGACGCAAGAAATGCCCAATTTCAACACAGCAATATAAGAAAACCAAAAGAAACCTTCTGTTGAACCTGACAATTCCCTTCACACCTAAGTTGAGCTCAACAAAATTTATACAAATACTTGTTGGACTTACTTTTGAGTATGCTTATTCTCCTTGTATCTACTATGGTAGCAGTAGACGGGCTCGCAAAATTCACATGGCTAGCATCCTGAAAATAATAATATCAGTAATTATCCATGTAAAACTAGTTTATCGTTGGAGTTATACCGAGCACGTAATTCATTCTAGTACCACTGATACAAAATTATGTCACATTAAGAATATGCAACTCACCCATATTTACACCATTGACTATTTAAAGGTTGACTTGCACCAAAATTCACATTACAGTTATTTGATATCAAAAGATTCACTATGTCTTACTCTGTTGTGTTGTAGGTGCAAAATATGTGGAAATGCGATTACAAGCTCTTAAAAGCTCAAAAACGAAAAGCCACCATGGATTGGAATCTCTTTATTTCAATGACGTAGCCACGAAATTTGGTTATTGTCTTGTCACGTGTGTTCTCACGTGAATTGAAAGGCCAATACAAAGCTCATTATAAAACTTATCGTAGTACTAGTTTATGACAAACACTTCGGGTTTTACCGAAGACCCCGTATCAAATATAGATGCTCGCTACTTTACAGTTTTGTTTAGGCCTGGTCTAATCAGCAAGTTGTAATCTGATCATGTGACCCAATACTTCGCAAATAATTTCTGCAGCACTTTTTGATTATCACAAGTGACTAACAGGCTCGTCATGATTATCAGACAATTATATGTACTCCTTCAAGCTAAGGCTAAAAAATTAAACGAATTTTTACGGTAAGTTATAAGATATCACTGCTAAAAGTGACAGCATTACAATGACGATAAAACAGACGCGTAAGAACAATAGACATAGTTTTATTGAATGCGTGAAATATATTTGTGAAAATATTTCGACGAATAAGGTTGCAAGAAAGTATAAACAGAAACCATCTCTCACAACTACATCACATTTGAGCCGTTTTGGAAAAGGAATCCAAACTACGGTGGTTTCGTGTGGCTGCGATTTTCTGTTCAATTTTGAGCTTTTAAAAGCTTGTAGTCACCTTTCCACATATTTTGCACTTACAACACAACAAAGTAAGACATGGCGAATCTTTTCATATCAAATAACGGTAATGTGAATTTTGTTGCAAGTCAACCTTTAAAAACACGTGATGGATAACAACTTTCACTTAAATCTTTTGTCTGTAATTGACAAATAACATGTTTTTGTAACTTTCAGATATTCATAAAAATTGCCATGTTGGTGCATGATGATTACTTGTAATGTTTATCAAATGCGTAGCCAACAAACACACAACAATATTTTAGCTACTTTTGTTAATCACCAGTCACTTTGTAACAAACAGTATCTGAAATGTTGGTCGGTAAATAGGACTGGCAATGAGATGGGCAAGATAAATTTTACAATCAGTTTTACTAATCAATCATCACAGGATGAACGCCCATTAACTTTCAACAGAATTTGAATTTTAAGCAAATTTTTAGATTCCGATTTTATGTGAGTTTGAGTTTCTGATGCATCTACAAGATTAGGTGAACAATATTTTTTGGGCTTATGAGAGCTAGAAACTTTTCAAAAAAACTGACTTATGTTGCGATATTTAATGACCTAGATGAGAGATAAATGGAAGGAGTTTTACACTAGCTTCAAAAGGCAATTACCAAAGCTCGCTGAAAAACCTTAAAGTCAAAAAAGGTGTTTAAACCATGACGCACCTGTAGAACCGTTTTTGAGAGCTGTTAAACCAAAACAAAGATTTTACATAAATATCATAAATGGATTTCATTAAAGATATGCAGTGCTTATGATTCTTGTAAAATAGTTTCTTGACTTGAAAACATACAGAATGGTCAACTTTGACGGCTGAACCAACATCTGAGGATTCTTCGTGCTTTGTTGCGCTTGTGTCAGATCCATCCTTGAGAGACACTGACTTCGGCATATCATGAAGTTATTTCCTGTATTATATAATAATGCTTTACTGTGTTGAAACGACATTATCTTTATATTGTATTTACTAATTCTAATTATACATGTGGGTCTGTACACACCCTTCCAGGATGCACTAAACCAAAACTGTGAAACAGATATGAAATACTAAACTAATTTTGATCACGGAAACATTACTGAAATACAACTGGCTACACATTATATAAACTTGTCAAGAACTGATTAACAAGCTACTTGGGATGTTATGCAAGGGAAAATTTTCATAAATTAATTATATCTTATCAAAGGTAGAAGTCATTAAACAATCAATAAATGAAGGCATGAAAAATTGAGCTACAACCTTACGACTAAATTGAACAAAACTGAATAAATTGACGTGGATTCATAAATGGAAGCTCAAAAGGTAGACTCGGTAACAAGTGCAGTGCTACCACTTGTCTACCAAAAACATTCTCAACTTTCACAAGGGCCGCTAAACAGTCAAACCTTTACTTATGATCACATCAAACAAACCTTTTGACATATGATGTGACATTTGGTTAAATAATTAACTGAAAAATGCGGAGCCCTTTCAAACATCTGTGTAATTTTTCGCTACATAGCAGTTTTGTATGTGAAATTGAAGCTGCTGGTGAAGATTAAAAATTAAACCTAAAAGTGCTTGAAATGATAAAAAACATCAGTTAAAGTAGTTTAAACTTCATGTCGTTTATGCTACAGTAAGTTACATCGCAAAACTATCACTTATTGTAACTATGAGTCGGTACGTTGCAACAACCTATACTTTTGTTACTGTGTCTCTACAGTCGAGCAATAAAAAAGACAGCTTTATCCTCAAGTGCTTTGTTAATTTATTGTTTGCATAACTTAATATTTTCAAATTAGTATTTTATATCATTTTATATAATGCAATTGTTGCTGTGGTATATATAATCACCTGAAGCATGTCATTACCTGAATACCTAAAAATTTGATGGTATTCAGTAGCGAATTTAACAAAATGCAGTGCATTGTTATAAGAATACTAGATGAATGCCCGGCATGGCAGGGTGATAAACAGTTTTTCCATAGAAAATTTATTTTTAATAAACATACAACATTTTAACTTTTAGATGAAGGTATTTTGTTTATGTCTGTGTACTGTTTTTATTTCTGTGTACTGCGTTCATTTTTGTGTACTGTGGTTATTTCTGTTTAATGTGTTCATTTCTATGTAATTCATATTGTACCGGCTGCTGTGCTTATTACAGCACTGTAGAGATTGCAATAGTCTTGTTGACCAAGTGAGATTAGACATTTTTCTTTACGGATGGGCCCACATTTTTCTTCTGGTATGGCTTCACACTTACTGCCAGCTGAGTGTGACATACTTGTTACCCCTGCCAATCCTTTTTGGTTTCCCACTTGTTAAGCATGAAGCCATGGCTGATTATCAGGTGTAATAAGTATGTGCATTATTCTATAGTATAGCCAGTTGAATGTGTAGTGTAATGGCTAGCTCGAACATCTGTGTAACTGGGGGTTCAGCGTTGAAATCCAGTGTGATGTTGGATATTTCGTTGCTAGACTTTAATCATTATAATTGGATAAACGATCGACAGAGACTCCCATTTAGATATATATGCTCAACCGTGAGTCAGTTTTGGCATACAGAAAAATCTCAGAGATAGATTCACATTGTTTGACTGTGTATACATAAGAAACAAGGACAATGAACAATCTTGCTCATATAGTGGGGTGTGAGACCCCTCAATGTACCACAGTGTATTTCGCTGGTCATGACAGTCAATGTCCAATCAGCATTGACAGGCCAAGGGCCATGTGTGACTGCTTATTAACATCTGCAGACTGTTAAATTTGTTACTTGCTGTAGTCTTTTAAAGTGAGCTGTAATTCCGGGAAAGTTTTTTTATGGGAAAATAGTCGTCAGCGTATAAACCTTTTGCTGTTTTTTCAGCAGAAAGCTTACAAGGCAAAACATATATGGGAAGCTGAAGGAACTTTCAGGTTTAAATGCTATGTTTGCAGTTGGCTGTGAGAACCTATATTAAAACTATTATACAATACCAAACTATTATTTTATCGACACAAAAGCAGTCTACCACTGAATTTTGTAGAAACACCTTAATACATATTGCACGTAATTGAGAAGTACGATCATGTATGTATGCATGTATGTACAGTACCATGCGCCTGTAAATTTTACTGGGAATTCTTGAATTAAAAATGGTGTGACTAGAGAAACTCAAAGCATTTTCAAATATACCACACATCACTTGATCTCATCCAGTTAATTAGGGAATCTATCTGGCATGTTCCAATTGTTGTTTTGATTATCATATAATTACAACACAACTTTTCTGGGATAATTTGGTGCTGTATTTTCCACTTTCCATAGTGATCATGCAACCACAAACTGCATCAGACAAATATAAGAAATGAAAATAATTGTGTATCCATAAAAGTACAAAGAGATATAATTAGGATATTTTTAAACATTTAGGGCATGACACGCCTTTATCATGACGTAAAGTAAGAATTGTTACATTGTCTTTAGAAGACAGCTGTACTGCAAGCCCGTAGTCTTCTTGATGCCTACTTCTTGAGATTAAACAAAATAGAGGCAAAAATACCAGTGTGTAGATTTGATTTAGCAGCTTACGGAAAGCATCTAGAACTATAAGAAAGGCCAAGATACAAGCTCGTAATGTTGCAAATACAAGGTGATATAAAAACACAGTTGGCAATGTAAATAACAATATAGCAAACAGTAAAGTGCCAATGAAAAGTTGAGTGCTATCATAACTAGCATGATCAACTCTCTGTCGCAAAATGTTCCATTTTAGACCCCGGAAAAGCCTCCATAAAGAGAGAAGAGCATAGCATGTTAGAGAGTATAGGCGCGAGGAGTATATGTAAAAACAATACATGTGCAGCAGAAAAACTTTAAGTGCATCTTGAAGAATAGCGACTTGCAAGCTGGCTCCACCAGGCAGTCCAATTGCAAATATCGTCAGAGATATAACATCAAAATACTTTCCAGCAAGTTTAAGATACCCCGCCCATAACCAGATGTGATAGGCAAAGAAACGACTAAGAAAGGCTGCAAGGTTATAGTTCAGCTTTAGGCCAGCGGGTACACCCATCAACCAGTCCAGTAACAAAATCATGCTATTCACACACTTTTCCATATGCTGTGATAAAGTCAATGATAATGTTTCCCCATAAATAATGACCAGAGCTATAAATAGAATGCCGACCAAAATGTTGATGATGCTCTCAACGAGCCAAAGCGTACATTTAGAATTACGTTTGCAATAACAATCTTTGTCACTTTGTAAAGCTTCCTTGCGTCTCTTAGCTCTCAAAAGTAACTCATCAGCTGATGATGAATGAAGTTGCAATGTTTCTGGTAACATAGTTTCAAAATGAAAGATCTTGCTTATAGATCTACATATCCTATACGATAACGTATCTTGTTCATCCTCATGTTGTATTCGTGTCTTGGAACACTTGTTATACTCATGAACGATAACTGTGACTGGCTCAGCGGTAGCAACGTAGCATCTCCTAATTGCCTTGCCATCATTAGCAATAGACAATAAAATGAGTGCTTCTTCAGTAACCTTTGGTGTCGACGCAGACGATTGGTGAAGTGGCCAATTCTCTGCCATCCTTACAGTAGATACTTCAGTCACGGACTCCTATAACGTTTTACAGACGAAAATTACACTCGCCTGCTCAAACAGTCGCAAAGAAAATAACACTAAAAAGCTTTGTTGAGTACAAGTTTGTTACGTTGTGTGTACTCTAGCACACTTAATGTACAATAACCTAGAGTAGTCATGCGGCCCAACTGACAAGAGCAGACAAGTCAAAAATTATTGTACATCACAATGCCTCAGCTCTAATTTCTGACGTCAGAAATATTTTATGCAAGTAATAGACCATTGTCTGTCACTGTTATAATATTGGTCATGGCAAATGGTGAAAACAACCACAAACATTAGTGTTCATAAATATCAGGCACTTATTTAATGGCTTTAATATGTATGTTCACTATTTCTAGCAATATATCATGAACTGTAGTAATGCATATTGCTGCCTAAACTTGGATTAAAAATACTCTATAAACTTTTGCAACTTCACCTGATTCTTAGATTATGATTAACCACGAGTAGCCCGTATACATAGCTAATAAATCATTAAATAATATATAAAATAACATATAAAAAGTTAAAAATTATATATGGATGACTATCAGAAAATATTAAGAAAAATAATGACTCTCAAAAAATATCTCATTAGTCATATTAAATAATTAATTTTTATGTAAAACTTGCTACATAAAACTGTCTGGGTTCGTCAGAAATCGATTAAAACTACGTACAATGTGTTTATCATGTAGTAGATACTATCCAAAGAGATCTAGTTGCAAGAAATTTTACACTAAAATGTAGAATGTGTTGCAAAGTGTATCATGACATTTTGCAAATTATGGGTTATTTTTTGTGAAGTACATTGCTTTTACGGTTTCACCTATAAAAACATAGTGTGTGAAAACACTGATGACAATTTTGAAGTATGTGTGATCAGCAAAAACACCAACCATTTATTTTTTAAGCCATGATACCGAAAGCTCAAAAAATAAAGGCTTTGAGGCAATAAGTCAGGTTTGAGCAGAATAGATGACAAAAAATTATTGACCAACAGTAGCAGGTACCTAAGACTCCGCTAAATGGAAGATCGCTAAGTCGGACTCTTTAACCAGCCAAACATAAAAAAACGCTCAACAACATATTTTTTTCTTCTTTTTGCCGACAATAAAAAATTTGCGATATGTAAACATATGTACAGTGTGCGCCGTCGGGTTACGATGACCCTGTTATGCGATTTGTTTGCTCTTTGATATAGATACAATGATTTTTCGCCCTCGCTATATGAAATATTTTTTGCAATACGATATCAACAAAGATTTTGCCGGAGATTCAAATTTGGCTGTCAAGGTGCTGAATATGTCAGAATAACAAATATGCCAATATGATATTAGTCAAAATCATTGACACAACACACGGAAGAGATATGATGCTCGATCTCTTTCAGTTCAGCGTTGTTAATTCTTAGTTATTGTGACAATGAGAGGTAATAAAGTGTTAGCCAATAAAAATGTTGAAGTTCAGTAAAATAGTTAATGCATATTAAAACTTAGCTTCAAGTATGTGTTCAATAACTACATTCATTTAGGCTAAATTCAACGTTTATATTACATGACTGCATCAAAGGTAAGAACTCCCAACGGTACATATTGCACATAGTAGACACTAAACACACTAAAGTTACTGTAGGTGGTAACTATAGTTACTAAGATTAACATGGGTTTGATACTAATTTTTAATATGTACAGTACGCACATAAACTTTTGATGATTTTTATCAAGGGGTGTTTGCATTAGATATTTACTATGGGTTTCTATACCCTTTTATACAAAATATTCACCTTACAATGCCACCACTGGAACAAATTAAAATCATACGGCGAAGGTCCAATGTATATAAAATGTTGTTGTAAATGAAACTAGGCAAATACAGAAAATTGGATCAGCTGTGATAGTTACGAAAACTAATGCACTCAATCTCTAACTAAAAACAAAAGGGTAATTTTTTATTGCGATTTTGAAATATTTCGCTTATAGACTTGAAAGAGCTAAGAAACTCAGGAACTACATGTAATAGATAAAATCAATAAACACCTAATATTAGACCTTTTAGAGTATAATATTAAAAACGGCGGCAGGTAATGTAGTTGCCTGCCACTTTCCAATGGCTAATTTGAGCAGGATAAACTTACTGATAGGAGCCGTGAGAGCAAGTTTTAATAGCATAGCGCCATAACTCGGAGCGGTATGCATATTTTCAATTACATAACAATGCATATCGCTCAATAAAACCATCTACCGGGTGTAGCTTAGTCGTTTAGCATATTGTCTGGAAAACGGGAGGCTCTGAGATAGAATCTTCTGCGACAAATTTTTCATTCAAAGATTTTAATAGCATAACTGGACAGACCAAATAACAGACAAAACCACAAACACTGAGACTTATATATATAGATTTATATTTCTACTACAATTGAAGCCCAGTTTATTATTTAGAGCATTCCAGCATAACTTTTTTTAGGGAAGTCGGTTCAATTGTAGGATGTAATTTAATGTCTTGTCACTGGCATATTTGATTAAGCTCAGCATATGGATATACTGATGGTAGGCTAGTTAGTAGTGATTATTCAGGTTTGGTGTGAAACTGCAGTTTCAAGGCGTCCTGTAAAAAAAACTCCTCTTTTTTTCAATGGGTTGTATTACAGTTTTTTACTTCAAAATACAAATAAAGTGTATAGAAATCAATGGGCTTACCAAATCTGGTCGGTGTGTTAGGTATGATACAATGAATACCATAAGGTTGATTCTTATATGTAAGATACTGTAAAACCTCTAACTGAACACCACCTCTAGTTGAACGCCACCTCTATTTGACTGCCACTACGAGAGAAGGGTTGAAAAATAGAGTGCCACCCTCTATTTGAACGCCACCTTTATTCTAAATATTTCCCCTAAACATACTAAACAAGAATACCAATAAATAGAAATTATCATAGCAATGCTGCTAAAACTGTAATTACCATATTAATATAGATTTCTTGACAGACCAGAGTCACATTCATTCACTGTTTGGTTGATCATAGCTTTTCACTCAGCATTGCTCCAAACATCGGATTATTCAAATACTCTAGATATTACCTTAAACAAGTCTTCATTTTGCTTTCAATTCTATATCTTATGCTTGGACAAGGATTTTGAGATATTATCCGGAACCAAACATGAATATTTTGTTTTAAGGGGTAAAACCAATAATTTAAAAGTTAGCGGAAAGCACAAACTTTTTATAATTAACAGCAGCAGATAGCATTACAGATTGGTGTTTGAATAATATATTTGTAAAACTTTAACCAAATACCAGGTTTTACCAAAATTTTCAAGTTTTTAAAAATAGACAGAAAGATTTGCAGTCTTTGCCAATTGTCGACCAGAAACAGTTGCAATGCGTTTATAGCAGAAAAGTTAAAAATGGTCTGTTTAAAACTTTTTCAATGAAAGCAGAGTGAGCATTAATAGGTTTTAAACAAACGACTTCCGATAGTAGCTAATTTTATGACCTCATTGTATGATAGAGGAAACTCTTGCTAGCGTACATCCTGTTGATTATACTCCACAAAAATGTATGCACAAGCCAATTGATAAAATTCTTTAACAAACGTTTAAAAGCTACTGTGGGCTAAATAAATACAACTCAGACTTTCATTATTTGTGGAATCTGCTTCAAACTTGCATTATAATCATTGGCCATGGTAGGCAACCAAAAAGTGTAGCGCGGTGACTAGATGGGAAAGATGTTGTGTTCAAAAATTGGTCAATCATCTGCTTTGACAATGCATATTGTACATCTGTTTTGCCAAACAAATGACCAGCTTATTTCAGATCTTGGAGCTTGCAAAGTGCAATGTTTTGTCACAAAAACTGACTGTTTGTTCTTCTAACATAAACCAATGCTGAAAAATGAAATATGATTGTATTGGTACTTATAGATGTATGTTTAAAATTCTGTGAATTAAATTTTAATAAAATAATTTGCAGTGGGCTTAGCTACAATACCTTTGCACTAATCAATGAAACAAGGTTACACTAACATAATAAAAATACCAATTTCACAGTTTTGACAGCAATGTTTGGTAAGCAACCATACAACTGACTGTGGTGGCAAAGTCAAACACATACAGTAAACTTTTACAAGCTGATTAGTATTGCATCACAGAGTATACAATAGCACTGTATTCAGAGGGTATGGTTTATTTGCCAAATTATCGCAACATACCAAACTATTATCAATGACTACATAGTATTGTACTAAATTTCTGCATATGCAGTAGTTGGGTGTGATATTTTGTCAGCGTTTTTGTAGGCTGACCTACAGTGGGTTTGACGTCGGTATGCTACACTCATTAATCATTTCATCCTAGCAGTCAAAGTATGTTAAAAAACGCATTGATGAAAAAGTTAACTATTTATCAAGCTTATGAAGAGGTAAAAAAGTACTTAGGAAATTTATGTATTCATAGCAATGACCGGCTAAGAAAAATTTTACTAGTCAGATTACAACTTGGCACAAAATCAAGTTGCCAAATGCCATACAAATTTCTATGATATCAAACAATTGCACTTATTGCATTGCCTGAAGCTACTGAGCAGTGCTCAAGGCAACAGATGTAAACAAAACTCGGTAAACAGAGAAATGAAGATATTATTGTATGCAGTCAAGTTCCATTAAATAGAAGATAGCTGGTATGTCAAAGCAACGCATAACCAAAAGACGGAGAGACAGAGGAGAGTCATATATTTAACTTATTCTCATCCACAAGCTATGAATTTTACTATCAACTGGCATAGTCAAGGCTGCCGTCATAGAGTTATCTCCCTCCTTAGAGTGATAACTGTGCCTTCAACAACACGAGCGTTTCCGGTGCCAACAAGGAGCATTTAGGCCACGCACCTTTTTTGTGCTAGTCAATCATAGTGATTGACAAAACCATAACATCAGCCATGAGAATGATCATGAATTTCCACAGTTAAGATAGTAATTACTGTTCATATTAAAGAAATGATGATTATAGTTTATTACTCTAATATATGCTTATTATTTAAAGCAATTCAATACCTACATGACTAGCAAAGGCACTGAATAGATAGTGTTAAGTGAGTTAATGCAATCAATGATATACAGCCTCCACACAGGGGGGCTGTATATCATTGCTTACTCATAGATAAGATAGATAGTCATACTGGGGTTGTATTACATTGGTGTGATGGGAAGCTAATCGACTGCCATCAACTGAAAGTATTGACATTGTATGGTCATAGAGTAATTCATTGACACCACAGTCCACAAACAGCCCTTGCATGTAATATTAGATTTCAATACATATCAATCAAATACATAGACTAGCTTGAAGCAAAGATGTTCACTAGTTAGTGGACATCTTTGCTTGATGTAAGCAAGCAAAAAGTTTGAAAGTTAGAGTGGCAAATGTTGTTATATGTTAAATAAAAATAAATTACACTTAATCATACTAAATTATAATTATTTAAAAATAAAGTAGGCTTTTTTATTACTTTATTTATTAAATAATTTTTTATTGTAATCATGGCTAAACAGATTATATTTAGCTATTACTTGCAAATTATTTCACATTTACATTTAAACACATTTGCAGTTTCATTTTTCTTCCTAATTTATTTCAACAAAAAACTTCTTTCATGATATGAAATTTAAAAGTTGTAGTGGTTTGAAAAAGCTTGAAAACATTTACTGTTGTTTTTATTTTCTCTCTTCTCTTCATTTATTTCAATTACACAAAACACTTCTCATGATATATAGTTTGAAAGTTAAAGTGGCAAATGTTGTTATATGTTAAATGAAAATAAATTATAATTATACTAAATTATAATTATATAAAAATAAAATAGACTTTTTATTATCTTATTTATTAAATAATTTTACATTGTAATCATAGCTAAACAGATTACATTTAGCTATTACTTGCTAATTATTTTACATTTTAACACATTGACAGTTTTAATTTCCTTCCTAATTTATTTCAACAAAACACTTCTTTCATGATATGAAATTTAAAAGTTGTAGTTGTTTGAAAAAGCTTGAAAACATTTACAGTTGTTTTCTTTTTCCTCTTAATTCATTTGAACTGCTTAAAAATATTTTCTCATGATATGAAGTTTAAAAGTTAGAATGGTAAATGTTATATGAAAATAAATTTTCTGTCCAAAGACTTTTTTATTACTCGGGCAAGTCGAATAGTACAGCTCATAGTTGATGGCAGTCGATTAGCTTCTCATCACACTAATGTAATACAACCCCAGTATGACTATCTATCTTGTCTATGAGTAACTGATTGCATTAACTCACTTACTTAACACTATCTATTCAGTGCCTTTGCAAGTCATGTAGGTATCAGGGATTACGTGTATGTCACAATTTCCATTTCCATATTATTTCCATTTCCATAACATTTCCATAATTCATTTCCATTTCCATAATTCATTTCCATATTATTTCCATTTCATAACAATTCCCTTCTTCATTTCCATATTATTTCTAATTCCATAAAATTTCCATAATTCATTTCCATATTATTTCCATTTCCATAACATTTCCATAATTCATTTCCATATTATTTCCATTTCCATAACATTTCCATAATTCATTTCCATTTCCATAATTCATTTCCATATTATTTCCATAACATTTCCCTACTTCATTTCCCTAATTCATTTCCATATTATTTCCATTTCCATAACATTTCTATAATTCATTTCCATATTATTTCCATAACATTTCTCTACTTCATTTCCATATTATTTCCATTTCCATAACATTTCCATAATTCATTTCCATTTCCATAACATTTCCCTATTTCATTTTCATATTATTTTCATTTCCATAATTCATATCTATATTATTTCCATTTCCATACCCTTTCAATATTTCTAAAATAAAATTTCCATATCCATTTCCCTAAAATTATGGAAATATTTATGTTTATGGAAAAGTAAACATTTCCATAATATGTTTAGCAATCCCTGGTAGGTATTGAATTGCTTTAAATAATAAGCATATATTAGAATAATAAACTATAATCATCATTTCTTTAATATGAGCATTAAATACTATCTTAACTGGAAATTCATGATCCTTGTTTAACCATTCTCATGGCTGATGTTATTGATCTAGTCAATCACTACGATTGACTAGCACAAAAAAGGGGTGTGACATAGACGCTCCTTTTTGGCACCGGAAACGCTCGTGTTGTTATCACTCTAGGGGGAGATAACTCTATGGCTGCCGTTAAGAAACCAAAATACTACTTATCCCAAAGCACTCTGGAAATCCCAGTTGTGTTAGGATTCAAATCGTGATGATAATTCCCAGCTACTGGATTTTAAAATGTTCCAAAAGCTAAAAAAAAGTATGCTGCAATAATTTTTCGTGCCAAAATATAATTTGCTTTAAATATGACAACTAGCCATTTTAAATGAAAAGCAATTTACACAAACATTTCTTTTTTTCTAAATGGATTAAAAGCTACCACCTGTTTACTGCGCTAACAGAGATCCATTTGTCACTGGGCAGAGGCTAACTGGGTGAGGTTTGGTGATCTTGGCATTGAGTAGGCTACTAGAAAAAAGTCATTTTGTGTTGCACATGAGATTTAAGGAGAAAACCGTCTCGATTGACCGGGCTTTATGATATGTTTATACATATTGCGCCGCATCAGAATAACTATTCTACATTTTTGTGTCTCAGTGAAGCCAAATATTATTCAAATGATGATCATACTGAAGACTGAAATATATAAGCGGTAATGAGTAGAAGAGGAAGGGTGAAATTATATTAACATTTATTATTGTTCCCATGAAGAGTCGAATAGTCAAAATTGAATAGATTCACATTTACAATACTGACAGAGAAAAGATTATTTGGATATTCAACTTGAAAAGCTGATATCATAGCTCGAAAAGAGGAATGGCAACTACAAAATTGATAGCTAAGTGTCTATTCAGAAAAGGACAAATTTGGTCGCAGTCTTGGACAGATACTGTAAAGCAAACACAGATTTGCTCAATCAATGTATGATTACTGCATAAACCTGTTTTATCTAGCAGAGAGACACTTTCTCAGATCAAAACTCATTTCATTTGTTACATCGCGCACTCGGTGTGCTACCATTACAACAAACGGGAAACAGTCCCATCATCGACCAGTCCGAACCTAGACACTTCCCGATCTCGACAGAGGTTGGTCAGAATCTAGAAAAAGGTTAGTTTGAATGTCGCCAAAAGCTGGTTAAGAAAAAGTAGCTAGAAAATCCTTTGTTCAATTGTTTTCGATGCATGTATGTGTTTCACAGGGAACTGCAACAAAACAAATTCCAACATGTTTCGAAGAAGGCATTGCGGTAGGTTAATACAAGCATAAATATGAAGCTTACAATCGGACGCAGAAATTGTGAAAAACTTGAAAACCCCTTTGAGGTGTTAAAGAAAGAATGCATGACTACAATATAATTGAACTTATTCTATTATTGAACTTATTATATTAAGTATGGTTAATATTGTATGGAGTTTGTGACCAGCCCGTTTCGAGATTGGGACCAATGGCTGTCGAGATTGGACGAGCTGCTATCGATATACTAACTAGTCGAGCTTCAAACCCGTCGAGATTCGGACTATAATCCTAACGAACTAAAGAACCCAAAGCTGAACTGTTTTAATTTTATACAATTAATTTTATATCATTGTACCATAAGCAACCATATATTGCATTCACTGCATTGCACTATTTATAATAATACTTGTTGATTTTTCACATGACAAAACTATAAGCCACAAGGTGGTAAAAAACAATATGTGCATATTTATATTTTTTATACTGATCATCCTTTTTCTTACGTGATAGAGAGTTTGCACAGCTTCATCAACTTTAACGTGAAAGTAATAGTGGTATAAAATTCAAAATATAGTTATAAGCTTGTTGCGTACAACAAAGCGACGAGATAAGCACTATTTGAATATATTCAATTCAATGAAAGTGTACATCAAAATGTCGCATTGAATAACACTAGCGGAAACATGAATAGAAACGGTAAATTGGGGTGATTACTTGGTCACGACCAAGATGCGTATTCATTGTAAAATAATATTTGGGTGCATTTAAGAAAGGCGGGATGTGTTGCCCCGCAACTACTAGCTTCCGGTAAAGTTACCAGCGGTTGATAAGAACGCATTTTCGGCGATAAAATGGCGGACAACGTCAGTTCAGCTGGTCCTAAGAGCACGTTTGAAGCTTACAGAGCCGAGGGTGATATGCTTTTTAAACAACAAGAGTTTAAAAAAGCGCTAGAGAGTTACAATCAGGTTAGTGTATGTTGGAAACAGTACCAATTGTTCTGAACCACCCAAAAATAAACAATGAGTTGTCATGTAGCTTGAAAAGAGAACGCGTGACTAAGCAAATGAGAACAATGAAACTTATACAGTGCGTTGTTCTTGTAACATGTACCTATTCTTTGAAATTATAATGGCTCATCAGAATAATAATGTTTCCTTATTGCGTATGGCTGGCATCTAAGTTTGGTTCTATCGCGCATAGAAAATGTTTGCTATTGTTTAGAGGGCAGAAGCCCGAATAATGTAGCCTTTTGCCTCCTTTTTACCGTCTTCGGAAACATGCAGTCTAAAACAATAGCTGCTCTAATTTTGATTACAACAAACCATTGTTCCACTAGGCTTTTCAATTCTACTCTCACTCCGGAAGTTACTTTTACATAGCTTGCACATTCATGTTGCTAGCGCAAATTATATTTGTATTTTAAACGAGTTGTAATAATTATGTTTGCTTATCAGGCTATGGAACTAAGAAATGATGACAGGAACTGTTTGGTAGCAAGGTCTAGATGTTACCTTCAAATGGGTGATACCATTAATGCTCTAGCAGATGCAGAAGCAAGCATGCGAGACGAGCCTTCCTTCTTTAAGGTCTGTACGAGATGATATTGGCCAGTAAATTGAATTACTGGAGCATTTGTGTAGTGTAACAATAAAAACGTCATGTTAATATGGCTATTGTTATTGTTGCTTTTTATTTGCTCCCCAAACCCTTTTAGCTTTCAGCCACAAGCGACAAAGTATCAATGAAGTGTGCTATATTTAGTAATCTGATCGATAGTTTTTTGGTAAGCATTCACTGAAGGTAAAGCTGCTCTCAGCAAAATTTCATGCTTAATTTTGAGGTCAGTTTTCTGACTTGTACCCACTTCATGGAACAAAGTGAATGTGTCAAGGACCATATCTGGATGTTTTATTAAATATGCACCAGTGTTTAGTTGGAATAACTAAACACTAGTGCATTTTGGTATTGCCAAAATTTGCTCATCTGCAGCAATATTTTCAAGAAATTTACAAATTTTTAGAGCTTCACAAAGCATATTAAAATAATTGACGATATGTTCATTAAATTTACAAATTTTTAAAGCTTTACATAGCATATTAAAGAAATTCAAGATATGTTCATGAAATTTACAAATTTTTAGAGTTTTACGGAATTGAAAAGTTGAAAAAACTGCGTCTAAAATAATTTTAAGAAATCTTAAGTGAAACATAATCTTATAAGATGACTTTTATCCACTGAAATTAATCTAAGAATTATTATTTATTGGATTCTTCAGCTTGTTTTAAACGGCTGCAATAATCTCTTGTGCTCACCATGAACCTATTTCTCTGATAGTATGTAATGCTCATAAAAGCTTCCTCTAAAAGGTCTAGGCCACCTTCTTTGATCAGGCTTTAACTGCTTTGTACTGCACATACCATGTGCGAGTCTAGGTATCACACAGACGATATGACTTTTATCCTATGAAAAAAATTGGAGAACTAAGATTAATTTTGCTTGTTTTTAGATATTTTATTTTTTTGATAAATTTATTTTTTGAGGGATTCAGCTATCAGCCTTTAACTGTCAAAGGTGAGATATTTATGTGGTTGCTAAACCTTATTGTATATATGTAAATCTCAAAGTTTCTCTGTGTGTACTTGTGTAGTTCGGTATGTTCAGTTATGGCTAGTTAAAATATTGGAATGAAAAATCCTTATTGCGGAAGATTTGGTCTCGGAACCTCCCGTTCACCAGGCAAATGCCTTACCAATATAGCTACATGAGATTGATTTATTCCTTGGGTAATATATGTCGCTATGTGGGTGAAAATTCGCTACCGCTCTCTGTTAGCTATGTATTAGAAAGAGCCGGAGATAACTAGATTTTTAAAATTATCCATTGTCAATGTGCCAGAATAATGGCAAGTGGCATTGTTTATAACCTGAGTTTATAAGTGTAGCATTGCTTTCACTGTTTTTAAGCTGATTTTCAATACCCGTGTAACGCTCAGAATTCTGTTAGTATATATATGTCATGGCCAGCACCTGACCATGACATGATTCAAGCCTTATGGCTGAAGAAATTGACATCACTTCACACTAGAATGGCTAAGCAGATGGAATGCCTAATAGAACAAGGTGACCATTGAGAATGGCTGACCAAAGGACGAACTGTACTTCTGATAAAAGATCCAAAGCAGGGACCGATTCCCAAAAAACTATCGACCAATAACGTGCTTGCCCACCACCTGGAAACTGCTCTCAGGAATAGTTGCAGACAAACCGGAAGAGCACATGAGTCACTATATGACCAGTACTCAGAAAGGAATTGGGCGCAGCACCCGAGGAGCCAAACATAAGCTACTGTTGGATCGGACGGTCTGTCAAGACAGCAAGAGAAGGCATACCAATCTTGCCGTGGCTTGGATTGACTACAAAAAGGCCTATGACTCAATTCCTCATAGTTGGATACTTGAGTGCCTCAATATGTACAATGTTCACCCTGCTCTTGTGGCATTCATCAAGATGTCAATGACCAAATGGAAAACAGAACTGGAGGCTAATGGCAAAAAGCTGTACGCTAATCAAGCTGTACGCTAGCAAAGAAAGGGACATTGATTCGCTAATACACCTCACTCAGGTATACAGCAAGGACATCGGAATGACCTTCGGTACTGAGAAATGTGGAAGGATAATTCTTAAGAAAGACCATTCTATGCTCACAGATGGCCTAAGAATGCCAAATGGTACCATCAAAGATATAGAAGAAGGGTACAAGTACTTGGGGATTATGAAAAGCAACATCAACCACGAAGCCGAGATACGTCATAAAACCATTTCCAAATACAAGAAACGCTTTCGGCAGGTCCTACGGAGCCAGCTCAATGCCAAGAACCAAGTTGTGGCAATAAATGCCTGCGCACTGTCAGTAATAAGATATCCAGCAGGCATAATAAAGTGGACTGAGGAAGCTATCAAGGAAACAGATATAACAACTCGTAAACTGCTGACCATGCATGGAGCACCCCACCCAAAATCTGATACTACTAGATTTATTTCGATAGAAAATATGGCGATAGGGGACTCAAAAGGGTACAGCAGACAATGAAAGAGGAAGAACAAAGCATCAAAGCCTATGCAGCCTCCATGGCCACTTCAGATAAGTTGCTAGCTGAATTTCAATCAGCTGCTCTGACAATGGAGCTTCACCCTGATGATGAGGAAATTGACTGACACACGAAACCTCTTCATGGTGCTTACCACCGACAAATATGTAAGGTTGGCGATCTTCACCAGACATATATGTGGCTGAACAAAGGAAACCTAACAGCCAATACAGAGTCGCTAATCATGGCAGCCCAGGAGCAAGTGCTCCCAACAAGGCAACTCCAAACAAAAATCTATCACACCAGAGACGATCCTAGATGCAGACTGTGCAAAGATGCACCTTAGACCATCCAACACATCATCAGTAGATGCAAGCAGCTAGCAGGAAACGCATACGGCATAATCATGCCGCAGGTGTTGTGTATAGAAGTCTATGTGATGAGTATGGCCTTAATAAACCACAACACTGGTGGGAAGCTCCTGGTAAGGTCAATGAAAATGATCGTGCTAAGATCCTCTGGGACTTCTACATCCGGACTGACAAGCATGTCCTAGCAAACCAACTAGATATAGTGGTGGTAGACAAGGAGAACAAGAGGGCTACTATAATAGATATAGCAGTACCCAATGACTACAATATAGCCAGCAAAGAAAAAGAAAAGGTAGAGAAATATCTCCCTCTTGGAGAAGAGATTGAAAAATGCTGGAATGTAAGAACAACTGTAATCCCAGTAGTCATTGGGGCACTGGGTGTAATAACACCGGCGCATAAAATGTGGCTTGCTCAAATACCAACAGCAATCAACTCAGGTGAGTTGCAGAAAAGTGCGCTATTGGGAACACCTAAGATCTTGAGGCGTGTGCTCAAACTCCCAGTTCTCTGGTAGGAGACCCGAGTTAGAGCAGAAATTACCACCTATACGGGTTAACCTGGCTGAGGAAACAATTTTATATATATATATACACATATATGTATATATATACATAAATATATGTATATATATATACATATATCTTAGCTGGGAACAGCTAAGATCTTGAGGCGAGTGCTCAAACTCCCAGGTCTCTGGTAGGAGACCCGAGTTAGAGCAGAAATTACCACCCATATGGGTTAACCGGGGTGAGGAAACAATTTATATATATATATATATATATATATATATATATATATATATATATATATATATCCTGTATGTATATATTTCATATATGTATATGTATCTTATATATATCTTATATGTATATATAATATATGTGTATTATATAAACACACATATATGTATGTGTTTAAATAATACATTACATACATGTATGTCTATGCATGTAACACATATTATATATACATGTTAGTCATCAACTGACAGTCAATGGTAAAATGTTTATGTGGTTAATGAACGCTATTGTATACAAGTATATACTGGTTGAATGCCCGATGTTGCTCAGGCGATAAAAAAGTTTTTGTACAAAAAACTTACTTTTAATCAACAAAAGCCTTGAGCATTCTATCTTTTAAATGAAGCTGCTTGTTTATTTCTGTTTACTGTGTTTGTTTCTGTGTAATTCATACCGTACCGGCTGCAGTGCTTACTACAGATCTATACTGTTTGCGATAGTCTTGTTGGCTATATGGGTTTAAGCATTTTTTTTCACATATTTGCATGCATTTTTCTTTCTGTTATGGCTTCACAGATTTTTTCCTAGTATAGCTTTAGCATAACGCAAGCTGCAGTGTTTAATGTGCCGCCGTGAAATATTGGTAAGTGTTCCAAGTATGTGCCCAATTTATTCTATGGTATAGCCAGTTGGACAGTGTAGTGTGTTGGATAAATGCCTCTTTGCAGAACTGGAGATTGTGAGTTCAAATCCAGTTTGCAGCCGATTTCTCATTATTAAAACTTAATTGCTAAAGCTAGACAGACAGTTGTACAGACAGACAAACATTGAGATTTATGTATAGATTCAGATGAATTTATATAATCAGGATATGATGTCCATCATTAGCCACTATACCCTTCAAATGCAGTGTTGTGGTAATGATTAATATCAGTATCCTTTCTTGCTTTTAAAACAATGATTAGAATGCTTGAAGGTTTTTCGAGTTCATGCGTTGCTATGCAAACAAAACTATTTAGCTAGATTGAGCAATGACTCACATTTTTCCCATTTTTCTTCGCAGGGTCTTTTGTGCAAGGCTGACGCACTGTATTTCCAAGGAGAGTTTGAGATGGCCTTAGTCTTTTATCACAGAGGAAACAAGTTGCGTCCCGAACAGCATGAGTTTCGTCTCGGCATACAGAAGTGTCAGGAGGCAATAGACAACAGCGTCGGCTGTGAGTTACTCCAATCTTTATCACTCCAGCAGATACCATACCATTTTAATCTACCGCGGTTTTGTGATGGCGGCGATCAACTGTTCATTTTTTAGCTTTTAAGAGCTTGTAATCACATTTCCACATATTTTGCACCTACAACACAACAGAGTAAGACATGGTGAATCTTTTGATACCAAATAACTGTAATGTGAATTTTGTTGCAAGTCAACCTTTAAACACGCCTCACTATGTCTCTCTTCACATCTCAGTGCATGTGAAGAGAGACATATTATGTGAATATGAATGCATTTAACTTAATTTAAACATTTTTACCATCTTTATACTATTTCTACTTAAAGCTTTGATCGCTACTATTAATTGGCCGGGAGTCGCGACTACTGATTGGCCGGGAGTAGCGAGAATTTTTAGTTTTTTTCAAACTAATCTTGTTGCTCATTGGTTCAAATACGTAAACATGAAAATATTTTTGTAGCTCCAGACAAGGTGAAACTGAAAAAAGATGGAGACCTCTCATATTTCTACAAACCACAAAAAGAAGAGGTAAGATTATTCTACATGTAGTTGTTTGAAGGTCTCTTTCGCCTCAAAAAGTGAAATCTAGTTATTTATGTAGGAAGCAATTATATAGCATATATTCATTCCTATATATAGCTTATACCTTTACCATGTATTGACGTTTGTACTATATATGGAATACTAAAACATGGGGGATTCTTATATCACCATAAATCTAATTAAGCTGTACAAGTGGTGATTTGAAGTGGAATATCATAATGATAATGAATTCAAGTGCTAGCTGAGAAGATAACTCCGTGATATGTAAAACTATATGGTTTAGTCTGAGGATACTAAAACAAAAATTTTTATATTGACAACCTCAGTGAAACATCTTTAGGAGTTTATTCCCTTGTTGATCCAACCTTGCTTTGGTATTCACATAATATTGAATATAAATATTACATAAAATTAAATGCTACATGGTCATAGCTGCAGACTGCTGATCTGTGGAGGTTTTATGCTTGAATTCGTCTGGACCATACTTTTGGCTTTGCAAGTTAAAAGTCGCTAGCGTTAAAACTCAAGCCTGTCTAGCAGAAAAGTGTGGGAAGCTCCACATATTCTGACTTTTAGAACGGCTGGTATCTCTCATGCCATCTATGCCGGTATATCATCAGATTAATAGCTCCAAGGCCTTCCTTGTTTTCTCTGGTCTAAAGTTTGAGCAAGCAAAATGAGTTACAGACGACTTCAATATTTTAAAGGCAGAGCGAAAGAAAAAGCAACAGCAGATGCGGCCTGGTAGACGAATCGGGACACCGCTAAAGAAGACCGCAACTCCAGTCAGCGGAGATAAAGACAAGACAATAAAGCAGTTGCTAGGCTCTTTGTACGCTGACAGAGAGTATCTAGAGAAACTTTTAAAGGAAGAAGGTATGATCTGCAGCTAGAATATAAAATTGTAAATATTATTCTGCGAGTGACTAGTTAAAAGTGACCTGTTTAAGATATGCAAATAAAACGATTGATTATGATTCTATTGGATGGCAGATCATGATTAGGTACAGATACAGGCTGAGTGTTTGGGAAAAAAGTTTTTTGTTCATAGTATTGATTTAATAGCCTAATCAACCGTTTGTTTCTTTCCAAATTACTAAATTGTTGGAATAAGTCTAAACAGCTCTCAGAGAAGTACAAAAATCTCGGCTCCTTCGCAGGCAACAGACTGGATGAGCTGCAGACATGCAGCAGGTGTAAGTACAAACTCCATATGTGTACATGCCCTAGCTCTCTGCTAGACCATGATCTCTCCGGAAAGTATGGAGAAGAGAACAATGACCTTAAAGTTTACTCTGAAAAGTTCAAGAATAAAAGAATCATAGTCGTGCCTCCAGCAAAAGCCAAAAAGGAATCCCTCTATGGAGAAGAGAGCGATGATGATCAGCCCCAGAGAAGCGGACCCAAGCGTATAGGCACGCATGAAACAGCACATTTTTCGTTTATTAGTTTTCTTTCTAAAGCTATGGGCACTGTTCTCAAACATACTTTATACATTTCCTTCGCTTTTCGTGCACAAATATGTTATTTACGTCGTTTGTCTGGAGGCCTTTTAACACTTTCGGCTCTTCATCATTTCAAATGCCGAATCTCAGTTCATTTGTGTGTATTCTTATTTTTTGTAGATGTCGTATTGCGTATAGAAATGCATTAACTATTTAAATTTTGCTAAAAAGCCTCTTTGGAGATGCAACCGTGTGCATGTTAACAATTGAACAAGTGAGTGAAAGAAGGTTGTTCATCAGAAGTGGATACATTTAGTAATTTGTTTACTTTTTACTAATAACAGCAGAAAATTTTGTGCTCTTCGCATATAGTCCTGGATACTCGGGCAAGAATAAGGATGAATTGTCTAGCAAAATTCATAGCTGCGAACATCCGCATAGCATTCTTACATAAGCTCAACGCACTGAGTTTTTTCTTATTCATATCTCGAAACTTATTTTTATTGGATGATTTGCGCTCTTGAGTTTAATAATTTTATTCGGTGCATATCCTGTCATTATGCGCTGATTGTCAGAGTAGAGTTGTTTTACTAAATATGTTTTAGTGTCTTATTAATGTTTAATTGCAACGACTCATTCGTAAAATATTGTAATAATTGTTGTTACTATTCGAGTTAGTTTGTGTAACATTTCACTTCCGAGCTGTAATGACTCGAGGGCAAAAGCTAACAACTGAAACGTTACTGTAGAGTTGGCTGTCTTTGATTTCAACTTCAGTAGTTAGACAATGACATATACTTTATAATATAAATTATATAAAACTGGAAATTTCCATCTTTCCCAAAGCATGTGGAAATTATTCTATAGAGTAGTAGAGGCATCTGTTTTTAAAGGAGATTATTGTAAGTTAAACAAATTGAATTAAAAATTTTGAATAGATTAAAAATATTATAATACCTACCCATCGAATTATCCAGTTGTGAACCAGCAACTGGAATAGCAGAGGTTTGTGTTGATGGATTAGAGGATGTAGCTCTTATCGTCCTCCCGTTTTAATAACAATAAAGTGTTCTTAAAAAGGAAAAGTACCCTGCGTTGGGAATTGATAAGTATTGTTGTTTATCATGTTGGTTTATTTGCTGAGGGAGTATGCTTGCATTTGTAGTCAGACAGCACGCACTCAGCCCAGATCAGAATAAAAAACTGGTATTTCACCGTCATAAATTATATTCACATATCTTCACACACAAAATTTTGCGCTCATCTATCCAGGCCTTTAAGATATCGTTAAAATGATGGATTTCGATGAAAAATGCCTCATAGATGTACCTTTTTTCTCCACATGATTTTCTTTTTACGGTGATGTTAGCAATAAAATTACATTATGCTTTTTATATTTCGGTCATTTGGACAAGATGTGCTCAGATAAATTGGTTAGAGAAGTTATAAAAATAGAACGGCTTCAATTTGGGTTGTAAGACTTCTCGTTGTTGCAGGAGCCAAAGAGAGAAAAACAAAAACAAGCCAAGCTATACACAACCTTGCCCTTCACGGTCTCCTCTACCTCGACACACGGACAGACTTTTGGAGACAACAGAAACCGATGTACGCGAGAAAACGTGACCGTGACTTGCAGCAAGCCAAACTCGCTAAAAAAGGCAACGCTGACCCTGTCAAGTACACTCTGATGAAGCTACGAGAGATTGATGACTGTGAGTATGCTGCCAAACTGTTCATTGTCAGGTCTTTCCGATATTTTCTGTTTTTTATGATTTAATGTTGTCTTACAATTTTCTTTAAGCATGACCGTGATATTGTCTTTGAATGAATCCGCTGATTGGAAATCTTTTGATATTTGTCAAACAATAATCCTGCCTATGATTGTTATGGCAGTTATTTTGAAAATTCATCACTGCAGACAAAAAATGGAACGAATGCATAATAGTAGATAGCAAAAATAATGGTATACATTTTAATATATTTTAAAATTAATATTTTATTTCTTACCATAATGAAATGTATTATTGAAAAAATGTAGACTTATTGACGATCCGCTGAACAATGTAAATTTTCCAATAATTAAAATCTCTGAAAGCATTTTGGGGCTAGCTTTGTTCCAACTATGAGAGCTGACAAATAGGTGCATTGATTA
Organism: Watersipora subatra; assembly: GCF_963576615.1. NCBI lineage: Eukaryota > Metazoa > Bryozoa > Gymnolaemata > Cheilostomatida > Watersiporidae > Watersipora > Watersipora subatra. The sequence continues at coordinate 43,786,179 of NC_088710.1, read as the reverse complement.
CGAAGATGTATGGCTTTCCTGTATGTTTAATATGAGAATTATTTAGTAATTGATCAATACTTTGATTCCAACCACAACTCGCACCTGCGAGTTGCTGTAGTGCAAAAAATCATAGTCAGTGTTACGATGTAAGTCAGTAATGTCATTGTTAGTCATGGTTACGATTGTTTTCCTGTAGTTATGAATATGTTCCCATAGTTACGAATATGTTCCCATAGTTACAAATGTGTTCTCGTGGGAAGTGTTTGATGATTAAGCTATGATATGTGTTTATGCTTATTATAAGACTGTTTACCTGACTCATCTGGACTGATGCGTCAACCCTTCATATCTATTGCGACTCCATCTTGAATTTAATGATGCTCCTTGCTTCAGTGAGGGATGCTTTGAAGTTATCTACCTTATTTAAAAAGTTATCTTAGATTCATGTTTAGAGAGCTTCGTTGGTCGGACAAAGCTTCATGCTCCGCTGCCAAAATATCATAAATTGTCATTTATACAGCTATTCAAATTGGTGTCGTTTTCACGAATAGTGATGAGTTGTTAGTCATTTTATTTGTTATGGGAGTTTTGCATCACAAATGGTAGCAAAAATTTTGAAACATTTTTAAAAGTAAATGATTTACTAGCAGCTAAAAGATAAACTGATTCTCAATTAGAATAAGTTATAAATAGATGTTGATTCCAACAGTTAACTTAACAGATCCTGCAAAAACTACAAATGACTACAAACTAGAAATAAAGTCTGTAAGAGACTTCCCTATAAATCTATGAGAAGACAACTCCCAATTCTGGGTTTACTCTTTTTATTTATCTTTTAGAAATCATCTGTGAAATATTAAGGCCGTGTAACTACATGTTTACTCAGTAATAAACACTATGGTTATCATTATTGTTATTATTATTTAGATTTATTATTATTATTATTATAGTAATCGCGAATGTTATTGTAACGAATAATATTATTATTACTACTACTACACTGGCAGTCCCACCTGCCATGAGAGATCATCATCATGTAAAATGATTACATGTATATGCACAATTATTCCATGGGGCAAGTTGGTCCAGTGCCAAATTGGTAGTGCGGTTAGTTGCAAAACTTGGATGCTCGAACTCAATTCCGTGTGGGGGATTTTCGTGTGACTTCAGACAATGGAACGGATGCGGGTATTATTATCGTGAAATTTATAGTCAAGGTTGTTAGGATTATTATTACAATATTATTATTAATAACTATTTATTAATAATTACTGTTAGTTTTATTATTCCTATTGTTGTTGTTATTGTCAGTGTTTTAATTGTAAACGCTCTTACTACTATCAGTATTGTTATTGTCTTTATTAGCATTATGTTAGATGTGTAGTGTTTTCAATAAACATAACACAATTGTAACTACGAAAATTCCACAAGATTTATTTAATAATCGTTTAGCATTTTTAGAGTTCAGCAATATCATTCAGGATAATTTGATAAACAAAGTAAATAAACCTTTTTTGGAAATCAAAATTCATGCGACTAAGTTTTACCTTTTTGCATGGATTCTTTTTCTACAGTGCCATGTTTAGCTCTCTCCATTCGTAAACCTTTCAGTTCTTATTTAGCTAAGACATCAAAAGTATATTTTTAGCCCAAAATATTATTTCACGTGAAAAGTTTTTTAGCTACTGTCCATTTTAGGGGGTGTGAAACCTCTGAAATTTACCATAAAATTTAACCTTTTTTTAAAGTCAAATTTTTATTTTTTTTTTAAATTGAAAAGAATTTGAAAAAAATCTTTAAAATTTTAGCTTTGGTGGGAACCCTTTGTCGTTTCTATTGACAGATCACACAAGGGGCAAATATAAGGAGGTTCTTAAGGAAACAGCGCAGACGATGAAATTAGTGAACTCTTGGAGCGAAGAGGAGGTCGCTAATAAACAAGAAGTGACTGCGACCCTTCACAGTTCAGCTGGGAACGCATATCTTGAATTAGGAGATTTTGACAATGCCCTAAATGAACACCAGAAAGACTTGCAGATAGCTCGGGAGTTGTAAGTCCGCAACTGTCATTAACATACACTCTCTGTATTCAGAACCAGTTGACCCCAATCATCAAGTAATTATATCTACAGCTCTGTTAGACTTTACAATCACAGAGGTGTTTGAGGCGATGTATTATGACGTTGTAAAGTTAAACAGTTCACATTATTTTTTTCATTTCTCAGTGTATCGGACACACAATTTCTAGTTGGAGTATTTGTAAAAACATAGGTAATACAGTCATGTCTCGACATACGAGTGCCCCACCATATGAGAAAACTGAAATGCGAGCAGAATTTCAAACAAGTTTCTTCCTTAAGATACCAGTAATCTTTGAGATACAAACATGCTAGCCGGTTCTCGATGGCCAAGTATGTGAAAGGCTGCTTTGGAAAACAGTATTACTCGGTTTTCTCCTTGAATCAGTTTAGAAAAAGTTGTGAAAAGGTTGTCTAAAAATTATAGTGAACGAGAGACAAACAGCACAAAACTGGAAAGGCGGAAACGTAATAAAAAGTTAAGACGATAAAATTAAAGTAAGTTTAGTAAAATATTAAAACTTTAGTTGTTTAGTTTAGTTTATTAACTGTTTATTTAGTTTATTAACTGTTTATTTAGTTTATTAACTGTTTAGTTTATTAACTGTTTAGTTTAGTTTATTAACTGTTTAGTTTATTAACTGTTTAGTTTATTAACTGTTTATTTAGTTTATTAACTGTTTACTTAGTTTATTAACTGTTTATTTAGTTTATTAACTGTTTACTTAGTTTATTAACTGTTTAGTTTAGTTTATTAACTGTTTAGTTTAGTTTATTAACTGTTTAGTTTAGTTTATTAACTGTTTAGTTTATTAACTGTTTAGTTTATTAACTGTTTACTTAGTTTATTAACTGTTTAGTTTAGTTTATTAACTGTTTATTAGTTTAGTAAGCTAAATTCATTTGAGCTAAATTTAAAATTCCTGTGATGGAGTGTCACAGAGGTTTAGTGTACCGAACGCGTGGCTGTCAAGTCTCTCTCAGACTTTCGTTAGTCGCTACGTTGGTCTTGCAGGTAAAAACTTACTGTAGTGTATATAGTAATATTACATTTTATTGCAGATTTGAACAGCTAAATAGCTAGTTGTTACTTTTTTAGCGTAGATACTGAATTACAGCAATTAAAAACATGTTTTTTCATAGGAATATCCTGTTTTATGTGGCTTTTATAGTATGGTAACATAATAATTTGTATTTAGCTATTTTATATTTTATATAGAAAACAGTGCCTTGAGACACAAGTAAATTGACATACCAGTTTAATGCATTCTGAGACTGAACTCGTATGGCAATTTACTGTAAGACTGTAGTTGGGTGTGCAACAGCAAATATGGATCATCAATGACTGATGCTATAAAATTCCAAAGGTTGTTTTCATTGAAAGACGTGCTTTTAATGAAACCTGACCTTGAACTGTGATGGCTGCCTACAAGTAGTCATAGTGTCAGAAATTTATAAATAATACGATTAGGATTTCAATTAAGAAAATATTTTCCATAACTGCTACAACTACAAAAGGAAACAGAGGAAAAGGGGACAATTATGACATTTTACTATCCAAGTCACCAATATTTGCAGACATTTAACAAGAGTGCTTCAGTTGTTACTTCAGCCTTCTTTAATGTATAGAATTAGTGGCCATGCAGCCGATATTGATAGGCCGATGCCCGGTCGTTCCCAGGCGTGATCTTGGAACTTAACCGACAGACATTAAACTTTAATACAAATCCTCGGTCACACTTTTCAATAAAGCAGTTGAGAGGTAAACATATCTCTAATGTTACCAAAACCTCAACTGCCGCTGTTTACCTCAAATATTGTAAAGGATCTGGTGCTATCCTTTATTTATCCTCACCAGATCACCAGAAATACCGGCCCTTTCGAGCTTAATAAAGTACATGTATGTATTTGTTAATCTAGCGGTGTAACTCTACAGCAAATTTTGTCAATTGAAGATAGGTTTATGGATCTTGTGGCTGGTTCTGGCTCTCCCACTCTTGTTTCTCCTTGAGCAGAGACACAGCTGTTTTCTAAATCCTCCCTGCTCCGCCCCTCCATTCTCCTTGCCCAGCTGGCTGGATAGCGCTTGGTCACTTCTGTACATTAGGCAAGCTCACTTGCCAGAGAGTGGCTGGCTTCCTCACAATATTGCATAAATTACCAAACAATTCTGTAGTTTTTAATTGAGTTACCCCACTAGGATGCAAACACTTTTTATATATCCTACTCTTGTTTCTCATACATCTAAGGAAATGAAAAACGTCCACAATAACTATTAAATCTTGTTAAACCTTTGAACACAATTGTACCCAATATTCTCACTAAAACACTACTTTACAGCACAAAACATTACTGGAAAGTGCATAATCTTATATTCGCATTTCGGTGGTTTGTGACTGAAAGGGCATATAGTCATAAAAACTCAACTAGCGGTGTACAGAACATGGAGTGTTGGTTACTGACTTGGAGTAGTAAAACTCAACTAGCGGTGTACAGAACATGGAGTGTTGGTTACTGACTTGGAGTAGTAAAACTCAACTAGCGGTGTACAGAACATGGAATGTTGGTTACTGACATTGAGTAGTAAAAGTAAAATTCTGCAAGAGAAATGTTTATTATGTTAGCTGAAGAGGTTGGTAATTTTTGATTATCCGTTTAGTTTAACATGAAAAGCAAAGGCAAAACAACTGTTCTCTAATGTTTGACATCGTGCTGACTTCGTTGTAGAGAGAATGAGGAGTTGGAGTCGAGGGCGATGGATAATCTGGGAAGAGTTTACGCTAGAGTTGGGAAGTTTTCTGAAGCCATAGACGTGTAAGTTTTACAACCTTCTTTCTACAGTGTGTTGTGTGTGTTTGCATGCGTGTGTCTGTGTGGTGTAGGTAGAGGAAGTTTGATGCCTTCTATGGTATGATCTCCATGTGTATAACAATACTTGTCTTCTTTCTTGCTCGTTCACATCAGACCAATGATTAAAATGAATTTTTTACTTTTAAATTTTCATTTGTGTTGAAAATTATTTTTATTTGTCATTAGAGCGAACGACTGACTAGTACATCTTTGGGAGATGGATTGTTTTGTTTAATAGATAAATTTGGCTGAATAGCTCTATTGATAATGTGTTGCAAAGTTCAGGAAATTCAGTCTATAATATTATAGTGCAGGCATACTGGTCTGATGCAAAGTAATTAGTAATTTGAATTCTTAATGATTTAATAAGCGGTCAGTGTCGAACTTGTACTATTAATAGATAAATTGTAGTTTAGCGATATGGGAACCTTACCTGCCTGTTTGAAAATGTTGGAGTTAGTTTCAAATAAACCTTATTGCTATTCACTTTTTATGTTTTTAATTTTATGGAAAGGGAAAAATATTTGCTAGGAGCATTATTATGATGTTTCTTTTCAAAATATTGTTATGTATTTATTTCAAAAAGTTGGTCTGCTATTTCTTAACGAAATCCATAGTGTTGATTCACATTCTAACTTCTCACCACTGCGTGGCATGTCTGCACTCTTTCTTGATAACTTTTTCTGATGTGAATCTAACCCTATGCAATCTAGCTGGGAGAAAAAAATAGCAAGAAAAAGTGGCATGCAAGATCTCGAGGCAGCATGGGTCTACCACGAGCTCGGTCGATGTTATTTCGAAACGGAAGAAATTGAAAAGGCGAGAGAGTATGGGGAGAAGTCATACAGCCATGCACAGAGTGCTGATGACGAAGTGTGGCAATTGCATTCGAGTGTTCTTCTTGCACAAGCACAAGGTGTGTGGTGTTGGTTCCAATTGATTGTGACTAACTACTAACATTTTTAACGCATGCATTGATTGTTAGATCCCTACTCGTAGCTCAACTTCCATCTATTTGACGTTTTCATCATTATGTTTACCTTAATTTTTTTAAATGCGGTGGAACCCATACTAGACTCATGTGTAAAATAGCTTTTTTATTTTGTAAGTTACAAAAAGTTCACCAAAAAATATTTAGATTATCATCATCATCTCTGTGTCTTGACACACATGTTGTTTCTAGTTTGTCGCGTCTGCTAGTTTTTTTATAAGTGTAGATACGATATGCACAACTATTTTATATAGTGTAAATACGATATGCACAACTATTTTATATAGTGTAAATACGATATGCACAACTATTTTATATAGTGTAGATACGATATGCACAACTATTTTATATAGTGTAGATACGATATGCACAACTATTTTATATAGTGTAAATACGATATGCACAACTATTTTATATAGTGTAGATACGATATGCACAACTATTTTATATAGTGTAGATACGATATGCACAACTATTTTATATAGTGTAGATATGATATACACAACTATTTTATATAGTGTAGATTCGATATGCACAACTATTTTATATAGTGTAGATACGATATGCACAACTATTTTATATAGTGTAGATATGATATACACAACTATTTTATATAGTGTCGATACGATATGCACAACTATTTTATATAGTGTAGATTCGATATGCACAACTATTTTATATAGTGTAGATACGATATGCACAACTATTTTATATAGTGTAGATACGATATGCACAACTATTTTTCATATCTACGAAAGATAGTCAATCAACTTTACAAATAAAAAGTGCTAAACATGGTATATGAGTTGTATGTATATACGGATGATTGGCCATCAGCTGTTTACTTCTTTTATAGGAGGACTTCAACAAATCCAATCTTTTTATATTAGTTTCTATAATTAAAATGGTGAGAGTCCCCTTTCTGTATCCTTAAGAGGATGTTTTAATAGCTTTGCAGATGGGTTCAAATTTTTGTTAGCGCATTAAAACTATCTAAACAACTGTTTGATTTCCTGTGTGATATCCTTGGCGTGTATGGATTGCTTAAAACTGGTTCATCACTAGACAGGGTGTTATTTCAACTGGTTCATCACTAGTCAAGGCGTTAGTTCGACTGGTTCATCACTAGTCAGGGCTTTATTTCAACTGGTTTATCACTAGCTAGAGTGTTATTTAAGGTGGTCCATCACTAGACAGAAATTTATTTCAGCTGACTTGCTTCTGCTCTGCCAATACATTCACTTACCATATGTTCCTGCTTATAAGCCTATTTCACACATAAGCCGAACCTCAAAAACAGCCTTAAAATTAGGGAATTTATAAGAATTCATATATAAGCCGACCCTCTGAACCGTAACAAGCCGTACGTACTTATCAGAGTGAAAGGTTGCGCAAATTGAGCAGCTTTTGCAGGCTTAGTACAAAAGGTTTCTGATTGGTGAGTAGTTGTTAAGTTAGCCTATCGTGTTACCGCCTAAATGAAAAAAAGCAATCGTCTGTTTGCGTTCAGCCAATGGAAAACATGTTTGCATCTCATGATGACTTTAGTTTCGCTTTGCAACAACACATTTTTATAGCGATTCTTTTTGTATTGATCACATGCATTACAGATGTGTAGGTTTCATGAATTATTGATTAATGGAATTCTGATAGTTATCTATGAAGCAATAGTAGGAGGGACAGTGAGTATTCATTTTTAACACCAATAGTAGTAATATCATAAGCTGTAGTTATTGTGGTAACTCAACTGACTCTGAACATGCATAGCTTGTCAACCATGATAGTATGAAGAGGAGAAAAAATGTCTGAATTTTTTCTGCAACACATTTGTGGCCTTTTAATGACATCAGATGGTGTAAAATCTTATGCTAATTAATTTGGTCAAATTATGATAACTTATATGCGCCGGTGTCAAATATATTATATTTGGTTTTACCAAAAATTTCTTTCAGGAAAAAAATTGTTTGTTACTGAAAAAGTTAAAGTAGTGATAACTATTATTGTTGTTTTACTTTTAGTAATAAAGTTGAGTTAATAAAAGTTTGAGTTGTAGCTGTTGAAATTAGATTACCATGTCATGTTGTTTGTCTTCAATCAGAGTCACCATCTTCAATGTTTGGTAATTTTTTGCATTCTAAAATCGGCTTATATGCGGGGATATACGGTAGTTCTTATTTTCTGTTTTTAAGCAAAAGATTAATAAGAATGCCATATTTCATAGGGAAATGTTTTTTTTCGTTGTGAAAAATTATCAGTTTTTTATGATTTTAGATTATTTCTTACAAGTTTCTAACACTTCTGTCAATGAACTGTGTTTAGAATGATGCAACACGTTTGACGCTTTTTTATTGTGAAACTTAAATAAAGTTATAGTTTCACCCTCAGAATATAACATAGAATTAATTCAAGGAAACTTGGAGGGCATCCTAACATTTGGTTAATGACACTATCAGTTTGACAGCAGTTACATAAGCTAACATCTTAAGACCGAGCGTTAATGTGTTTATGATTGGTCTCATTTTGTTATAGCCAAGCTGGGAGATCTTGAGACTGCGGTTGAGTCTTTTGAGAGAGCCCTGGACTATGCCAAGTTGCAAGAAGACTCGGATGCAGTGAAAGCAATTAAAAAGGCCCTGAAAGAAGTCAATGCAAGAATAGCGACACGAGCTAATGATGGGGGTTAGTAGAACCTTCTAGGATTGCTTCCCTTTGTTCTTAACTTAACATTAAATAAGGTAAACAGATTAACAGGTATAAGACTCACACTAATGTAGTCTGTGCTAAATTCAAACACTTTGTTTTAATATGAGGATCATTCAAATGGTTTTTGTGCATCTAAATCAGCAATTTTTCTTTGTATAAAATATTGATAACACTTAAAATTCCATATGTCAATTTTATAATCGCAAAGGTAAAAATTGTCTTTCATTTGGGCTTTTTGTTTATAGTTAGTCAACATGTCAAGGCTTGTTAGCAGCATGACCATCTATTTTTTCTCTCTCCTTCCTCATCTCTCTCTTCTCTTTTTCACTCTCTTTCCTCTCTACATGCTCTTTCTCTTCTCTTTCCCGCTTCCCATTTTCTCTTCTTTTTCTCCCAATATTTTCTCTCACCTCCATCTTTGCTCTCTTCTTTGTCTCTCATGTGAAACGTGTCAAAAGGAGATTGTCATGTAATCTGTTTTTATTGCGTTCAAGAAAAATTTTTGACCTGTATACTGTTTCTCCTCTCCTGTTCAGATGCTGAACAGGAAAAGGATGATACATATAGAGATGACTTCCAAGAGGCGAATGAAGAGGAGTTGGAAGAGGAAGAGGAAGAGACGGAAGAAAGCGGGGAGGAGGGTGAGTATGATGGCTGCTCTTGAACTTGAATGACTCAATTGTGATCATGTGGTGAAAAGTGCAAATTCCTTCTTGTGTTGGAATTATTTTTCAGTTGTTCAAGAGTTTTGAACAACTGAAAATAGCCTATATTCAAGAGTTTTGAACTTAGGCTATTTAAATGGTGTATTTCCTTAGACTCCTATTATGAATAAATTAGTAGAAATTGTTGTACACATATAAAAGCTCCCTGGAAGTATTGGGACCTATTTATATAACATTAAATATTATTATTTATAAAAATCATGCAACATACAATTTCATCATCATATGTAATTTACCCTTGAGTCAGCATTATTATCATGAATAATAATAGTCATAATAATAATCATCATACATAATGAGCATGGCATGTTTGTTAAACACCAGCATTGAAAATCCCTTCTGTGTAGTAGAACTGTGGTGTGACTTTTCTCAATTACATACTTGGTATTAGACAAGGTTTCTGGGGTACTTGGGTATTCGACAATGTTTCTGGGATACTGGGCATTAGACAAGGTTTCTGGAATATTAGGTATTAGACAAGGTTTCTGGGATACTGGGCATTTGACAAGGTTTCTGGGATACTGGGTATTAGAAAAGGTTTCTGGGATACTGGGCATTAGACAAGGTTTCTGGGATACTGGGTATTAGAAAAGGTTTCTGGGATACTGGGCATTAGACAAGGTTTCTGGGATACTGGGCAATAGACAAGGTTTCTGGGATGCTGGGTATTAGAAAAGGTTTCTGGGATACTGGGCATTAGACAAGGTTTCTGGGATACTGTGTATTAGAAAAGGTTTCTGGGATACTGGGCATTAGACAAGGTTTCTGGGGCACTGGGCATTAAACAAGGTTTCTGGGGTACTGGGTATTAGATAAGGTTTCTGGGATACTTAGCATTAGAGGAGGTTTCTGGGATACTGGGCATTAGACAAGGTTTCTGGGGTACTGGGTATTAGACAAGGTTTCTGGGATACTGGGCATTAGACAAGGTTTCTGGGGCACTGGGCATTAAACAAGGTTTCTGGGGTACTGGGTATTAGATAAGGTTTCTGGGATACTTAGCATTAGAGGAGGTTTCTGGGATACTGGGCATTAGACAAGGTTTCTGGGGTACTGGGTATTAGACAAGGTTTCTAGGATACTTAGCATTAGATGAGGTTTCTGGGATACTGGGCATTAGACAAGGTTTCTGAGGTACTGGGCATTAGATGAGGTCTTTGGCTGTGCAACAACCTTTGTCTTTATTGTCATCGGACCGATAGAAAATTTATCCATAAAAATACCATCTAGTAATATCAGGGCATCTAAATTATTAGGATAATGTTATCCCAATAATAGGCTGATTAAAGTGTAATTATTCTTACACACAATCTCTACCAAAGTAGAGTTAGTATAACATTGTACTAAATATCACAAGGTTATAGTTTGTTAGTTTGTTGCTGGTCATCGTTAGAGACTGCTCCTCAAGAGGTGCGATTTGAACAATTTTGAAGTTTCACTTGTCACATCTAAAATTCTGTAAAATATTTGTAAAGATTTGACATTTTAAATTGAATCGCATAAATTACTTTGTGTATAGAGGAGGCTAACTCTGTGGCATCTGAACAAGATGTTGGATAGTCTGGTGAGTTGGGCAGCCAGTATGATTTATTCTTAATTAAATTGTAGTAACACCCAAGCATATCATTGTATAGTTTGTTACATCGTCTATTCAACAGGTTTTATGTTTGCCATCGTTTACCCTTTTGTTGTTCTATGCTTTCCATAGAAGGAGTCTGGTTAGTTTATCCTATGATTTGTGTATTATTATATGGTTTCCATGACACATATGCTAAAACTATGATATATTTTGTACCACTTTTTGCTTACATTTGATATAATTTGTATGGCTATTATATAAAAATGCCTGCCCTTGTCTTCAATAGCATTTTTGACTTGACGCATAAATAAATGAATTTTATAATAAGGAAATGAACAGCTAAATAAATGAAGAACTAGATTAGCCAATTAAGAAGAGATGCTGTGAGATGATTAATTAGCTAATAGAGAGTCAAATTGTAAATAAAATTGTTAATATAAATATTTATTTGGTAATTATTAGCAAATGAATAATTTTACAAATTTACATAGATAATATGACTGAGTGAGAAAAAAATGAATAGATAAATGAGGAACGGAGAGAATGGCTAGATGAACAAATAAATGACTGAAAGAGTACAATGTAGTTTAGTGAATTGAATGGTGAGTTATGAATGATCATTAACATACAGCTGATTAACTAAATAAATGAATGAATCATGGCTAAATGAATGAATGAATGAATGAATCATGGCTAAATGAATGAATGAATCATGGCTAAATGAATGAATGAATCATGGTTAAATGAATGAATGAATCATGGCTAAATGAATGAATGAATCATGGCTAAATGAATGAATGAATCATGGCTAGATGAATGAATCATGGCTAAATGAATGAATCATTGCTAAATGAGTGAATGAATCACGGTTAAATGAATGAATGAATCATGGCTAAATGAATGAATGAATCATGGCTAAATGAATGAATGAATCATGGCTAAATGAATGAATGAATCATGGCTAAATGAATGAATGAATCATGGCTAGATGAATGAATCATGGCTAAATGAATGAATCATTGCTAAATGAGTGAATGAATCACGGTTAAATGAATGAATGAATCATTGCTAAATGAGTGAATGAATCACGGTTAAATGAATGAATGAATCATGGCTAAATGAATGAATGAATCATGGCTAAATGAATGAATGAATCATGGCTAGATGAATGAATGAATCATGGCTAAATGAATGAATGAATCATGGCTAAATGAATGAATGAATGAATGAATCATGGCTAAATGAATGAATGAATCATGGCTAAATGAATGAATGAATCATGGTTAAATGAATGAATGAATCATGGCTAAATGAATGAATGAATCATGGTTAAATGAATGAATGAATCATGGCTAAATGAATGAATGAATCATGGCTAAATGAATGAATGAATCATGGCTAGATGAATGAATCATGGCTAAATGAATGAATCATTGCTAAATGAGTGAATGAATCACGGTTAAATGAATGAATGAATCATTGCTAAATGAGTGAATGAATCACGGTTAAATGAATGAATGAATCATGGCTAAATGAATGAATGAATCACGGTTAAATGAATGAATGAATCATGGCTAAATGAATGAATGAATCATGGCTAAATGAATGAATGAATCATGGCTAAATGAATGAATGAATGAATGAATCATGGCTAAATGAATGAATGAATCATGGCTAAATGAATGAATGAATCATGGTTAAATGAATGAATGAATCATGGCTAAATGAATGAATGAATCATGGCTAAATGAATGAATGAATCATGGCTAGATGAATGAATCATGGCTAAATGAATGAATCATTGCTAAATGAGTGAATGAATCACGGTTAAATGAATGAATGAATCATTGCTAAATGAGTGAATGAATCACGGTTAAATGAATGAATGAATCATGGCTAAATGAATGAATGAATCATGGCTAAATGAATGAATGAATCATGGCTAGATGAATGAATGAATCATGGCTAGATGAATGAATGAATCATGGCTAGATGAATGAATGAATCATGGTTAAATGAGTGAATGAATCATGGTTAAATGAATGAATGAATCATGGTTAAATGAATGAATGAATCATTGTTAAATGAATGAATGAATCATGGTTAAATGAATGAATGAATCATTGCTAAATGAATGAATGAATCATGGCTAAATGAATGAATGAATCATGGTTAAATGAATGAATGAATCATTGCTAAATGAATGAATGAATCATTGCTAAATGAATGAATGAATCATGGCTAAATGAATGAATGAATCATGGTTAAATGAATGAATGGATCATTGCTAAATGAATGAATGAATCATTGCTAAATGAATGAATGAATCATGGCTAAATGAATGAATGAATCATGGCTAAATGAATGAATAAATCATGGCTAAATGAATGAATGAATCATGGCTAAATGAATGAATCATGGCTAAATGAATTAATGAATCATGGTTAAATGAATGAATGAATCATGGCTAAATGAATGAATGAATCATGGTTAAATGAATGAATGGATCATTGCTAAATGAATGAATGAATCATTGCTAAATGAATGAATGAATCATGGCTAAATGAATGAATGAATCATGGCTAAATGAATGAATAAATCATGGCTAAATGAATGAATGAATCATGGCTAAATGAATGAATCATGGCTAAATGAATGAATGAATCATGGTTAAATGAATGAATGAATCATGGCTAAATGAATGAATGAATCATGGCTAAATGAATGAATGAATCATGGCTAAATGAATGAATCATGGCTAAATGAATGAATGAATCATTGCTAAATGAATGAATGAATCATGGCTAAATGAATGAATAAATCATGGCTAAATGAATGAATGAATCATGGCTAAATGAATGAATCATGGCTAAATGAATGAATGAATGAATCATGGCTAAATGAATGAATGAATGAATCATGGCTAAATAATTGAATCAATGAATCATGGTTAAATGAATGAATAAATCATGGCTAAATGAATGAATGAATCATGGCTAAATGAATGAATAAATCATGGCTAAATGAATGAATGAATCATGGCTAAATGAATGAATCATGGCTAAATGAATAAATGAATGAATCATGGCTAAATGAATGAATGATTTGTGACTGAGTGAATGATTTGTGACTGAGTGAATGCACTACAGAATAAAGCATCACTGCCTGAATATCTTAAAGAAGTTGTAATATCACTTTAGGAATGTTTTTGGGTTATAATTTAGTTTTGTACTCTATAGAATTTTGCTGAGTAACATTTTTTATGCCAGAATATTCTTTGATAACGCCTTTGAAGGAGTGAGTCAAATGCTGAAGGGTTACCCATACATCAGCTTGGTATTAGTTAGGTAGGTCTCCATCTGGTGTTGCTGTGTGTGTACTTATTTATTTGTGATGAAACGATGAAACCCTTTTTTGCTTTGCTTTTTAGGTAAAAAGAGAAAAAGGAAAAATACAAAGGACAGGTTTGTACGACTAGTTTATATTAAACGCAATTATTGGTCACAAATATTCAGGTCTATATTGGCCAAATAATCTGTTTAACTTTGGTATATGGAGCTAACAGGGAATCTAGATGTTTAGATGCTCTCAAAGTTTAGAAATTTCTCTCTTTTGCAAACAAAATCTAGTTCTGCTCATTTTTTCCAAAGGTGAAGGTAAAAGCTAGTGCAAACCTCTATTTGAGTAAATTTTTATTGGTAAATTTATTTATTGAATTTATTCAGAGGCATATATCTATGATTTGCGAACACCGCTGTTGTGCATGTTTATTTCCTAACCAACATACACGATCACTACGTATAGTACTAGTCTATATGCTTCCCTATTTATAGATAATGGAAGGCAGCGACAGCGCTGAGAAAGGATGTTTACTGCCGGTCTTCACCTTCTTTAATCCTGCCTTCATCTTCTGCGCTGCATAAATTATTGAATTTTTTGATTGTGCTCATTTATTTATACATATATACGCTACTTTATTATAGTTTTGAATTGCTTTGCTTTTAGCAAATATAGTACAAGTATTTCAATATTTACAACAATTTTGTTCAACCAACTGTCATACAGCAAAAAATATGCTCAAATAAAATTGAAGCTAGCTCTTATTTGACATGTATAAGCATTCATTTATAGCCTCGCCTTCATAATGTGTAGCTTGCAATTTTATGTCATTTTTATGATAAAAGAGCCGTGTCCTTTTGTCCGTATGTCCAAAAAAAAGTTAAAGATTTGGAAAATGTTCACATCATACTAGATTTGAAGCTGCAACTTTCAGCTCGCATAGCCTACATCATAACACATTTGCCAATCAACCAGTGCCTGCTATAGCGATTCACTGGACTTTATCAGTACATGTGATAGTATCTCCCAGCACACTTGACTGTCAGGGTAGTTTTCTATAGTTTGTAGTTGATAGTCTATAGTTTGTAGTTGATAGTCTATAGTTTGTAGTTGATAGTCTATAGCTTGTCGTTAACAGTCTATAGTTTGTAGTTAATAGTCTACAGTTTGTAGTTGATAGTCTATAGTTTGTAGTTGATATACTATAGTTTGTAGTTAATAGTCTATAGTTTGTAGTTAATAGTCTATAGTTTGTAGTTGATAGTCTATAGTTTGTAGTTGATAGTCTATAGCTTGTAGTTAACAGTCTATAGTTTGTAGTTAATAGTCTACAGTTTGTAGTTGATAGTCTATAGTTTGTAGTTGATAGTCTATAGTTTGTAGTTGATAGTCTATAGCTTGTAGTTAATAGTCTATAGTTTGTAGTTAATAGTCTATAGTTTGTAGTTGATAGTCTATAGTTTGTAGTTGATAGTCTATAGTTTGTAGTTGATAGTCTATAGTTTGTAGTTAATAGTCTACAGTTTGTAGTTAACAGTCTATAGTTTGTAGTTAATAGTCTACAGTTTGTAGTTGATAGTCTATAGTTTGTAGTTGATAGTCTATAGTTTGTAGTTGATAGTCTATAGCTTGTAGTTAATAGTCTATAGTTTGTAGTTAATAGTCTATAGTTTGTAGTTGATAGTCTATAGTTTGTAGTTGATAGTCTATAGTTTGTAGCTGATAGTCTATAGTTTGTAGTTAATAGTCTACAGTTTGTAGTTACTAGTCTACTCCCTAAACTCAAAGTTATAACTAAAGCTATAAGTGGTAGCATTAAATTTTTGCTCTCTTTCATTGGTTTATTATTTTTTTCATAATTATTTTCACAAAGGTTGAAATAATAACTAAATTGTTTTAACTACGAGTAGCAAAACAAAGTCCAAGACATGATAATATATATCAACTTAGATACGTTGGATCATTTGGTTAATGAAGGATGTCCTCATATTTTCTTTTAATACTATGAATTCCAAGTTTTGATTTGGTTACTGAACTGTATGACTGTAAATCACAGTTGATTATTTTTCATGGAAGTTTTTTGTAGTCAACAGACCAAATTTATTACAATGATACAATTTTACTATAATAGGTAACAAGATAAACTGATAGCTGGTAAAGTAAGCAAACAGAAATCAATAAATGTGATATTCACACCACTGACAGCAACAATTGTCTAGAGAAAGCGAAAGTCACCTCCGAAATCATAACATATTTAAAAATGACACACATTTATCATGGTGCAGATAAATAAAGCACCTGTAGCACATGTCACCAGTAAGTATACACAAAGACTCACAGACATATTTAAAGCACTAATAGCTTATAATGTACACTATTTAGGTGCATATAATTAGAGAACTAGTCACACTTAAAATGGCTACTAGATTCACAACATCGAGAGTTACAACAAAAAAACACAAGCGCAAGGTTGAAGTTATCTGTAAAGTACTAGAATGATGGTAGAGCGTTTAAGGTACTTATTGATGTAAATCAAATACTTTTTATCAGTCTGTCAATTATCAAATTCATTATATCTGCTTCAAATCTACTTTAAGAATTCAATATTTTTTGAAATGTCAAGTAGCTTATTGTTTCTGTTAAACAACGTTTAATTGTAGGTTACGAAAAAAAAAACATTTTTAAAATCTATTCTTTCTACGAAATGAAATTGGAGTAGTTATTGGCATAGTTTTTTCCGGTATCTCTGCAATGGTTGCCACCTCTTTGGGATACTCAATATTTCTGAAGCTTATAGAAGCTTCCAGAGCAGGCCAAACTTTTAGTGCAATTCCCTCTGACTAGTTTGCATTTTTTATCTGTTGAGTAGAAGATGAATCCTTTACATTTTGGCTGCCTGTTGTAGCACATAATAGCACACTCCGCCTTGGAACGAACTATTTTTCCATTGACCGGAGACAGCCAGCAGCGATCACAAACTTGTGTAGCAATCATTCTCTTGAAAGTATTTCCTAAAGAAGAAGTAAGGAGTAGTAGCACACTGTTACCAATTGTTTGTTAGTGGGATTGAATTTTAAAACAAATAATTAGCAAAGGAGTTATTTTTATATACCTCACTGACAAAAATAACTTCAAGTACATAAGCAATCAAAATGTTTTTTTTGGCTGATTTAGCCAAATAATAACTTATCGTCCTAGCTGACAACAGCACTTACATCGATATTGTCAAGTTTTGTTCAAATTGGCTGCTGCTCATTTATATACCGACAAAAGTTTACATGAACATTGACCTAAAAATGTATGACACAAAGGGGAATATTTGGCTTATTTAATTTTTTCGTTTTGTAAGCAAACATCTTGCAATTGAGGCTAGTGTTGAATGCAAACAAGGATTTCTGGATACAGTTAAATATTTCGATCAAACTGTATCAGGAAAAACAGTACAAGCTTTATTTTATTTTTAACAATTGCCTAAAGTTATGGCAGCAAACATTCAGAAATAGACCAAGTGTCTTTCAAGTCGAGATATTAATTCCATCAAATCAGAAGATATGGTTTGAGCCTGCAGTTCAATGCAACGCGTTGAGGGCTGTAGAGTTGAGGGCTGTAGAGTTGAGGGCTGTAGAGTTGAGGGCTGTAGAGTTGAGGGCTATAGAGTTGAGGGCTATAGAGTCGAAGAGTCAAGATTAAAGCTTTTCTTGTTTTATTGCCATAGAAGCATAAAGTGTTAAAAAAAGGGTATATGCTGCCCATACCCCAGACTCCATATATGATTCACATGTCTATTAATAGTTCAGGAAAACAACCAGTGCTCTATAGATTAATGTTTCTAGTAAAACAGCCAATTTCAGTAAAAGGTTAGTTACTGCAACCAGTCCACTTGAGGCCACTTTTGTTTAAGTTTTTCATTTGTTAAATTACATTTCTAGATGAAGAACATGTTCCAGTTCGCTATCAGCGTGATGTAATCTTTAGGAAGTTAAGTATACTCCCTTATCGGCAAGCTAAACAATTATTCTTAATAAAGAGAAGAAGCTAGACATGAATATTGATGTCAGATTGCGTAATATTCTTGTATGAATGCAGTCAATGTTCAGCTTATGAGCTGCAGTAGTATTAGAAACAGTTCTGTTGGATGAAATGGGATCTTAAAAACATTTCTTGTAAGTACATGCGATAACGAAGTTTGAATAAGGTCATGTTTTTATGATAATAAAATATCAAATAAAAATATTGCTGCCATGAGGGTTACTAATGTTTTCCGAGATCAATTGGCATCTCTTTATTTTTCCACCATTCCTGCTAAAAACAAAAGAGCGAAACGTAACAGTAACTCTTGAGGCAGCATGCGTTTTTTTATGCCCTTGATGGTTGCTTTAAACTCTTTTTCACTTAAATAAAAGCATATCCTGTCATTGAGGTCATAGCCAAAAACTTCTCTAGTTTGAGATATTTAAAAAGTGCATTTCCTGATGGTCAAAACAACAAGAACAGACAAAAACACTAGGCTAAAGCTTGCTTATGTCAGTAATTATGTATGTTCGTGTTTTTCACTGCATTTATCTAATGTGGAAGAGTGATACTAAGAATGGCTGCATTCGAAACAATGTAGGACGTACTCAATTTACCACCAGTTTTTGGACATAATAAATAGACTATCATTTGGATGGTGTAACTTGAGCACCAGTTCTGTAGAGATGTATTTTGAGTAATCATCTACTTGTGATTCACAACTTTGGTTAGATTCGTTTAAGAACACCAGCTATAGTAAGATAAGCTGTACCTGATTGAGCAGTAGAGCTGTTGAGAGCAGGAGAGTCTAGGAGAGTTTTAGTTACTTTGGCGGCAAGTGTACCTAGAACAACAGCAATGCTTGTGTGAGTAATTACATATATTATGTTGTTTTTAGTTACAGAATAACCAAATTTTCAGAATAAACAAATTTTTACAGCTTTTGTCAAAAAAATTCTTCCTATTAGCAGCTTAAAGTTGACTCAAAGCTGAAGATCTATTACTACTTATTAGAAAACTGTCTTTTTATAGCTGTTGATAATAGTTACTTAAATCATTTGTTCTGATGACTGAAGAGCTCGATGCTGAAAGTAGATAAGCTACATTCTTATAAAGTTTCAGTTATAAAATTTAAGCTCCACATCAATTGTCTATGTAAATGTCTTATGTTAATAACTCCTAAAGAATTTGAATAGTTCTATAGGATAACTTTATGTAGAAAATTAACTTCATCATGTCTCTAATTAACTATCAGATTTTACTTCTATGGCAACTTTAGCATTGACCTCTTCGGTTGTAAATTCTATTAGGTCATTTCTATAATCAAGTTTTATTAAAATTATTTGCTCACAGTTTTTTCAAGTTTTTTTGGTTTCATCAAAACTAATATGCTCTGGTTGTTTCAGTGCTTTTTTGTTAAACGCAATGCTTTCCGTCAAATCCAAAATATTTGAAACATATTTCAAATTAGCGGTAAGGATGAAAATTTGAAGATACAAATACGTTTAAAAAATGAACTGTTAACATATTTAAGTTTTTGTTTTTTGAGCCTGACTTTAGTTCATTTTACTCTGGGAGTAACTGGGAGCAAAAGGCTTTAAAGTTTACCTTGATAGGTTTATACTTACTAACAGTACTTGGAGTCTCTGCGGTTGGGCTAAGCTCTTCTTGTGGTACATGGGATACTCCTGACTCACTCAAACTACAGCTGGTTAAATTGAGTCTTGTGCAAGAAACTAAAACAGACATCGAGGTTATCCCAAAAACTTAGCAGAAATAATCAAGCATGTTTTTGCAGCAAGACGACTCTACCTAAATAATGCTATCTAAGTAAAACAAAAAGTTTTCTAGTAAATTCACTATTGTTTTTGCAGCAGCAGAGAAAATCTGCAGGTCAGTTAGACGGAAAGAACAGTTTGGCAACTGTTTGCCACTAATATCTCACTCAAAAATTGAAACATTCCTTTTATAGCCCAGTCCAGTCTTATAAATCATTACTATACTATGGCTGCTGTCCCATCTTTTCATTTTGGGGATGCCTATCAAGTTCTATTCATGGTTTTCAATAAAAACATAAAATGCTGTTTTGAGTTCGCCAAAAATTTGTCTGTGTATTGCAGTTGGTTTTGCTAAAATTACCAGGTTTGCATTAAAATTTTAACTATTATCAAAAAGAAAATGCGTTTTAAAGCCATATAAATTTTTATATATATTTTAAATATATTTATTTAAGCCATACAAAAATTTACCTAACAGATACGTTGCCAAAGGGATAGACATCTTTAGAACAGTTATAATTTATTTAGTATTAAATATAAAATGTAATACAACCTTTTATGGTTAAAATAGAAACATATATATAGTACATAGAGCTGTAGCTGTAATTATTTGCCATGTAAAAATAAAAGTTGGTGCTGAATCTTTTTTAGCAACAACCACCTCTTCTACTCTAGCTTTCAGGCCAAATCTATTGATAGAAATTTTAGCGTAAATTCTTTGAGCCAACATAATTTCTTTCATATAATCAAAACATAACCCTGCAATGATTCGATACCTTGAACAACCAGCAGAGCATTGTTATTGGGAACTGGGTCTACTATGTATAGCCTGTCATAGATCCATGATATGATCTTCAGCTGAGACCAGCTACATCGCTCTTCATCCTCCAAATTACAGAGAACTTCATGAGACGTGTTGGTCACCAGGTCTAGTGCCAAAATCCTAAAGTATTCAAGCAATAGCAGCATCGAGTTTGTGGTCTTTAGCTTGTGGTCTTTAGTTTGTGGTCTAGCCTTTAGCTAAGAAATTCCTTCTTGGTTCAAAAAAATGATGTTGGCACGTTGTTTAAATGTTCGTAGGTCGCATAGTTAAAGGTTTGCTGGCACAGAAGATGAAATATCAATAAGTGAATAGAAGAAACTCTTAATATTTATATCTTTTGAGTGAACAATGATGTCAAACATCTGAAAAAAACTTCAAACGATTCATAACCATGCTACTAAGGAAGAGCTCGCTACAAGTAAAACTCACTAATAAAACTACAAATTCTGAAGACTTCTTAGTGGCTGAGATATTAATTTATTTGTAAAGTTGAAATGTTTTTCATAAAAACTTTAATAACATCAAAAAAAGCACACTTTGAGAATTAGATTTATAGAAAAGGTTGTAAGTCTGAGCTAACTACGCAGATATTATCGAGTCAGAAAGCTGAATAGTTTGAAAATAACTAGGTAGCTCGATACTTTTGCAAAGGACACTATGTTTATGCTAATGGAATTCTGGGTACGGATATGAGCCATAATGCTCATGATTATATTAGATGTATATTATGTTAGAATAATAGATTTATAATGATTAAACAGCAACAATTCTTTGTCTTTCATTACGAAAATGGTTGACAGGAATGTTTCTGATGGTTTTTAGTGCAATATCTATTAATAAAAAGTAACCAGTTATTTAGCAGCGAATTGAAAACTTTACCAGTGTCTGCATTCATAACACTAATCGCAATGTTACCACTTTTAAGAAGCTGCTAAAAAACTGTTTTACAATAAAAAAAAAGTAAATTGAAAAACTAAGCTAAGAGATAAACCAATAACTCACAATATAAACCATCAACAGAACTTCACCTGATATCAACAAGTTTGTTATGACCCAATTATCGCACACCATTGTCTTATTAACCATCCTAGAGTAATTCATTTACTGACTAAAATTATTGTCTTTTCAGTTCGTTGGCAGCAAACAGAAGTTAAACTCTGTGGTGCTAAATAAATAATTGAAAAAAGTATAATCAACTATTTAAAAGGGTAAAGCCATAATTTTGATATTGTGGAAAATCTTTATCTAGACCAGAATAGAGCCTCCAAATAAAGTCTAAATAATTTCAATATTTTGGTGGTCTATTTTTGCACTTCTTTAACTTTGCACTTTCTATAAAACAGTTCTGGGCCTTTTTCAACAGCACGAGCAAAAGATCTTTGTTATGATAAAATTCAACTTTAATGTTAGTATCTCAACTCAGCTCTAATACTTATAAAGTATTTTGAGCCTTCTCTGTTAACTTCTGATAACATTTAATTCTTGTTGGGAGAAATGTTAATGGTCATTTCCCCAAACCAGCCAAATACTGCAACAGTTTTGCAAAAGCCAAAAGTTGTTGAGTATCCAAAATAGGCATTAATTATTAGCCCATCAAAACTGCAGATGATAAATATTAACAAAAAATTTAGCACATACATGTTCTACATTAAATTATTTATTTATGAACTACTACAAAAACATTTAATTAAAATTGTTAGTTTTGTTTATTTATATGTAGGTGTAAATTAAAATGATTTCTATATAAACTAATTGTTCTAAGAGTTCACACTTACATGTGCTTGGTATCACGGTATTTGGTGTTTATATTTATACAACTGACAGAAGAAAACTTATTAACCAGTTTGTACATGTACATGTATATAAATACATGCACGCACATGTACTTACATACATGTGAGGTAACCAGTCATAAAGCATGAAAGTTGACGAAGTTATCATCATCTCTTACTTAAGCTTTGTAACTCTCTGAAGAAATTCCAAATAAAATCGTTTAAACGAAAAATATGAATGTATAAAAAATTTATACAAAAATCTAACCGAAGTCTATAGAATAAAAATTACCTTGAATTCCAAGTGTCAGCAATCAGGAGAATTCCGGCATCTGATGAACTTGTGATCCGACCAGCTGAATTAAATTCTGAATATTCAAACGGCCCTAGCCGATTTCCTGGATAAGGCTTTCCAGCTATACGGCTGACAGACATCCTTCTGAGATCTATTGTGTTAACAGCACTTTGCGTAGAAAACAAGAGCTCATCAGCATTCTTTAGAACGATAGCCATAATTTCTTGGTCAGATGTGAAGGCCAAGGGTGTTACTTCACGCGTCTCTACATCAATGCGTTTCAAGGTGAAAGCTTTATGCTCTATTACATAAATCTGCATATTGTCATTGTCAATCTCGAGGTCTATTGGCAAGGTTATCATTGTCCCCAAGTAGTATTCATCGGTATCTGGTAAACAACCTCCAAGAAAACACGCAGCACATCTGCTTTGGAAATCAATGATTCTTAGACAGTTATTGTTCTCATCAGCAACAACAGCAGCTTCTGACTTGATAAACTCTATTGATCGGACATTATTGAACAGCGCTTGTTCCTCACATTCGTCAGCATATCTAAATTTGAAAGCAGTAAATTAAACATGTGCTAAAACAATCTTTTCTCAGTCGTATACTTACTAAACTATCACAAAGTATACTGTTTAGGCAAGTAGAAAATGTGAAAAACTTCTTGTGGCAGTTCTTAGATGCTTTGAAGTGAAATGACCCATGAAGATTTTAGTCTTCAAAAAGATGTTCCCTTTAAAAGATCTTTCAGAGTTTTATGACAATAATCCTTGATAACTTCAGCTGCAATAATCGAGATTCAGTTTGTATTGAAAATTACAGGTTGTAATTTTCAATACAAACTGAATCCAATCAAAATTACAGGTTGTAATTTTCGTTGGAACCATTCAGTTAATTTCAGTTAATGCTACTATAAAAATTAATTTAATCATGATAAACAAACATATAGGGGACAGTAGTTCATCAGCTTGTAAACCTATTGTAGTCTTAAGAGATTGGAAAGTTTATGAAAGTTTTTCTATGCAGTTGTAAAACTTTCTGATAGTGGGAACTTTTATAAATGATATCGGGAAGGTATAAATGATATCCGTGAAGTGTAAAATGGTCATAAGGAAAGAGAGCAGTGACGCTAGACTCGGCTATTAAAACCGCATAGGATGTTTTATTGTGATTGTTATTTTACATATTTATATCACTCTATATGTGTACTACATAAATATACATTGTTTATTTTATTTGAATAATAAGTTTTGAACACAAAACTGTTTTTATTAATAAAAATATAAAAACACTGACTTTCCTAAATTAATGAAATTTCAGCCATCGATATCAAGCAGATAATTATCATCTGACATCTCAAATTAAAATTTCAACTAAACAACCAATAAACAAACAATTACCATTGATTGTATACCAGACCGCGCAGTTATATTTTCCAAAAAACATATTTATAAATCGGCTGTTCAGAGAAACCTGTGGGTTAAATTCTAGCTGCAAGTGTTGTAAATATTTTTTTCAAAAATGATGTGAGCATAAACCTGTAAGTGTGTATGCTCATCAGATTGTAGGCTTGTACATGTAGGTTCTTCTGCGGGTAGATGCGTAGACACGAAGACCCGTAAGCCAGTAGGCGAGTAAGCTAGAAAGTGAGTAGGTGCGTAGGCCTGTAGGCATAAGCATAGAAAGCTTCATAACTAGTCACTATCTTTTTTAATTCAACTCACCCTTGGTAGTCAGCTCCGATTACTTTTTCAAGAGTTCCATCAGCGTTGAACCTTGTGATGCCAACTGAAGTGGCAAGAAGAATGGCTGTTGGTGTACTTTTATCAGTTACGATGTCATTAACAGTCTGAGAGCCCAAAGATGTCCGTGATATCTCATCTATATTTACACTAGCCCTATAATTGTAACAAGAACTCTTTCATGTAAAATCTTCATTTCTTTAAAGTTATAAGATTTAGAGAGTTGCCATACTTTAAAATGAAATAGAAGTTGCTCCTACTTACTTCAATAGTACTCGATGAACTTATGATAAATTCTAACAAAATGGATCTTTGTCTACAGTCAGATCCTTAACTCACAAGTAATACCTTGAAACCTTAAAGCGCTTATATATATTTTTAAACGTATATGTATCTTCAAACTCTGATCCTTACCGCTAGTTTGAAATTTGTTTCATAGAGTTTTTAATCTGATAGAGAGCATTGCGTTTAACTCAATCTCTTTTGATTGTTGTCATACAACACTAGATAAGTTTTTGTATGTTTCTAGTGGGTAACTGCTGTGTCTGAAGGTTTCTCAGAATGTATTTAGTGAGTAACTGCTGTGTCTGAAGGTCTCTCAGAATGTTTCTAGTGGGTAACTGCTGTGTCTGAAGGTCTCTCAGAATGTTTTTTAAATAGTTGTTCAACCTAATAGCTTAGCACTTATTTAAAAATTAAAAATTAAATTGGTTAAATGCTCACTTGCATGCCCACATGATACAGGAAAAAGTATATTTATACTAGCTGTACTACTCGCCGTTGCTCGGGTGATAAAAAATCTTTGGACAGAAAATTGATTTGTATTTAACGTATATAACAACATTTGCCATTCTAACTTTCAAACTACATATCATGAAAAAAGTGTTTTGTGTAGTTGAAATAATTTAAGAGAAGATAAATACAACTGTGAAGGTTTTCAAACTTTGTCAAACAACTGTAACTTTCAAACTTCATATCATGAAGAAAATGTTTTGTGCTGGTCAAATAAATTTAAAAAAAATAAAACAACTATTAAAAGGTTTAGATGTAAATGTGAAATAGTTAGCAAGTAACAGCTAAATTAAGTCGATGTTACAGTAAAACCGACTTAATTTAGCTGTTACTTGCTGGTAACAGCTGAATTAAGTCGTATATTAAAATTTGTATATATAATATATATACAAATATATATTGTATATATGTTATACATATACAATATGTATAACATATATACAACATGTTATACATATATGTTATATGTATAACATGTATTAATGTAATATTAATACATTATTAATACATATTAATTATCAATGTAATATTGTATATATATGTTATACATATATATACAATATTTTGTATATATTGTATAGATATATATACACAAATATATATTGTATTATATAGATATAGTTATATATGTACTTATATATACATGTATACATGTATATGACATGTATATATGTACATGTATATATGTACATGTATACATGTGTATGACATGTGTACATGTATATGACATGTATACATGTATACATGTCATATACATTTGTATGACACATTATAGTTATTTGTCAAGAATTTATGTTTCATTCATTTTGATATAATTATGTACCACGATTTTGATGTTTATTTTACAAATTGAAAGGAATATTTTAAGAACTGAGTATAAAATTTAAATATATTTTGATGTTGCTGCAAAAATGAATGAAACAAAGTAATTATTTTTGAGTGTTAGTGGCTATTCAAAAGCATTCATCAGTAATGCTAACGCACATTTGCCAAACAACTAGGATAAGTTTTAGTGAATTACTTGCTCAGGACTGTTTTTTTAGATAATAAAAAGTCATGATCTTACTAATGGTGAATTTTGATTAAAACAAGAGAATAGAGTTAAAACACAAAACTTATTGACTAAGAAAAATTGATTTTTATGTTGAAAATAGCATCTAATGATATTGAGTTAACTCTGTAGTCACTGTGGGCTGTAGCCCAGATACTCTGTAGTCACTGTGGGCTGTAGCCCAGATACTCTGTAGTCACTGTGGACTGTAGCCCAGATACTCTGTAGTCACTGTGGACTGTAGCCCAGATACTCTGTAGTCACTGTGGGCTGTAGCCCAGATACTCTGTAGTCACTGTGGACTATAGCCCAGATACTCTGTAATCACTGTGGACTGTAGCCCAGATACTCTGTAGTCACTGTGGGTTGTAGCCCAGATACTCTGTAGTCACTGTGAGCTGTAGCCCAGATACTGTTTAAAATTTTTAAACTAAGATACGATTGACAAAAATGCACAAATAAAATCAATTTTATCTTATCAAACTGCTGTCTTAAAATTTAAAATGTTGATGAAAATAAACAATAACAGCTAAAACTCATCAACACAGGGAAATCTATTTTTGTGCAGCAACAATGTCAAGTTGTCCTGTTGAGCATATCTAAATCAGATCCCAAGTAACTACAGCTCAGATGCATGCTGAATGTGCTTTACTATGAAATGATATTAAAATTAGTTTCTTTGTACAGCAGAAAAGAGAAGCCACTTCAAACCATAGTAAACACGATGCTCAAAATTAATCAATCCTTGAGCTGTCTGGAAAGGTTTCTATAATCATAACCTGAGGCCAGAGATAAAATCATAGATCTAAAACCTAAAGACCAGTGTGAATGAAGCTGAACTTATAAAAAGACTATCAACTCAATTTACACCCCAACTGGCAAGCTAAGCTTATTTTTAGAGATCAAAGGACTAACAATAATGTTGAAGCCATTTCAACTCCTCAATTGAGAGTTTATTTTACTGAATCTGCGCATCCTGGCTTTCCAGGTTATCACTATCTTGACTCAGTCTAGAAAAATAACTGTTATAACTACAAATAGCCAACGTGCTTGAATACTTAGTTATATGTTTTTACTAAAAACCTGTTTATTAGATTTTGATATTTAAAGATTTCTTTGCTAGTAAACATATTTTTAAGATTTTTAAAAGTGATGCAGGTACTATTTCATGATAAGTTACTTGGTAAATATTGTAATCCACAGGATATTTTTATGCTTGTTGTAAAAAAAACTATGTTACCATCTTTAAAAAGCACCATTTCTAGCTCATGTAACATTAGTTAACCAGAAGGTTGTAATTTAAGTTTTTTGCACAGAAATCCTCAAATGTGTTTACAGCATCAGTGAAGTGCTTTGTAAGAACCCAATTTGCCCTCCACTGTCTATCTTTGTATTGTATTGCATGAAACTGTGTTGTAACATATTTTATGGCATTATATTACGTTGTTTTAACTTATTTTGATAAAGTATATTATGTTATGCTATGATCTTTTATACAATGTTACATTATGTTATATTATATTTTAGTATATTATATATATATTTATTACATCCCCAGGATGACTACCATTATTTTTACTAACCGCCCAATAGATCTTCTGATGATGATTATAAAGCAATCATATTCCTTGAGACATTTAAAAGAACTTCACTCCAGTAATCAAAGTTCATTTGTCAATAGTGAAATGTTTTATTATTTTAGAATATAAGATATGCTGTCGAGCTACAAGGTGAGG
This sequence comes from Watersipora subatra, assembly GCF_963576615.1. NCBI lineage: Eukaryota > Metazoa > Bryozoa > Gymnolaemata > Cheilostomatida > Watersiporidae > Watersipora > Watersipora subatra. The sequence goes on along the minus strand of NC_088710.1, from coordinate 43,757,929 downwards.
TTATATATACTTAAGTCTATACAAGTAAACAATATATTGGAATATGATATTATTTATGAGGAATTAAAGTTCCGTTAAGGAAGCTAAAAGTTTTAGCACACTTTATTTGAGTATCCAAGACTTCAAGTTCAGAGTGTATGTTTAGCTGCACCATGTTATATACTAGTTATAAATAATACCGTATCTGACCTGACACATTCCAGCCCCAACCAGGCCGTGAACAATATTGCTATCAGCCGAGGCATCGTCAGAGTCCGATGAGTGAGTGGATTGTAACTCCGCGCAGCCAAACCAAAAGGATGACTTTATATGATTCTCCTCACAAAAATCAATAACTGATCAATAAAATTCAATGTAATCTGGCATACAACACTGTATCAACTCCTTCACCTATTTGTAACATCTTAAACTTTAAAATTTTTCAAAAGGCTAATTTACTGTATAGTCATAGCATTGATATTAGATATTTTGGTTTTATTTAAAGATTAAATTACATAGATAAAACTTTTAAAGTTATTGCTTAATCTTGTATTTTAATTTCCTACTACTCAGTGACAGATGATTTTTAGTACATCATGTAAAAACGAATGGCTTATATTCTGTAGTTATAGTCTATGATGTTTAAACTCCCAAATCGGGCAACCCCCTTCTGGGTATATGTAAGTTTTGTATTTACATGCATTTCCTTGGAGGTTGACAATAAAGTTGTAAATATTCAAACACAGCATTTGAAGGCAGATGGACAGGTTTGAAGCATAAATTGTTACTGCTGACAGAGTTAATTTTCATTTTTCTAGTTCATCTCTGCACTTGGTAAAAAAGTGGACCTGTTGCTGTTGTTGTACCTAAAACTGACTTGGCTACTTTTAATATTTCTGTTTTTAAGGCTTTGCTGACCAGGTTTTTTACCACTTAGTTATGTTAATATTAACAATACCATGTGAACAGTGCATATGGATCTGATAGCAATATCAGTTGCCTAGTTTACTTTCTGTACAGCAAAAAGCAGTTTTAGTTGTTCAATAAAAATTAATTTGACTCAAGTCAATCCAGTCATGTTTCAATTACTAATGACAAGGCAGCAAGTGAGAGAAACACATAAAATCATCTTGATGCAAAGTGAAAACTAAAAAATTTACTCTAACAAGTCTAGGTTGCAGTCAAGGTGCCAAAACTCGTAATAGTATAAAGATAATATAAAATAGTTATAAACATCAGAAACCAACTCATTGATTTTAAACAAGTTAGGTGTTAAGGATTTAGCTTTGCACTCATTCCTTATTACTACTTATTGCGGTTCTAAACTGTTAGAATATAGTACTTTGAATGAAGTACCTGGATGGGGTATGGACTAAGAGCTGAAACAGAAATCTGATCACTAATCAGTCGGATGAATGTACTGCTACTGTTGGATGAATGTACTGCTATTGTTGGATGAATGTACTGCTATTGTTGGATGAATGTACTGCTATTGTTGGATGAATGTACTGCTATTGTTGGATGAATGTACTGCTATTGTTAGATGAACGTACTGCTATTGTTGGATGAACGTACTGCTATTGTTGGATGAACGTACTGCTATTGTTGGATGAATGTACTGCTATTGTTGGATGAATGTACTGCTATTGTTGGATGAATGTACTGCTATTGTTGGATGAATGTACTGATATTGTTAGATGAATGTACTGCTATTGTTGGATGAATGTACTGCTATTGTTGGATGAACGTACTGCTGTTGTACCTAAAACCTACTAGCTCTCTTTGTTATAGTTTTTCAACAGCTAAATCTACAAATATATGTTTAGAACTACAGGCTACGCAAAATTCTCTCCCATCAATCCCTAAAAACTCATCTCAACCCTCTTTCATCTCACTTGAAGGTCTGTTTGGCAATCAACAAAAACTATTTTATGTCAAGTATTTCAATCTTACCTTTGAACCTATTACTCATAAACTAAGTGCACAGTAAAAAGTAAAACATCACTTTACTGAATGCTAATAGATCAGTTAACAGAGTCACTGACACAATGCTTGAGATTGTTCAACTTTCCGGTTACACGATTTTATATGTCTGTGAACTCTTATCAGCACACACACTGCTTGTATTTCATGTGAACGAAAAAGTATGGTGTGATGTGAGACTCAGCAGATGATAAATGTTCTACTAACCATATATCTCCAACTTATTGCCCTCTTTTGAAGTGCGGTTATAAGCATTATTTCAACTCACAAAGACTTAGGTAAAAACCAACTAGCAGATTAATAGTGGTATATATTTATTTTGCTAATATGTTGTATAAAATTAAAATGTTATAATAGATTCTTATGTAAAGTGTAAACATCTTGAATGATTAGAATAACTATTATGACCTCACATGCACAAAATTGCTGCGTCTTTGACAAGTAGCATCATTAAAACTGATTTTTAGGTAAAATTAGTCTGATTTTTTTAATATCGTAAATGCTAAAGTATGGGTCATTCAGATACTTTGGGTCATCTGTCTTGTACTAATGCACTGGCTTGTTAAAGATAGCTGTTAAGTGGTGATATACAATAGAACAAACAAAAGGATGATGTACAAGTGGCGTGACATTATTTAATGAGAAACATCATGGCGGTTTACCTGTGTCTTCTGCTGGCTTTAGCTACATTGGCTAACTGCATGGTTGTGGAGAAAAGAACATATGACAAGCTAAGCATCACTCCATGTGGTTTGTAATTACATAATTTTTATTGAATGTTAAATGAGTAAGGTTTTGAGGGTGTAATCCTATAAATTTTGGAATTACCTACCTGCATTAATTTCCCTAAGTCTTTGCACAAATTCTGTGACACATTTTATGATGTCCTTGACATTTAAATTGAAATGGTATTGAAAAATCAGACAGGCAATGATAAGTATAGCTGTTTATAATGGTTAAGTTCGAGTAGGCATTGAAAGTACAAACTGTTGCTAGTTTTAACTAAAGCGTTTACATCGTAGCTCTAGCAACTTTGGTGCAAACTTGCTTTAATGGACATCAGCTCAAAATGAGCAACTACATGTATACACCAAACTTCGAAAAATTATAAGAAAAAAGCAAAAATAAAAGAATTTACTTTCATAGTAACTCATTCAAACAGGATTCAATTGAGAGTTCACAATATTGCTGAGTAAACATTCAAGAAAATTTAAAAAGTTGTTTTTCACCAGAGTAGATTGAATACTGACAGAGTAGATTGAATACTGACAGAGTAGATTGAGTACTGACAGAGTAGACTGAGTACTGACAGAGTAGACTGAATACTGACAGAGTAGACTGAGTACTGACAGAGTAGACTGAATACTGACAGAGTAGATTGAGTACTGACAGAGTAGACTGAATACTGACAGAGTAGATTGAGTACTGGCAGAGTAGACTGAGTACTGGCAGAGTAGACTGAGTACTGGCAGAGTAGATTGAGTACTGGCAGAGTAGATTGAGTACTGACAGAGTAGATTGAGTACTGGCAGAGTAGATTGAGTACTGACAGAGTAGATTGAGTACTGGCAGAGTAGATTGAGTACTGACAGAGTAGATTGAGTACTGGCAGAGTAGATTGAGTACTGACAGAGTAGATTGAATGCTGACAGAGTAGATTGAATGCTGACAGAGTAGATTGAATGCTGACAGAGTAGATTGAATGCTGACAGAGTAGATTGAGTACTGGCAGAGTAGATTGAGTACTGGCAGAGTAGATTGAGTACTGACAGAGTAGATTGAGTACTGGCAGAGTAGATTGAGTACTGACAGAGTAGATTGAGTACTGACAGAGTAGATTGAGTACTGGCAGAGTAGATTGAGTACTGACAGAGTAGATTGAGTACTGACAGAGTAGATTGAATGCTGACAGAGTAGATTGAATGCTGACAGAGTAGATTGAATGCTGACAGAGTAGATTGAGTACTGACAGAGTAGATTGAGTACTGACAGAGTAGACTGAGTGCTCACAAATATTAGATTGGCTACAGGAAGAGTCCATTTGGTTTGTTTTGAAGCTTTTTATTGCAATCCCTAAAGGTTTTGATTTTGTAACCTGGTATTTTATTATTTTAGCAAAAGAGACTGGTGTGCTAACAATTGGAAGTGTGAATATTAACCCATATCCAGTAGTTATTCCTGGAACCCTACAAGTTAATGTCAGAGGCTCACTCAATCAAAATCTCCGAAATGTTTTCATAAGGGCAAAAATAACCAAAGTTTTCTTTGGAGGTTTAACAAGGACAGAAGTTCCTTGTATCGGAGGATATGGATCATGGTGAGCCTATTTTGCCTGATGTAAACTTTTTAGATATTTTACACTGAGCTGCACAACAACTATCTTCACTGAATCGTTCAAAGTTACTCAAGTTTCCAAGTTGATCATATTGTTTCAGCTGTTTACGCTGCTTGAAATGGTCCAGAATCTAAAGTTAATTATAGTTGAGGTTTTGTTTACTGCAGAGAAGAGGTAGTTTCATCATTAACCTACATGTAAATATAATTAAAAAAATTATTTGAAAGTTTCTACTTTAAATATATGTTTAAAGTAGAAACCTTCAACCAAATTTTTAAAAATATATTCAGGGTAATGGTGAAAATGTCTCTTTTCTGCAGTGAACACAGCCTCAACTATAATTAGCTTTAGATTCTGAATTCTATATAATATATATATATATTTAAAGTAGAAACCTTCAACCAGATATATATATTATATATATATATATAAATCAAATATAAATCAAATATAGATATAAATCAAATATATATATATATTTGATAATATTTGATAATATATGATAATATATATAAATATATATATACATACATGTATATATATATATATTTGACAATATATGATAATATATATATATATATATCAAGATATAGATATAGATATATATATATATATATTTCTCAAAGTATGTCGTATGTGTGTAGGTTTTCCGGCTATAGCTATTATTAGAACAGCTGAGCTGGACAACAATGCAGACTCTAAGTCATGGCTTACCGTCATTGGAAGCCTAACCTTATTAACTAGCTTAGTGGAATTTTCTATTGGCAATATGCCAGGCTACTAGCTTGAAAGGTACAGTTGATTGACAAAGTTTTAAAACCTTTACAGCTGTTTTTATTTTTCTCTTCATTTATTTCAACTACACGACACACTTCTCTCATGATATGTATCTTATCTTTTTATTGCAGTCTGTATGACATCTGTGATTTGACTAAATCTTTGGCCTTCTGCCCAGACATCATGCAGAAGTACAAGATCCCATGCAAATGCCCATTCACGTCTTTCTCTGTAGGGAACTTTCAAGAGTCCTTCACCATCAAATCCATCCCATCTATTGTAGACTGGATTAAGAATGTATGTACAAGCTGTGTTATGCATTTAAATGTATAAGAACACGGATTTTTAATGCAAAGCTGTTAGACGCATTTTGTATATAAGTAAATACCAAATATATACAAGTATATTTGTATATTTGCATATGTACAAATATATATACAACGGTATGTAAAACTGCATATACATAAATATATATAAGTATACAAGTATAAATATATATACATAAAATATAAAAATATGTTAATATATGTACAAATATATATGCATAAATATTTCGGTATAAATATGTATTTGTATATTCATGTTCGTACATTTATATACTCATGTGTATAAATATACAAACATGAATACGTATGGGCACTCACGCATGCACGCATATATATATATATACATGTATATATATATATATATATATATATATATATATATATATATATATATATATATATATATATATATATATATATATATATATAATGGCATCTATATTTCTCAAAGTTTGTATGGATGTCTGTGTTTTGTGTGTCTGTCCTTCCTGTATCTCCAGCTATAGCTATTAAAATGTTGGAATGAAAAAGCTGTATCGCAGAAAATCTCAGACCCTCTCGTTCACAATTCCAGTCTCTTACCAATTAAGCCACAAGAACTTGATGGAACCATTAGGCGATATACATGTATGTCGTGATATGGGTGTAAATATGCTACCGCTCTCCATTATAGCGCAACACAACGATTCTCTTATTAGTAAGCTTACTCAAATTAGCCGTTTGCAATGTGCCAAGCTAATGGAAAGTGGTTGGCAACCACATTACTTTTCATTTTCATTGTTTATAATCTGATTTTCAATTCTCATTCAACGCCGGGCATTCCGTTAGTATGTAGATATCTATTTATCTATTAAAAATATATTTCTAGTATATACATATTTCGTTCGGTATATTAAGGTATAGCTATTAAAGTTAGGAACTTAAATTTTGCATTCTGCTGGACTAGAAGTCACAAAGATTGCAACTGCAATTAGATAATTACTATGGTTTTTTTATACCACTCTATGTATGTGTATAGCCAACGATATTTTTGCATGCTCACACTGGCATGCCAGCATTGGCATGGCAGTGAATGGCAGAACCTGTCATACAAAAATTGGCATGCAAATTTTTGCATGCCAACACAAACAAACTAAAATCATATAATTGTATACCAAATAATTTTCATTGTAATTGTAATTGTAATGATTTCACATTTACATTCAAACACCTTTAAATTTTTATTTTTCCTTCTAATTTATTTCAACGAAACACTTGCTTCAGGTTATGAAATTTAAAACTTACAGTTGCTTGTAAAAAGTTTGAAAACCTTTACAGTTGTTTTATTTTTTTAAATTTATTTGTCCTGCACAAAAGATTTTTTTCATGATATGCAGTTTGAAAGTTGGAATGGCAAATTATGTTATATGTTAATTACAAACAAATTTTTTGTTCAAAGATTTTTTATTGCACGGGCAACGCCGGTAGTTCAGTTAGTGTATACATAAATCTCAAAGTTTGTGTATGTGAATCGGTTTGTCCAGCTATAGCTATTAAAATCTTGGAACGAAGATTCTGTATCACACAATATTTGATCCCAGAACCTTCCGTTTCGTAGACAATATACTAAATCGTTGAGCTAAGCAAGATTGATGGATTCATTGGGCAGTATATGTTGCTACATGGGTGAAAATATGCATACTCTCTGCGTTACGGCGCAACGCCATTTTCTGTTTGCTCTCCTGGCTCTTATCAGTAAGTTTGGCAATATAGATACTTGCTTGGTCAAATTAGCCATTGGCAATGTGCCAGGCTAATGGCAAGTGACAGGCAACTACATTAGCTGTCACTGTTTATAAGCTGTTTTTTTAATACCTGCACAATGTCGGGCATTCCGCTAGTAGTATACATGTATATATATATATATATACACACATTTTATATGCAGTCTAATAATAGCTTCAATATAGTTGACCTTAATTCACCAACAATCCAAATGTTAATGAGATAGCATATAATCTTACAGGGTGACTATGAAGTGAAGGCTGAGCTAATGGAGAGCCCGACAGGACCAGCCTTAGCTTGTTATGATATTAAGGCTTCCCTTGTTGATAAACTGATTGATTGTACAAACCCATTCTACAAATATAGGAAAGTGTGTGGAGATGTTATTGGCAAATAGTTTACTTTGTTTTGTGAATAAAACTCATTAAATACCTACAAACTCGAGTTTTTTATTTAACAGAGTCTACAAATGAGGTCTTTAAAAATTTGAAGTAAATGAAATTTTTTAAAAGACTAAAGCACCTTTTAAAGTTTTCTCAAAGATTTTTTTAATAGCTGCTAATGGCTGCCGATGTGGCTAATGTATTGGGTAGATTAAAAGTAAGTGAAAACTGTTTAGATCAGGTGCTGAATGACGTAGACACATACAGTACATGCATATAAAAGCTATATAAACATTTACTTTGTAGTGATGCTCTTTCATTAGAAATACTTTTAGTTATAGCATTTACTACAAATCAAGCAGCTATAGTTACACAAATTATTGAAGAGTAACGCGTTGACTGTACATATGTGAAGTCGTCTGCTTTTAGAGGATCATATATTGAAATAAACAGAACAAAAGAAAATTACAAAATGTCAAGTTTTGGTGATAAAAATTAACACACTGTAGATATCAGGAGTATTGGAGCACTTATGCTATTCATAGCCTGTAAAATAGGATTAAAGTGTTTCATATGAACCTGAGGCAACTGAGTGACATCCAGCTAAATGTCCTTCTGGAATCATCTACCAACAGGAAGTAGCAGTTTACCTTATACCTTGGGAACTAGACCAGTAACAGTTTAATTACCAGCTCAAGCTGAGATTCCCCATGATGATAACAATAATAACAATAAACAATAAGAATAAATAATAACAATAAACAATAAGAATAAATAATGAGTTGGAGCCTTTTAAGAACATACATCAACACTGTGGTTACTGCAGATTAAAAGAAGGAGGCAACTACCAGTAATATTCTGTGGTAGCCTACTGATAACATCTTTAAGGCTTGCAACGTATAACAATAACATGTAACATATAGTAATAACATAAATATTACTAAATATAACTATAGTAATCATTTTAATAATAACATGAATAGTATTAACAATATATATTATAATATTTACTATAATAAGAGCCGTGCACGTCTGTCTGTTCAACGTCATGATAAGGTCATTAGGGAAAAATGACTGTAAAGGAATCAAACCCAAGGCTTCAGATCTAAAGACAAGCACTCTACTCTTACACCACTCAGTCACCTTGCCACACTATACAATAATTATGGATATATTGATTACACATGATGGCTTCTCATGGCGCACAGAACTCCTAACATACTAGTAGCTATAATAATAGCAATGATAGTTATACAAATGATTGTCAAAAATAATAATGAAAAATTATTACTGTAACATGTATCACAACTGTAAAGTAGTACAAAGTTATGCCAATACTGATGTGTCAGCAAAGTTATTTGTAATAAATTTGTACCTCTTCGGCGTGCTTGATTGCGCAATATAACTTTGATTAAGAATGCCAGATCAGCTTTACTAGGCCATGCTCCTATTGTGGATCCATAGGATGCCAACTTCTACATGCCTAAAAGTCCCAAAAAATATATAGGCTATATAATTTTTTAGCATATCAAAGTCTCTTCCATTGATGACACATTATTTTTTAGCTATTCTGAGCTGATTTTATTATTTTTGCTTCATTAAGCTTGATGAATACAAGGATGCACAGAAGTTGTGTCGCTTTGGTAAAATATTAGAAAAGTGAAACGACAACTCCAATCGGTGTATCAAAAGTCTACTAACAAAACTATAAACTATTTTTACTAATTCAACCTTTAATTGTTCTCTACTTGTTATACTGCTTTAACATAATTCATCTCTTTAAACATTTACAGCTAATAGCTTCCCTCAACTAGTATTATTATTATTATTATTACTATTATCATGACGTTATTTTAATTTTATTTACACTCATTAGAGTTGAACCTAGCTCATTTATTTATTTGAAATAAGTTTAGCTAAAAGTTTTATTTAAATCTTATAAAATAGAAGCAGTTCATATTCACTGGCACATAGGAAAACATTTTTTAATATTACAGTTTGCTTGACAGACCCAATCATAAATCACTTCATTCATTTTCTAAATCTAATCTCACTTTTTTTTGCATCTACTCTAATTATATGAAGACAAACTCAAATCCTTAAACATAAGATTTTCTCAAATACAGAAGTAATTAGAAGCTTGAATTATTATGCACAGTTCATGTATTCGTCGGATATAAGATTCATATTCAGCATACAGCTCTAAAATTTAGTTTTGAAGAAAGGATTTTATTCATTATTCTCACTTCAAAGCCAAAACAAATATCAACTCTCTTTGGTCTGAGGTAAATCAAACTAGGTCACATGACTATATAGAGTGGATACCTTTAGCATATGCTTACATACATTTGGAAGGGCAACTCTAAATTAGACTTACTTTATTTAAAACTACCGGAGGTAAGACCTTACATCTGAAGAAAAAAGCTTCTATGCTCTTTACACAGATAAGAGCATAACCTGCATTCATTTTAGTGACTAGGTAAATTAGTAAGTATTTTAAATGTATCTTATAAAAATATCTGTTGAATCATTTGTTAACTATAAAATAACCAATAAAAGGTATGAACAGGAGAGAACTTGGAGGAACATAGAAAAGAGAGCTTTATCAGAAAGTGCATACAGAATATTTACAACAGTAACTCTGTGTGACCTCCACCATCTTCATCTTTATGAATCATTATTCTTACAGAAGAGGTCACATACTAGGTCTCATGGTTTCATGGACGAAGGTTCATTTCCGACGTGTTACTGTGAGTTGATTACAAATTGTCATCAACCACAATGCAGTGTTTTATCACTTTAGAAAATCTTTGAAAGTTGATGCTGGTAAATGTTTGCATATAATTTAAATCGACTACAATATATTGACACAATAAAAGCAGCTGGTGTACATCTACACAGCTTTTGTATTTGGCTAGAGAAATGAGATCATTGATAGAAATATTATTATAGTTTACAAGGTGAAGTAGGTAATTCGGTGGCTTCATGCTAAGATGTGAATATACCCAGACTAACAATGAAAATTTACAAATTTGTTTCTGTTTATTTGTGGCTGAGAATATCTGCAATCACTTCAAGTGTGCTGGGTTCGTAAAGTATATTTTCTAGCTTATACACTTATAGTTGATATATGCAAGATCAAGACTTGAGTAAATGGTTGCACTTTTGTCAGATAGTAGAAGTCCTTGAAATACCATACATCACTTAACGGTTGTGAGGTTTCAAGCTAGAAGATAAAGCTTTTTGCCCTCTTTGCTCTTGTGGTATTTCACTACATAGTCTGAGTGTTTACAGAGATTGAGTTTTAGTGTACCTTAAAATTTACATAAAATTTGTGTTTCGAGAATTTCTACAACTGTCTGGAGTCAGCAAAATGTCATCACTGCATAATGAGAGTTGTTAAACGCTATATAGCGGTTGTGGTTCTGTAAACTGTAATAGCCATAATATCCTGTTACTATAAAGCTTGATAACAAAGACTTGCCTACTATCCTGGTACTCTGGCTTAAAATGGTAGATTTGTTGACCAATGACAGAGAGTGATTAGTTGTCTGCTGTTTATCAGATGTAATTAGTGTCATTGTATGACCATTGTTATGTTAGCTAATATGTAACTTGGTTAAGAGAAGTTTACACGCTGATTATTCTATGATGCTCATTTAGCTTGCTTCTGAATGATCAAGCTAGTTCTATAACAGAAAATATTGATCAAATGTAGGGTAGATTTACTGATAAATCTGTTACATCTGTTAAAGGTGCAATCTGAGTGTAGCGCATTAGAATTCCTATCTCATTTACTTAGTTTTCACAAACTGCATAAAAATGAAGACATCACCATTAATGTGATCACTCATTTTGATAGGAGGTCAAAGTAGAGTTGACCAAAGAAGTAACTTTGTATGTAAATTATTTTTTCAGACGTGAAGGATGATTGTGGAAGAACCTTTGTTGATGAAAAAGCATGCATTTCTGCCTCAAGTTCAGCAATAACTAAGACATGGTTTGCTAGATCAGATATTGAGTGTCTGATGAGCTGTAGGAGATCTACTGGCTGTTACTCTACTTTCAGAGATGCCAGAGGTAAGTTTTAAATATAGTAGAAATAGTAACTTTTAACTGGTAGATTTGTTAATTTACAGGGTTGACTTATCTAATACATTGACCAATCATTACTACTAAAATATTAAGTAAAGGTATGCACTTAACTCCGAGTAATTGAAGAGTGTTGTTAGTTTTTGGTACTAAAACTATTGTAGTATTGAAAGGCCCACCATCTGCTTTCAATGGTGGCTATTATTAATTTGAGCAGCAAAATGCTAGTTTTGTAAAATAGAGAGTTCTTATATTATCTTGTATCCAAATTTAAGTAAAAACTAATATAATTAAATAATTGTCAGTATTACTATATACTATATATATTATAATTGGTTCAATATTACTGAGTTAAACTTGTTATGAACATTTAAATGTGATGTAAGGGTCCTCATTAAGTAAATGTAAGGGTCTTATGAGGCCTTACGAGGCACGGAAAAGTCACCCTAACTAACCAAGTTAGCTCAATTTTAAGTGAGTTCAATTTTATTGCTTGCTGACCTATTGTAGTTTTTCTAGCCTATGACAGAGTTGAACTTAAGTTTGGTAAAATTCACACTAAAACTTACTAGAACTTCAGGTAAGGGCTCCCTAGGGCATCTACTGCACGTAGTACATTGTGATGTTATAATTATTTTATTGCAGATCATAACCACTGAATGCACTAAAGTTTCAATAGGTACTAGTTGTTATTATTAATTCAACATGACCAAGATTTTTATTTTATTTTTCACTTTATTATGTGAAAGTGAAAATTTTTTTTCACTATTTTCATATTATTTTTCACCTGTATTATTTGTATCATTACCTGATCATTTATTATTGTAATCATAGCAAAACAGACTTTATTTAGCCAGTACTTGCTACAGTAAGTGTTTCATATTTACATTTTAACACCTTTACAGTTGTTTTATTTTTCTCTTAATTTATTTTAACTATGTAAAAAACTTTTTCCATGACCCAATGTTTAAAGTTACAGTTTTTAAGAGGTAAAAACTTTAATAGTTGTTTTCTTTTTCCTTTGAATTTATTTGAACTGCACAAAAAACTTTTCTCCTGATACGAAGTTTGAAAGTTAGAATGGCCAAAAGATTAGAATCTTTTTCCAAAGAAACTTTTTTCATGACCCAATGTTTAAAGTTACAGTTTTTAAGAGGTAAAAACTTTAATAGTTGTTTTCTTTTTCCTTTGAATTTATTTGAACTGCACAAAAAACTTTTCTCCTGATACGAAGTTTGAAAGTTAGAATGGCCAAAAGTTAGAATGTCCAAAAGATTAATTATCTTCGCAAAGACTTTTTATCACTCGGGCAACTCCTGGTATGCAGCAAGTTTACAATAAAGTTAAATTATTTGTTTCATAATGAAAAGATTATGGATTTGGAAGCAGTAGAATATTTTACAAGCATTATTACATGCAAGCGGAATATAGTTCATAGCATATGAGCTCAAAGAATACGGTTTCTATTGGTTTTAACATTCATTGTAGGATCTTTACCACAGCAAGTAGAGGTCATAGTGAAATGATGTCAAATAGTTTTTGTTGCACCAAAGTATGCAACCAATATAAGATTACTAGAATTTCCAAATGCCCTAAAATTTATTCAATCTTTCACTAAAAGCAGATTTTACCAGACAAGTGGTTTTCACACGAGCAAAGCGATTGTTTGGGAGCTTTATGATAAATGCATATGTGCATGTACACAGCTCCCAAAAAATTATCCGTCAACAGCCGTTACCAAACCCTTGTACCGAAATCCAATCAAAAAATTTAACTATTTTTGTGTAGTCGTTCATGTACAATAATGATACAAAACACATGTAAGCATATATAAATACGTGTACAAGTCTTTGAAAAGTTGACGCAATATCCTAAAACTAATCCATCTGATCGGATTATAGATAAATAGACAGATTAATTTGGCTTAAAACTGCCATAAAACTTGACAAGGCTTTTTAAATCAAAATTGGGACCGGCCATGGAAACGCCGATAAGGCCGTGCAACAGAGAGTAGAACCATTAAGTCGTGCGCATTTCACAAGAAAGACGTGCATATTTCACCAGTCTATGGCATTGTCCAATTGCCGACGGTTTCTGTAATTAACAAAGAAGTACTTAAAAGTAATCGTTTCGTTTTTGCCGATTCTACCGGACTCTGAAATTTTGGACACCTATAATGAGTACTTTGGTATTTCAACTGATGTCCAAAGCAGTGAAAATAAAGGAAATGACGATGATATTTTTTTAACAATTCTTATAAGATTATTACAATATTTAATTAGAAGAATAATTGTTTGATTTTATACGATTATTATAAGATTTAGTTGTAAGAATAATCATTCAAATTTACAAGATCGAAGTATATAGTGACCGATGGTGTGCAATATCCTACTGTTATTATTTTTCTAAAGATTTTGTTGATGATACTGTGGCTGTGCCCAATATCGTGGTACTGCCAAGCCATTTTTAATATCTGCAAAATTAAGTAATAGGCCTACATTTTCTTATAGATATACATCTATTTCTATGACAATCAGCTAAAATCTGTTTAGATTTTTAAATTCAGCATAATTTTTAGATATAAATAAATAAATCTAGATAAATATCACAACTTGTTGATATTGGTTGCTATGACCAATGATATACAGCCCCCTCAGCTATATATATATATAATATATATGTATATACGTATATATATATATATATATATATATATATATACATATATATATATGTGTAGATATATATATCTATATATAAGCAACATCAACCACGAAGCCGAGGTACGTCACAAAGCCATTACCGAATACTAGAAACGCCTTCGGCAGGTCTTGCGGAGCCAGCTCAATGCCAAGAACCAAGTCATGGCAATAAATACCTACGCACTGCCAGTAATAAGGTATCCAGCAGGCATAATAAAGTGGACTGAAGAAGCCATCAAAGAAACAGATATAGCAACTCGTAAACTGCTGACCATGCATGGAGCACTCCACCCCAAATCTGATACTACTAGAATGTATCTCGATAGGAAAGATGGCGGTAGGGGACTCAAAAGTGTACAGCAGACAGTGAAAGAGGAAGAGCAAAGCATCAAAGCATATGCAGCCTCCATGGCCACTTCAGATAAGTTGCTAGCTGAATTTCAATCGGCTGCTCTTACAACGGACCTACGCCCTGATGATGAGGAAATTGACTGGCACACGAAACCTCTTCATGGTGCTTACCACCAACAATAATCTAAGGTTGGCGATCTTCACCAGACATATATGTGGCTGAACAAAGGAAACCTAATGGCCAATACGGAGTCGCTAATCATGGCAGCCCAGAAGCAAGTGTTCCCAACAAGGCAACTCCAAACGAAAATCTATCACACTAGAGACGATCCTAGAAGCAGACTGTGCAAAGATGCACCTGAGACCATCCAACACATCATCAGTGGATGCCAGCACCTAGCAGGAAACGCATACACTGAGCGGCATAATCATGTCGCAGGTGTTGTGTATAGAAGTCTATGTGATGAGTATGGCCTTAATAAACCACAACACTGGTGGGAAGCTCTTGGAAAGGTCAATGAAAATGACCACGCTAAGATCCTCTGGGACTTCTACATCCGAACTGACAAGCATGTTCTAGCAAACCAACCAGATATAGTGGTGGTAGACAAGGAGAACAAGAGGGCTACTATAATAGATATAGCAGTACCCAATGACTACAATATAGCCAGCAAAGAAAAAGAAAAGGTAGAGAAATATCTCCCTTTTGGAGAAGAGATTGAAAAATGCTGGAATATAAGAACAACTGTAATTCCAGTAGTCATTGGGGCACTGGGCGCAATAACACCGGCGCATAAAATGTGGCTTGCCCAAATACCAACAACAATCAACTCAGGTGAGTTGCAGAAAAATGCGCTATTGGGAACAGCTAAGATCTTGAGGCGAGTGCTCAAACTCCCAGGTCTCTGGTAGGAGACCCGAGTTAGAGCAGAATTTACCACCCATACGGGGTATCCGGGGTGAGGAAACAATTTTTTTATATATATATATAATATATATATGTATATACGTAATATATATATATATATATATATATATATATATATATATATTACGCAGCAGCTTGCCATTTTACTTCTAATATTGCATTTCTCCTATTGCAGGGAAGCGATATAAACATGTAATCTTTTCCTTTCATTATTGCTGTTTGTTGTATACAATAACACCCAATACATTACAGCTGCCTTTGCAGCTACCATTGCAGTTTTCCTATTGCACTGCAGTGCCATTTGACTGCTAATATTGCATTTCTCAACTGGCAGTACCCTTTCTTTTTCCATTATCACTTTGGTCATGGGCTGTATGACAGGAGAATTTCTAGTTATATTTATACTTTTTTAAACATCTACACTGAAAGAATCTGATAGCAATCTTTCTCTCAGGATAATGAGACTTATTATTAATAAACCACTCTTTACAACACATTTACTACTGATTTATTATCTGGGTGTGGCAGCCTTCAATCCTCTAGCTGATTAATTTGTAAACAAGCTGTGACAGTAAACTACTAACATGAGTATCACTTAACTAAAGTGATGATATCATTATTCACTGATACTCTTATTTTACTGCAGTGTTGTATCCTGTGTGAGATCTAATAGGTTCTTCTGACAGTGAAATATATAACTTCAGTTTCTGTGAAATCCTTTCATTCTAAAGTTTGTTAGACTTTATAGCAAACCATTCAAATATTTTAGTACCGATCAATATCTCTATGGAGCAGTTTCTGTTTATTTTCATTGGATCAATTGTTAACCTTTCATTTGAAAATATTAGCTTTAGTGAAACTGGATAACAGGCTTCAGTCGAGTGCTATTGTGTAACAGTGAACCCATTTGATTTTATTTTTATCTCGAGCACACAACTCCGTTTAAGATATTGCTCAAACCTTTGTTACTTCTTTAAAGAAGATTCTGGAATACATTAAGAGGTAAATGATATCTTGATATTGATGAACTATTTTTAACTGATATTGTACTCAGTACTCCAAGCTTACAAAGTCGTAATGTTGATGTGTCACTTCTATGTTTTACTACCTGATAAATTTGTTCATATTTTAGGTACCTGCTATGAGTTGTCAAGTTCTGAAATAGATGAGGTAAAGAAAGGCACTGACCTTCTTACAGGAAGTCAAATGACATTTATTCAGACTGGCAAGGTACGGAACGTATAAAATCATTGCAATTACAAATGTTTACAAAAGCTTGCTTTTATTCATAAATCATTGATTTTAGTGTTCTATATACAATTTATGTTTCTCTTTGCAAAGCATCAAGAGTAATTGAAATAACTCTTGTAATAAAGCGTATAGCGACATGTGCAGGAATCATAGCATTCCTAATCAAAATTAATTTAAGCTTTGCACAAAAGTGTTAATTTTTAGTAAATAATATATTATATCTAGCAAATAAGGCAGCATAGCATCAACCTTTTTAATTCGCATTTTATGACTCAAAGAAGATACATTAATTTTATTTTAAACTTAAAACCATACAGTAATTTGAGAATGAATACACTTGCAGGCATTCCATAATGAAAATTGAATCACTGATCTGTCATTTGACAGTTTTGAATGTTTTATTATTCACTAATTATTCTTTCAAAATAGGAGTTTATTAAATCAACTCCTAGAATCCAAATAATACGTGTTTTTGCTTCATAATACCCGCATGCATTGCTGTTACCTATGCTTCTTGATTCCATTTGTTTATTATTTACCTGAATATGTTGTTTGTTATGTAATCATACAGAATGCTGTTATAAAAGCTGCATAATCTTAAATTATCTTTAACACATTTAAGGGCAGCCAAAGAAGCTCTAATATTCTGTGATGAGCGCAATGGATGACCTCACTTTTTCTATTAAACTATTTTGCTTAAGTTAATAAAAGGTGTTGTTCTAGTTTAAAAATATTTTATGATGGTGATCCAATATTAATTTTATGACTAGCCAATATTTTAAATTCCATTAATTCACCCAATAAACAACTATGTTATAATATTATCAGATTAAATACTAGCCCCAAGTGTTTATATAACTTACTAGCAGCCATAACAGAATTATTATAAGAGCACATCACTAACATATTTGCTATAAGTCCTATTTCTGTTACTCTTACAGACAGAAAACTGTGGTATTTATAGCTGCTCTAAAGAGACTTCCTGCTTTAAGGGCTGTGGAAATTTGACTCTGAGTGACCCATTCTGCTTTGGTTTGTACCAATTTATACCTATTTCATCTTTGCAAAAAAATTTCAGAACTGATTATGCAGATAACACTATAAGCTACTATTAATAATGTATTTTATAAACTACATGTATTTGAAGTTATAGAAACATAAATTGAACAAAAGTACAATAATATTGTTTTATATTTGTGTAGAGACAGTATAGTGTTTGCCTGTATGTGCCTTCCAAATAAAAACACGTTTCAACTTTTTATGTGATTTCCAATCACCGGAGTTTCCAACTGCTGTTTTTAAATTAATACTTGAGTATTACATCTAGGACTAAGTACTTACTCAGTAAAAAGACTTTTTTGTCCAAAAAAAGAATGTCATACCCAATAATGAATTTAATTTGCACTGTATATTGTTATAAAAGGTTTATGGGCTTAAACTGCCAACCGGCAAAAACCAGCAGAAACCTTCTAAAAGTGTTATTTGTTTAAATTGTCATGATCAGCTAGTTGCAGTGCCACCCACTTGTATCCTTGACATTTTTCATGAAATAAATAAAATCATTATTCTAGTAATTTGCATATATTTATTATTTTGTGATTTGTAGCTGACGAGAGAGAAACATGTTATTTAGCCCAGGAGTATGCAAATGCACGCCACTACTGGTCTTCAAATATCCATGACAACCGAAACACAGGAACAGTAATGGTAAACTACAGCTTAATTACAACTTTCTTTATGAATGTTTTATAGTTTGGGCAAACTAATGATTTAATGAAGACTGTTAAAAACAGCATTTGATGCTGCAATATCACAATTACCAAAAAAATATTATATAGTTTTTTTCGTGCTTGGCCAAAATGGAACTTAGCTTTTTTAACAACTGTTAAGGTTGGCTTTCTTTTATTCCATATTTTTCTAACAAGTATTCTTTTTTTGTTCATATGTTTGCTGATGGTATGCCTTTTGCAACATTTCCTTCTAGCACATTCTTAAACAGTAGGTTTCCCTCCTCAATACTCCATGTGCTGTGTATCACAGTTTCTTTCCGTTATTTTACTAATTTTTATGGGATGAATTTGAAAGTTCGGCGCGATAATATGTTAGCCCTTCGGTTTGGCGTAGCGCTTTGCGTGTAGTTTCATGTAATCAAGTATTTTCTCGTTTTCTTCGGACAGGCTGGTGTATTATCAGGGGCAAGGTATAATATCCCATGGCGCTGCCACCAGAGAAAAGAACATGCTATGGTTACGGATATTAATAACTCTATCAGCTTTTTGTCCAACAAGCTAGTGTAATGTGATGTCATGAAGTTAGCAGCTTGTAGTGTACATGAGCTTTCAGCAGTGGTACAGGTCAATGTGGTTACATATATCAATCCATAATATTTTCAATATTAGAATATAAATAAAAACGATATTCGAAACAGCAGTTCTTTTAAATATAAATACAACATTAAACAACGCTTAATTGAACTTGTAACTGTAGCTTTTAATTCTGTGTGCCAAAAGTTTTTTTTTATATATATACAAAAAATTGTTTCCTCCCCCCAGTTAACCCGTATAGGTGATAATTTCTGCTCTAACTCGGGTCTCCTACCACAGACCTGGGAGTTTGAGCATTTGCCTCAAGATCTTAGCTGTTCCCAATAGCGCACTTTACTGCAACTCACCTGAGTTGATTGCTGTCGGTATCTGGGCAAGCCACATTTTATGCGCCAGTGTTATTGCACTCAGTGCACCAATGACTACTGGAATTACAGTTGTTCTTACATCCCAGCATTTTCCAATCTCTTCTCCAAGAGAGAAATATTTCTCTACCTTTTCTTTTTCTTTGCTGGCTATATTGTAGTCATTGGGTACTGCTATATCTATTATAGTAGCCCTCTTGTTCTCCTTGTCCACCACTACTATATCTGGTTGGTTTGCTAGGACATGCTTGTCAGTCGGATTTAGAAGACCCAGAGGATCTTAGCGCGATCATTTTTATTGACCTTACCAGAAGCTTCTCACCAGTGTTGGGGTTTATTAAGGCCATACTCATCGCATAAACTTCTATACACAATACCTGCCACATGATTATGCTGCTCAGTGTATGCGTTTCCTGCTAGCTGCTTGCATCCACTGATGATGTGTTGGATGGTCTCAGGTGCATCTTTGCACAGTCTGCATCTAGGATCGTCTCTTGTGAGATAGATTTTGTTTGGAGTTGCCTTGTTGAAAGCACTTGCTCCTAGGCTGCCATGAGTAGTGACTCCATGTTGGCCGTCAGGTTTCCTTTGTTCAGCCACATGTATGTCTGGTGAAGATTACCAGCCTTAAATATTTGTCGGTGGTAAGCACCATGAAAACGTTTCATATGCCAGTCAATTTCCTCATCATCATGGCGAAGCTCTATTGTCAGAGCAGCCGATTGAAATTCAGCTAGCAACTTATCTGAAGTGACCATGAAGGCTGCATATGCTTTGATGCTTTGTTCTTCCTTTTTCACTGTCTGCTGTACACTTTTGAATCCCCTACCGCCATCTTTCCTATCGAGATACGATCTAGTAGTATCAGATTTGGGGTGGAGTGCTCCATGCATGGTCAGCAGTTTACGAGTTGCTATATCTGTTTCCTTGGTGGCTTCCTCAGTCTACATTATTAGGCCTGATGGATATCTTGATACTGGTAGTGTGTAGGTATTTATTGCCATGACTTGATTCCTGACATTGAGCTGGCTCCGCAGGACCTGCCGAACGCTTTTCTTGTATTTGGTAATGGCTTTGTGACGTACCTCGGCTTCGTGGTTGATGTTGCTTTGCATAATTCCCAAGTACTTGTACCCTTCTTCTATATCTTTGATGGTACCATTTGGCATTCTTAGGCCATCTGTAAGCATAGAACGGTCTTTCTTAAAAATTAGCCTTCCACATTTCTCAGTACCGAAGGTCATTCCGATGTCCTTGCTGTATACCTGAGTGAGGTGTATTAGCGAATCAATGTCCCTTTCTTTGTTAGCGTACAGCTTGATGTCATGTATGTAGAAGAGATGGTTTATCTCGTTGCCACTCTTAAACTAATATCCATATTGAGTCTTTTCCAGCATATTGCTTAGAGGGTTTAGGCATATGCGGAAGAGCAGTGGTGATAAAGAGTCACCTTGATAGATGCCTCGCTTAATTTTTACACTCGCCAGCTTTTTGCCATTAGCCTCCAGTTCCGTCTTCTATTTGGTCATTAACATCTTGATAAATGCCACAAGAGCAGGGTGAACATTGTACATACTGAGGCACTCAAGTATCCAACTATGGAGAATGGAGTCATAGGCCTTTTTGTAGTCGATCCAAGCCATGGAAAGATTGGTATGCCTTCTCCTGCTGTCTTGACAGACCGTCCGATCCACCAGTAACTGATGTTTGGCTTCTCGAGTGTTGCGCCCAATTCATTTCTGAGCACTGGTCATATAGTGACTCATGTGCTCTTCCAGTTTGTCTGCAACTATCCCTGAGAACAGTTTTCAGTTGGTGGGCAAGCACGTTATTGGTCGATAGTTCTTGAGAATCAGCTCCTGCTTTGGATCTTTTATCAGAAGTACAGTTCGTCCTTTGGTCAGCCATTCCGGATGGTCGCCTTCTTCTATTAGGCATTCCATCTGCTTAGCCATTCTAGTGTGAAGTGAAGTCAATTTCTTCAACCAGAAGGCTTGAATCATGTCATGGCCAGGTGCTGCCCAGTTCTTCATACGCTGCACTTTGCACTTGATGTCCAATTCGCTGATGGTGAGTCCTTGCTGAGCCACAGTGTGTTGGTGGCTCTCTTTAAGCCTCTTCAGCCAATATATATATATATATATATATATATATATATATATATATATATATATATATATATATATATATATATATATAAACTTCTAAGTTTCATATATATATATATATATATATATACATATATATATATCATTATATAATAGAAAAAATATTAGGAAGAAAGTATACTTTCAGCAAAAAGCGCTACAATTCTGTTTTGTGCGATGCACTCGAGTTTCAGGCGGTTTGACTAAAATGAAAAGCTCTACCAAAATGCTAAAAATAAGCTCAACGTTTTAATCATGTGATTTAGTGTTAAGTGTAACTGAAAAGATAACTCCTAGCATGTCTGCAATTAGAAGACAACTAATTCCTTTTATTTAATGTGCTCAAGTGTGGTTTGCTTATAACGAAGTATTTTTCTAGTAAACATACGTAGTTTGCATCATTTTGTTTGTTTGTATAATTATGGTTGGGCTCGAGCTAATACTTTCCATGTTATATTGTATGCTGAGTTGCTGTCTTTCAATTTCCAAATTTGCTCAGTTCTGTGTGGTGCTGTTGGTTTTTGTGGCTAAACGAGGTTTTATGATTATGTGGTTTTAAATTTTGTTGATCCAAGTCTAGTGTAGGTTGTCTGTTTGTCTGTCTGTCTGTTTGGGTATTTACTGTTGCCTAGTATGTTATATTCTTAGGCTGGCATTTTACTTCCAAATGGAAATTGTTCTTTTGTCTGCAGTTGCAACTTTTTTCATGGTCTTCTATTTGTTTTGCAATACTTTTTATAAGTTTAAAGAATTAAAAATTCTTTTGATTACAAAACCATAACGAAATAATTTGTGACCCGGGCATCGTAACACATGGGCGCAATGCTCAAATAATATGTCATTTAGCGTGTGCATATGGTATACGATAGTGTTTTTGATCAATATGCATTGTATAGCTCAGTGGTAGAGTGCATGAATTTTAAACTTGCGGTTGCAATCTCTGAGAGTTCAAATCCATCAAAATGGGGAATTTTAATTCCAAGATTTTAATAGCTGTAGCTGGACATACACACATACAGACACACAAACTTTGAGAAATATATATATATATATATATATATATATATACTCTAATTTACTGCAGAAACTTCACCACTCATGGTTTGTATTTCATTTTCACTACCATCATGGTAAGTTAATGCGTATTTCAGTTTACTTCTTTATATTATTGGACTACAATACGCACTTTCAGAAAGTTACATACCCTAAACAGAGGGCATCTAGCGGGCTTCGAGTAATGCTCTATATGACGATTAGAGCCCATAGCAACACGCCAACTGGCTGCAATAAATGGTATCTCACATTTGATGGTTCCAAGTGCACCAATCCAAACAGTATTGAACAGCTTGATTACAGTGCTAAATCTGGAGATTATCACAGAGCCATGGATCGTAAGTTGACTTCTCAGTAGTTTTGAAAATATCTCTTGCAAGCAAACAGTTTTTATTACTGAACCTACTCTCAAAACATATAAGGACTTGCTAACTTCAATGCCGGCAGCGCATTAGAAATACAATGTATGAAATTAATTTCAAATTTTCACATGTTTCCTAGAAATGCAGTATGGCTAGTCATGGCTAATAATGTATATAGTATTGATCATCTCACAAACATATCAAAGTTTTTATTGAAAGGAGCTTTGGCTGAGAGAATAAGTTAAAACAATCTTATCCTAAAAGATTGCAGCCAAACGCTGTTGTTTGGGCTCAATTTAATTGGGGCAGGTGCAACTGGGCTCAAATTTTCTTAGAACAATTATTGTCAGTGTTTGGACTAGTCATATTGTACTTTAAAATTTACAGCGTCGCTACTAATTAAAAAAGGTAGGAAATATTTGTATGACAATACCACAACAGCTGAGACAATGTTAATTTTCTGAGGTCAGGTTTGGTCTTTGACTGGTTGAGCTTGGCAGACCCTCGTTATTTTAGTTGAGACTGTGCATCTCAGAAGCTTTAGTTCTGTTGCTATGCAATCGTCTCCTTTATTGCATCTTATGATTCTTTCTGTCAAGTTTTAAATCGACCATTTTATCTGCCAACTTAAGCTCATGTGTTGACGTAATGCTGGTCATCCAGAACTTTTTTCTTTCAGTAAACATGTTTCACTAAAGAATGAAACTGTTTTAAATATCAAATTCATACAATTTTCCTGCAAAATTTTAAAAAAGAAACTTGGCTCTCATTGAATTTTCCGCGCATTTAAAAACTGATCAATGATTCCTTCTATGTAACTTTATGTACTTTTGCCTTTATACTGTTGTGCAAAAACTCCTATAGTTCTTTCGTATCAAAAACACTTGGGTTAGTTTCATCACAACCTTCTTCAATAGCACTCAGCAAAATTCTATAAAAATGTATCGCTCTACATGTAGGTTTTCAACGGTAAATTCAATTTACTTTAACAACTTTCAAAATTGTAAATTAACTTGAATTAAAATTAAACAACTACAATTTAGAATTTTTCCTAATTAGACAAAAAGTGTTGAACATTCTGAAGACTTACTGCCAGTTACCATTTTGTGACTATGTTGTTTTGGAAGCATTTAATTTTAGGACCATTTTCTTTGTGACCATTTCGTTTGGTGGGCAGTTTATTTTGAAGAATATTTTTTGCACACAATGTTTTGAGGCATTTTTTTTACCCAGTTATTTAAAGTTTGTTTTTCCCAATCTACCTGCTTCGAGATCATACTTGTGAACTTCCTGTTTTACAAATAATGCTTGAATTTTGTCTGAAGTCATTCTATTTGATGATCATTTTGTTAAACCCTTGCTTTGTTCACAAAATCTCTTTGCTAAAAGACAAAAGTTTTTGTAAAAACATAAAATATAAAAAAGTGGCCATGTATAATAGTACTAATAGTAATTACCAGGAATGGGAATGAGGGAATGTAATAAGGGAATTTAATAAGGGAAATTTTTCTTGTTTAGTTGATGGAACTTGTTACGGACTAGTGGAAGGAAACAGGTTAATCGAGCTAGTGATTCAAGTGTGTGAAGGATCCAGCTCAGGACATGGCCATACAGGATGGGGTTCTCCTAGGACCATGGTCATTATGGAAGTGATTCCACAAAGAAATCTTGGTACATTACTTCACTTTATAATTTACTGTTGAAAGTGTAGAAAAGAGTCCCCAATAGTGTTTTACGAATATTTTTGCCCTGTGTATGCGCTGTTTTTGTATCTTAATGCTATTACAATAATACGCATTGTCAGTGAAAACTACTTATCATTTTGTTGAAAAAAGCTCTTCACATTTTTCAGAAAAACTTTCTACAATACCAGCTAAAAAAATGTTTAAATACTTTAGGTATTAACATAAGGTAAAAAAACTAAACCACTTGAGTACAAGGCAAAAATATATAAGTGATAAATATATATAATTTATTTAGAATAATACAAGACAATTCAATGTGCTCGTACACTAACCTGCATGCAAAAGACTGCCAAGGATTGCTGCTCTTCCTCACTCTTGTTGCTCTTTATATAGCTATCGTGGGACAGCAAGCCTAGTCTCTCGATCATATGGGTTGACTCGGCAATGGTCATGAAAACTGACTTGATGGTCCTTCCAAAGGCTATTACTTTCACCAAGTCAAGGCTTGACCCTGTCTTAATCTCGGAGGTCTACTTTTCTTTCTTCTCGCGAGTCCTCTCTCTCCCAAGCCTGGTTCCAGCGATTTGCTGCCCTACTTTTCCCCCCAGTGAAGGCTCTGAGAGGTGTCCACTCATCATCGGAGGAAAGATCAGCATAACCCAGAGCCAATGCTATAAAGCCCTGTACTCGAGGCAGCAGACCTTCAATTCTGCAAAGGCTCGGTTAGGCTACCCCTGCCTTCTGTTCTGGATTAGTTTGGTAGTGCGAATGACCAACTCTTGCCAGCAGCATCTGCTTCCAAAGAGTTGCTTCTCTCTCTCTCTCTCTCTTCTTGGTGGCTGTACAGGAGCTGGTCAGTAGGGTACATTCCAGTATCCTAGTCAGGCGGTCCTAGCGTGACTCTAGCCAAAACATAGAAGAGGTCGTAGTCACTAGCCTAATAGCCAGGCTGCTAGCTCGGCGCTCAAGTTGCTCGGTGGCTCCATCATGGTGTGCAGGAAGGCAGGTGACCCTGGATCGTCGAGTCAACCTCGTCTCAGGCAACTCTGTCGGCTGCTTTTCTCTATTTTTTTTAGCTTGTTCCTATCCACCCTGCCTGGCTTGACTTTCAACTTTTTCGGAGCCAGTGAGTTGTGGTCAGGGTAAGAGTACATGATCTCATGGCGAGTCCTTGGGCCGCGAGCCCTTGGGCCATCCTCTTATCTGGAGAAAAATTGCACACTTGGCCTTATCTACATGATATATAGCATTTCCGCACTCACCACCTCTGTGTGCCCTTCAGTGTAATGCGACTTGATTTCTTGAAACATGCTGCCATCTACAAAGACACACAAAATGACAAAGTGCTGTAAGAGATGCTGCCGACTTCATCGTATGCTTGTGGTAAAGCCACGCAATTCGCATGTTTTCGGTTTACTTTGCAGGGCCTCTGCGCCTCTATCCCAGGTAGCTTGACTGATGAAATGCTTGGTTCTTACTTTGGCCTTTTTTGTTAGCTGTTAAAACACTCACTCTAACTACATTATAGAGGTTTTGGTGATAGCTAAGGTAAAAACAAAGGTCGGCTTCCTTGCCGACTCAGCCTCCATTAGTCAAGATACTCGAGCCATCTCAGCAAACTCAGCCTTTTTTACTTCTTCCAGCCAGTCGAGGTTCTTGCGTATCTAGAGTGGTACAGATTTACTTTTGCTTGACTGACTGATGGCTTCTGCTATGTTCTCATAGAGGATGATCATGACTGATTTTGGTCAGTTATTTGTAGAAGTATGAGTGCCATCACAATGTGTTTCGACAAAAGTTTTCCTGTCGCTAGAAGCAGGGTAGCTTGCGGAGGCAGCTTGGCCAATAAGCTCTTTTTCTACTTCTTCAGTCAGGAACTCTATTTCCTTGTCTGAGTCTGCCAAATCTGTGCTCTGACACACAGCTAGAGATTCCTCATTTGAGTCTAAGAGGCCCTCCAGGCATTCCTCCTCTTCTGCCTCCAAAAGCTTCAAATAGCTCAGCACATTTTTAAGAGAAGTATTAAGGTTACCTGGCTATAACTGCATGGCAACAGGTTCATTTGAAATGCTTTAAAAAGCTTGACTGCAAAATATTGTCAAGGCAGTTGACGATATTTGCTCTTTGACATTTCAGGGTGCAAATGACCTTTTCACAGTTGTTGTTGTTGTTGTTGTTTGAGCTCGGCGCCTTTTTCTGTCTAATATTCCTTCACTGAAATTGTACAAGACTGGCTGCCTTGAGGTATAAGCACAACCATTCTCCATAATTTAAATAGTCCAAACCAGTTGATGATTATGTCGAATAACCTCCAAGGCAGACTCTTTGAGACTTAGGGCCAGGCTGGTTGTCCCAAAATGCCAAGGCATTCTTTACTTATTTCGTTTCTTTGGAGCTGTTCTAATAGGGCTTCAGCTTTCGATTAAGCTCCAAATTTTTTGTGGCCTCTAGTCTTTGGCAGAATAGCTCAAGCCTTGTTTCTAGTCAGGTTTCTGTTTTCTTCTTCTTTGCTTGGGCCCCTTTTGTATCGGGCCCACTACGTGGTTCTATAGTGGCTGGTGCTCATTCAAACTATTCTTGACATGCATCATAGGGCTTTAGCCAACTCTCACTTTTCGAGCTTGAGCAGGTCTGTCGTTTCCCCTGTTGTCAAGTGTAGTGTATGTTGATATGTCCTTGTCAGCTGGAGGAGCAAAACATCCTATTCCTCCTGACCTCTGGCTAGCAGTAACTCCCGAGTGAATCACCCAGCTGTCGGCTGTTTCATTCTACAACTTCATTGGCCTGAGACTGATATGGGGTGGTGTGCAACATTTCACATGCCAGAGTTGACACAGTCTAATCATTAACTGGTTTGCAAACTGTGCCTCTTGGTTTTTGTGGATCTGTTTCAGCAATCCCACATAACAAAAAACTGTTTCACCCAGGGCGCTTGCCACCACCGACACCATGGCTTCTAAGAGGCCCAAATCATTCTGCCATCTCTCATCGCGTTGAACCCACACTGCTGGCAGTTTTCACAAGTCTTTCAGATCAGCTCATCTACATTTCTGTGGCACATCCCAGCCCAGCGCTCCAGTGTGTACTGAAACCCTGCCAAAATTTTTAACCATTTTGCTACTTGGTTCTGGTTAAACGGTTCCTTCTTTCAGCACAGCCAGCAGAGTGAGGCATGGTCATGTAAAGTAGGAGCTGCCACCTGCAAAGATACGGTCTGAAGTGTTTCACAGCCTTGACTACAGCCTACAGCTTTCTCTGTGTAACGCAAGAGTTTCTCTCGGAAAGTGCCAGGGCCTTGCTGAAGTAAGCGATCACTTTTTTTGATCCGCCTTGGACCTCAGAAAGTACTACCCTTACCCCGCATCTGCTGTCATCCGTATCTGATATGTACAGCTAATTTAGATTAAGGTATCTAAGACAAGCACAAAGGTGATGCATTTCTTCAGAGCCTCAAAGGCAGCCTGCTTCTCGTGTCTTATATGTCCACTTCTCACATTCTTTTGTCAACATGCGCAAGGATCATGCTTTGGCAGAAAAGCTTGGTACTGCTGGTAGTAGCTTACTGAAATCAGGAAGTTTTGCAATTTCCTGAGTCCCCTGGGGATGGGCTATTTCCAGACCGCCTTAATCGTTTCAGGGTCAGCGGCCATCCCTTTAGCGCTTACCACATGGCCCAAATAGCGTACTTGTGACTGAAGAAGTTCACACTTAGCTGACTTGAACTAAAGCCTGGTTCCATTAAGTTGCTAGAACCCCCTTGTTTCAAAGCCCCTTGAAATCTTGAAATCTTCGTCTTGAAATCTGATGCAATGACTATGATGTCACAAAGGTAGAAGAGTAGCATTCGCCAATGCAAGCCATGCAATACTTGCTCCATAACTAACTAAAAGGTGGCTGGCACGAAAGCAAGTTCAAACAGCAGGACTTTTGCTTCCACAGACCAAAAACTCCACAACCTCAACAGGCAGTAGTTCAGAGTGGTGACTCTACATGGAATAAACATGTTTCAGTCTGGATCCACTACACCATGTCTCTCACCACCCTTACTTTGCTAAGTAAGAGCTGCCCATGGTTATCCATACAAGTCAATGGTCACCCATCGATGGAAACCAAAGGCTGTTGAAACTCCACAGCACACTGGTGAGCTACGACCCCATAGAATGACAGCCAGGTTTTGCCTGCTATGAGACCATACCTGTCACTTTTTTCGAGCAAGTTCTTCATGCTCTGAGAGGGCTTGTCGAACACATGCTTCCGCAGCAAGTTATGTGGTACATTCGTAGTCGACCAGGAACTGGATGGATTGCCTCTCTAGCTTTTTAGAAAATAAATAGCTTGTGGAATGGGGCTGATCCAGAGCCTGTGTCCTAATTGGTTGGGTACCACTCTTGCTTTAGGAGGCCAGATCCTTGGCGCTGGACCTTCCTGAATTGATGAGGGCAGACTTCCAATGTGTCAGCTCAGCCCAGAAAGAGGGAGGTGTAGGCCGGCTCTGTGGCTTTGAAGGCTGGCTTCTGTCTGCTCACAAGCAGATTTACTTTGGACTCGATTCCTCGTACGCTCCAAAGACATCGCAAACTGTAAAATTTTTAAAGTTTTGGTAAAAATGCTTTTATTTGTTATTAAAAAAATTACAATTTTTAAGCTGATCACCAAATAGTTGAATGTTGAAGCAGCAACTTATCTTATGACAAATCTGCCTACTCATGTTCAAATGATAGAAAAGAATTCTGCTGTAATATATACTAACATAGCAAGCTCATAGTTGAAGTTTCTATGTAGATGCATATTTACCAATACAGGAGTAGCTGTTAATTCAGCTAGCAAGGAGTGCCCTAGTTCAGCAGTGTTCAACTACCAATACCATTCTTGGAATGAGGCACTTGACACAACATTTAACACCGTGGATGAGTCACAGCTCGTCAAAGTATGTTGCCACTTAGAGTTTCTTTGAACTTGTTATTAAATGAGCGATATTAAAAAGGAAAGGGAGACTTATAGAATGACATTAGTCATTATAATATAAGCTCTCATGTTGCACAACTAAGAATTTAGAAAAAATTAGGATTTGAAGACTTTTGATCCTGGAAGATACATTATAGAAATATCCTAGTTATATGATATGAAAAGTGTATTATATATTTTTGTATGAAACTTATTTTGGCAAGGCTTGCATTGTCAAGACTGCATGCATTACGTTGTAAGCATGGAGCAAGGCAGTTTTCTGTCTGATCTTGTTGTAGGCAATGATGTATGAAAAATTAGCTTCTGATACGAGCCTCAGGATCAAGTATAGTGCACTACTTGGGGTGAAGGTCGCCGACACTAACCAAAGATACTGTGGAAGATGGTAAGTCAGTAATACAGTAACTAGACTAAGAATCACATGTCTATTCTTGTCACTATTAGTTTGTTATTAAGAGCCAATGAGCTATGGACAAAAAATACATGTCCAGCAATTTAGTATCTTCTGTATATATACATGTAAATCTTAGGGTTTGTTTTTTGTACACTTTATGTCCAGTTATAGCAATGAAAATGTAGCAATGAAAAATCTGTATCACAGAGAACTTGATCTTGGGACGTCCCATTCACAAGGCAATGAGCTAACCCATTAAGCTGTGGAATACAATAAATTCATTGGGCAGATTGTCATTATCTGGGTTAAAATACGCATAGAAACTCAGTGTTACGCGTTACATCACTAAAGCTTGCTCTTACGGATCTTATTAGTAAGTTTAGCAGCACGTATACTAGATCACTCAAATTAGTCAATGGCTACTATATTAACAGCCACTGTTGGTATGCTGTTTTTAATACTCGTGCAGAGCTAGACATTCAACTAGTATAATATAATAGAATAGAACAAATAATTGTAGCTTAACATAATATACCATGACATAATACCATCTAATATAGTTTCATGTAATTAAATACATTATAATATAATATAGTAAAATTTAATATTACATTACAAGTTAATGTAACATAAAATAGTATAATATACTATAATCTAACAGAATGCAGTATAATATAATACACAAATATAATGTGTTGTATTTCAACATATTATCATACATTGCAATATACCATGACATAATATATTGTGTAATATTGTCACGACTTTAAATATGATGTTATGTAATATACAATAGTATTATACATTATAGTATAGCTGAACACAGTACAGTGTGATATAATGTAAAAGTGCTTGATAGAGTGTATCATTTTATAGTATAATACAAAATAATATGATATATTTTGTTGTAATATAATTTAATATAATCTACTACAATAGAATATAACATAATCTAATTCTATTCAATATGTTATCAGTAAATTTAAGATAATATAATACAACATAATACAACTGCTGAAGTGAGGGACTGGTTGTTTGTATTTAGTTAACTGCTCTATCAACATCAGAACACTTGCTCCTGTAAACACAAGTAACCTGAGTTGATCTTAAACTTCATGAATCAATTTGGACCAGGACTACTGGGTGGCATAGTGAGCTGTATACTATATTGGAAAAAATGTCTCTTATTAATGCCATCGACTTTGTTCAGAAAACAATTGATTACGAATCTAAAGTTTTAGATAAAGTTAAACGATGTTTAAACATTTTAATCATTCATTTTAATTGTAATTATTTTACTACAGACAAGTAGTCGCTATAACTTATGCTTAGGTACTCTGTAATGCTTAGAGAATTTCTTTGGCAAGAACAAAAAACAGATAACAGCTCTAGTTTCAATAAAAAGTAGATACCCCCTTACAAAAGAATTCGTTTTAAAAATGTTTATGGTACTACTCAGCATAAAATACATATAAATAACCTAATCCGTTCTACAATTTCTTCAAACTCACTTCTTGGCCCTTTAAAAAAACTAAGCTCAATTTTTTAATTTAATGACTGTACAGTAACTGTTGTGTTATTGGTTTGTATCAACAACTTTGCTCTTTTTTACCACCTTCATTTTACTCAGGCTCCCGACAATAGTAACTTTACGTTACAGCTCGCGGGAGTGCATGCAATCAATATTAATTTTAATTAATTTTTTTTTCAGCAAAGTCTGCACAGCAAAAAGAAAAAATTTGAGGCCTATTTAAAATAGGGCATCAGAGAGATACATGCACATATTTACTATAATGAGATTAGTGTGTCTGCCCACCCATCCAAAGCCAGGGTTAAATGTTAATATAAAAAATTATGTTTAGTAAGAATCCAACTCGTTACATTCACCTAGGTAGACCGACAGTATTAAAGAATGCTGAATGGTTAACACTCAGAGAACTTCTTCAGAAAATAGGAAAAAGTTTTGAAAAAGATGAGAAAGAGTTAAATTAGTTCTTTTATTTATATATTGAGTATTTCTCAAAAAATTCTTTGATAAGGATAAAAACCAGATAAGTTTTGATAAAGACCTATACTTATATATTGTGTGATTCTCAAATAATGTAAAATATTGGTTGATTCTAATAATTTAATAACCCTTCCTTTACAACTCTTACTGTACTTTCTTTATCAAAAAGGCCTCTAAAAATGACAATAACTATCATCAACACTGGGCATGCTTATCTCAGAGGCCATAGAAATAATTCACAAGCACTTTTGTAGTATATACATGTAGGTGATGATAAAATGTTTGGCTTAAAGCAGTCAACTTTAATCATCTACATGTAGTTATACTTATCTATGTAGGTATATTGCTATAAATGGAACTGAATGCACTCCAAAAGCTGACATCATTATCAGCCATGACGCAAGCAATGCTAAGACTTACTGGGAACATCATGTTCGAGTTTACAGTCGTGAGTATAAGGCTATTTTTCTGGTTTCTTAACAAAAGTTTATGCCTTGAAACAATTTTGTAGCTGTTTGCAGAAGTCTTATTACAGTAGTTTTTACATGCAATATCAACTGTCTGTTTAATGATTGCAGCCAACCACTAACATACTTGTAAAGATTGAGACAGTTTAAAACACGTTTAAACTTATACTCTTCATAAAGAAGTACTCACAAATAAACTAGACTAAAAACTCTGGTGTTTGTCACCGACAGTCATTCTTTGTAAAAACTTTTAGGTTTAAACAAAATTGCTAATCTTTGTCTCAGATGTTGTTGAGCTTATCACATTAGCAATAAATAAAAATGACACTCTTAAAAGTAGATCTTTATATAACTATAATTTTTGTTGTTTAATGCATCACTTTTAGCTTAAAACTATTCTGTAGTTTTTATACGCCGGTAGATTGTTTGATTATGTGAAGTATGAGTACAGCCATTTCGATAGCTCGTAACTGGGATTTAAAGGGTATCAGGATGATGTCTGAATGAAATTTAAAGAATGTATGCATGACATCTGAATGAAATTTGAAGGGTTTTAAAATTACATTTTACTGACAACCAAAGGCTGTAAGAATGGCATCTGAATGACAACTAAAGGATGTGTGACTGACATACGAATGACATCTAAAGGGTATATGAATGACATCTGAATGACATCTAAAGGGTATGTGCATGACATCTGCATGGCATCTAGATGCCATTCCACTGATAAATGAAGCTACATGTAAGTGGCATGTAAGCACAGTTTGAATGGCAAGTTGTGGCCGCAGGAGGCAGACGGGCTTAGAGCTAAAAAAGGCCAGCATGACAAGACCATTGAGTTAAAACTAAGAGGCCAGCCTGACCCCTCTGAGACGAAAGAGGCACCAACCACAAAAAAGACCAACCTGGCATTTGGCCAGAAGCACGGCTTTTAGTAGGGCTACCAGGTCAGCCACCAGTTCAGTCACAGAGGAGTGACCTGTAACCAAGTCCGACCTCTGCGGTCGAAAGGCATCGACTATCAAGAAGATACTTAAATAAGGAGCAGGGAGCCCAATAGAGCAGAGCGCCTAAAGTCTCTCATACCATGCTGTTGATTCTGCAGACTCTAAACTTTACTACTTACCCTAGGACACTTATGTATTCGCCTCATTTAACTTTTGCATTTTTGCATAGTCAACCTTTCGCGAAAATTTCATGAGCGAAACTAAACTATCATAACGAACGAGCGAAAATGCGGAATTAAATAGCTTTGTTTATTGATAGTCCAAGAAACAAATGGCAGCAAGTGATCAAATTGCATTATCGATCTCACCCACACAATTCTACCTGCGGTTCACAAGTACAAACTAGTCCCAAATTGAAAACTTTTTTCTTACAGGTGAACCGAACCTGAGGAATCTAATTATGTTTGTTCCACTGCATTTATTTTCACATCACTATATTTTCGCATTCATCAAAGCTGCGAAATTAAATTGCAGCGAAATTTTTCTCTGTATGCTACTCACGAAACTAAATACTAGCAAAATATAAGTGTCCTAGGGTATATATATTTGAGAAATATATATATAAGTAGTAAAGTTTAGAGTGCCACCCCACTGCCCGAGCTAACAAAAAAGAGTGAAGAATGGTCCTGGAGAGGAGCAGCTGAGCAGGCATTTGAGAAACTAAAATTCCTTGTAGCAACTAGCCCAACGCTAAAAATGTTTGATCCTGAGTTGCTAGCTACTCTATCAGTTGATGCCAGTCAGTTTGGCATGGGAGCCGTAATAATGCATGCAGGCCAACCAATAGAATATGCCAGTTGCTCCCTTAAGGAAACTCAGAGAAAATGTGCACAAACTGAGAAGGAATACCTCGCAGCTCAATATGGGCTGAGGAGCAACCAAACCACTAGAGCCTAATAGGCAAATATATTTGAGAAATGAATATATTTGCCTATTGGACTCTAGTGGCTTGGTTGCTTGTAGAAAAATAAAGGCTCACGGCGAAACCTTTTTGCTGGTGGCAGCAGTGGAATCTTAGATCCTCAACTCCACAAAAACCAGCTGACCCTTGGATAAAATAACCAGTTAGCTACGTTAGCAGTAGTAAGGAAGAAACCCATGGAGAACGAGTAGTTAAAGGCAAGATACTTTCTGGACTGAGGAGAGGTTAGCCGCCTTAAAAGTGGCAGCCTACTACTAAAGATTCAAGGGGTCTCTCTCGTAAGGGCACGCGCAGAGATGGCCACAAGACATGCTGTTAGCATGGACAGGAGTACCAAGAAAATGATGACGGTGCCCTGGGCCCTGGCTCACCAGTTTAAGTCACCTCGGTACTCCACCTCAGGAGGCATAGAGTACTTCTTCAGCTACTCCCAAAAGGTAGTCGAGGCTACAAAATGGATTGAAGCAGCTAGCCTGCTGTACCTTGCTGAGTAAGCAAGTGTTAGGTAGGCTCTCTCAGAGTGCAAGTACCATGTTTGAGGAGAGTGACAGACACGGTCTCATGACCAATGGAGCGTTGTTGCAATTCTACCGAGTCGTACGATTGCTGATACATCTCCGGAGTGTAAAGACTGAGAAAGTGGAGTAACCCTTTCGCAGGTGGATTTGTGGAGTGCGACTGGTGAATTATTTTGCTAAAAAATGTGAAAATTCGTTTTACACGCAATATGCTGTAAAATAAGTAAATACAAACATATTATTACATTCTTTAACATTCTATTTGTAATATATGTATACAGCTTATAGATAAGAGCTAACAAAAAATTTGAGTGACATAATTCACAGAATTTACTGGTGGTAGGCTTTGAAACAGGTGCCTTTGCATAAACCGACACCACAGTCTTTGCAACGCGTCCTGATGCGTGTTCCTTTGAAGCCTTGGTCACGGCTTTGTGCATAGACTTGGCACTTTTTATGTTTATTATCAGGTATTTGCTCTATAAAATGTCTTTCAGTTTGTCTAGCTTCGACAGGACCGAGGCTCAGATGACCAACTTCCTTTCTCGGCTCTTGGTATCCAGCGATGAGGCCCTTAACAACTTTGCTACAATCATCCTCTCCAAAATCTCTTTCATCCTCTGAATCATCCAACAATGAACTTACAACCTCTTCAGTGTGTCTTACAATTATTGTTGTACGTTTTCGTGTAGTATCATTCAATGTAGTTTCATTACTTTCATTTCTACTGGAGGTCGCCATATGCAATTAAGTCTGAAAAATTCTCTCAATACGTACGTAGGTTGCAATCGCAATTTTTGACTTTGTTAGTGGTATAATAAAATGAAACTAAGCTATCAACAAGCGCGGATATGTTTCGATATGGAATTAAAAAATATTATTTCTCACTAACACTTGGTGCGACAGAAGTTCCGATTTAAAAAGACACTACTGAATACGACATTTTGGTCGTTTCTCCTTGCGAAAAACATGATCGCCGATGACAATAATGTCGCTTTACCTTTCAGAGAGTTAAGCCACATCAACAAATATGCCATTTTGAAAATGCTGTTCTTTGTGGCCCACCAGTGTACTATGCCGTTCTAGCAGCTCGTGGTTTTTGTCGGCGGGTTATTCTGAAAGGTGCAGGTAGTGAGAGGCATGGTAATGCTCACCCAGATTGAGAAAGCCATTCCGTGTCAGGTTATCACCCAAAACTACTGCCTATTGGACCTGATAGAGTGCTGCCCAAGTGTCCCCTGCTGGCTACAAGCTTAAACCAGCCTGAGCCAAAGAGAAGCGTTTTCACGTGGTGCCTGAATATCAAATATCAACTTCTAAAGCTTCGAGCTGGCACCATGGTCAGCATGTACACAGGGCAAAGGATCACCAGCTAAATGAAGAATCACTTCTTTTTGGCTCAGGTCTTGCAACCTAGGGTGCAAAAATCATGAGAGGCAGGTGTGCCAACCCACCTGGAGGGTCTGTTCTGAGCAGCAGAAAAAAATTGCACTAACCCGGGACAAACTGAATGGGCAGCAGGGTTCCTAATGAGCCACTAGATTGCATTTAGTATGTGCGAGGGATACTTGAATCAGACTTCTGAAGTGGAGCACCCTACTCCACTAAAAGAAGAAACTTGACCTATACGTCAACTTTTTAATGGCTCAGACCAAAGAAAGAAGTTGAGGTAAGATGCCAAGTGCAGGAGCTCCTCAACAAAAGGGTTATTGAGCCAGCAGGAAGTGCCTAAAGGTCTCCGGTGGTGTTGGCGTGGAGGAAGAATGGGAAATGGTTATTCAGCATTGACTATCGCGGGCTAAATGCAAGTTGCTCCAGTTTGTGAAAGTGGAAAGTTCTGCCATTCGGACTCACTTCAGCACTTCCTGCTTCATCAGCCACCTTTTAAAGGCTAGAGAAGTAAGTGTTGCACAGCTTGCATTGGTGAACGCTGTTGCTTTAGCTAAACAGCATTATAGTCATTGCATCGGACCTCTCCACCCACCCGCATCAATTAGACAAGCTATCCCAGCAATTGAAGGGAGCTCATGCTCAAGCCAGCCGAGTTTGAGCTTTTCCAATCGCAAGTGCGTTAAATGGGCCATAAGCTCAGTGAAAATTGGTTGACACTGACCCTGAAAAACTAGAGCAGCCTGGCAATGGCCAACCCCTAAAGGCTTGAGGAGCTGCAGAGCTTTGTGGGATACTAATGTCAGTACATCATGAGATTTGCTGCCATGGCATGGCGTCTGCACAAGCTGACAAGAAGATGTAAAAAATGGATGTCGAGAGAGGAAGAACAAGCTTTCTTTTAGGCCTTACAAGACCCCGTCTCTTTGGTGCCCATCTTAGGATAGCTCAATCTAAATCAGCCATACATCCTAAACATGGATGCAAACGGGTACAAAGTATTGACAAGCTGTGCTGCCTCAAGTCCTAGATGGAGTGGAAAGAGTAATTGACTACTTCATTAGGACCCTATCAGCCACTAGGAATTACTGCTTCACAAGGAGAAAGAGCTGCTAGCTGTAGTCGAGACCGTTAACGACTTCTGACTATACCTGTACAGCCAGCAATTTCTGCTCTGGATTTACCATGCCTCACTTTGCTGACTATGCTGGAGAACGGAGCAGTCCAATTAGGTGACAAATTGCTTGAAGATTTTCGGGGAGTTCTAATATACACTAAACACTTGGCAAGGTTGTGCTATGGTAATGTTGATGGGCTGAGCCGACAGACCTGTGAATACTGCCAGCAGCGTGAGCTCATTGCGGTAAGGGATGGCAGATCCATCCAGAAGGAGCTCACCATAAAGGGCCAGTGCTTGTTGAGTAAACTCGAGGAAAGCTAGACGGGGATGTTAGTGGTCACCAGGATTGCTCATAAAACAGGCAGCCCTATAGGCCAACCCATTGCCTCTAATGTAGCAGCCGGAAGATAGGGATTTGAAGTTGGGGTTAGCCCAGAGCTGGCCGAGACCACCCAAGGAATATTTGACATAACTGAAGACTCGAGGTGAAGTTGGAAAGGAGCTAGCACGGATGCAGGCTATGATCCGTGAACCCACGGCCACTATGTACCAATCACTTTCAAGTAAAGAAGAGCTGACCAGAAAGCAGCTAGAGCTGGGAGCCAGGAACTCCGGCAGCCGCACAAAATCTAACTTTTTCCCTAATATGGCTAGATGGAGTGTTG
Source organism: Watersipora subatra (assembly GCF_963576615.1). Classification (NCBI taxonomy): domain Eukaryota; kingdom Metazoa; phylum Bryozoa; class Gymnolaemata; order Cheilostomatida; family Watersiporidae; genus Watersipora; species Watersipora subatra. Next base: position 43,719,667 of record NC_088710.1, on the reverse strand, counting down.
AAAGTCCTGATAAAACTTCACAACCCGCTTAGGTGGTGTGCAGTCTATCCATCAATTGTTAGAGACACCACCATGTAGTCAACACATGCCTAGGCTCATTCTAGGGTGGGCAGAACAACCAGTCGCCTTAGCCAGACCTGGTACTGACCAAGGTTGACAGTGACCATGAGGAGGCTGATCAAGAGCTACGAGTTGTGCTAAGCTGCAAAGCACAATGGGACAAAGATAGGCAGAAGCAGAGAGTGAATGTACACAGGATGCCCCTTGCAAAAAGTAGCAATAAATTTAGTAGGGCTTTCTCAGATGATGTGGGCATACCTGGGTGCTCCATAATCAGTAATGGAAAAGACTGCAAACATGCTGATGCTCGGACAAAAACTGTATCTGCCAGACCAGTTGGAGTACAAGCCCAGACAATCAACCAACACATGAGTACATGGCAAAACTACTACAAAAACTGGAAAAGGTCTACAACATCCTTAGACAAGCCCAGATGCAAATCAGACAGAAATACAGGAAGGAGCCACCCCAAAACTCCTGGAGACTGGGTATAGATGGTAAAACAAGTGGTGGAATAAAGAAGACAACTCAAAGCTGCAGGATAGGTTTTTAGGGCCATATCAAGTTTTAAAGGGATATTCCAATTACACATACCTAGTAGAACGGCAGAGATAATCCTTGATCCAAAGTGAAGACCTGTTGAAGTCTTACTATGCATACCCAAAAGAGTTGGGACGAGTTCCAGCTTCAATAGAGCCTTGTAGAAGTCCCAACAATCAAAGGGCTAAAATAGGAAAAAAAGAGAGCCAGAACTCTGGCCAGAAGCCAAAATGTAATTACCTTACCCAAAATTTTGAAGACTTGAGAGCCAAGCCACAAAGCCGAAGCTCTCCTCAAGGAACTTTGAAAAAATAAAATAGATAACAAAAATATTGGCAAATTAGAACAGCTACGCGAGCCTCACAGTTCATGAGAACCAGCCTCAAAGATCATCAGGCACAATCCTTAACTGGCTCAAACGATTAGAAAGTCAAATTGGTATGGTGAATGGGCGTGTAAAAATACCATTGCAGCGAAGTGATATCAAAACAAAAGGAAAGCACTGAGTTCAAAGTTTAACTATAGAAAAGCCATTCGCACCTCAGCAAAAAGCTGGCGAGCAATTGCTGTGTAAAGAAACTTTTTATTAATATCACTCTATCGATCTATGTACAATCTTCCAAATCTGTCACCATGGCATCTCAGCAAGGTAAACTTAACAATTCTTTGAATGAGATGTTGAGCCAGCTGAAGCCCTTGGATGCAAGAAGAATGCTTAGAGTCTCCTAAACTCAGATGAAAAGCCTGTCAGCGTGGGACAAAGCACAGACACGGCAGAATCGGACAAGGCAGTAGGATTCTCTATGGAAGAAAAAAAAGAGATGGGGAGCCTTTTGGCCAGGCTGTCTCCATGAGTGACCTTGCTTCTAGTTTTCTAGTTGCAGGGAGACTAGTGTTGAGACACACATGTTCGGTGCTCAAATATCTACTGCAAGTCAACTTAGACCAGCTGCTATTTTGCCCTACAAAAGAAAGAATCTAAAAAGAGCCACTAACCAGTCAGGTTTGGATAAATCTGTATAACTCAAAATTCACAAAAAACTTCAACTGGCTGGAAAAGTGGAAAAGACTGAAGTTGCCAAAATGGCTCGAGTCTCTCAGATAATCAAGCCTGAGTTAGCAGAGGAGCCGACCCTGACCACTCTCTTGGCTGCCACCAAAACATCTGTGCTGGAGCTGGAGGGGAGTGCTTGACTAACTGACAAAGAAGACCATGTGAAGACGGAGCTCTTCATAACACAGGCCACTTGGGATCAGATCTAGGAGGCCTTACAGGACCAACCAGGCACTTGCGGACTATGTGGCTTAAGATGAGTTAACTATGAGTTAACTAGTCTGTCTAATGGGCTGTCTGCATCTCTTAACTATGAGTTAAGAGATGCAGACAGCCCATTCTTCATCAAACAAAGAAGACAACAAACAACAGACAACAGACAACGCTTCGTCATTTTTGAGCGTCTTTGCAGGTGGCAGAATGTGTCACTTGACCAGATCATGTCACACCAAAGACTCATAGGGGGTGGCAAATGCAGAGATGTTGCATATCATGTAGATGAGGCTAAGCAGTCAACCTTCCTGAAAATGAAAGAGTGGCTCCCAGGACTCTCCATGAAGCTGTGCACCACCACCCTGACTACAGATCACCAAAAGTAAACAGCAAAAAATCAGTCAGGAAAATAGGCACGAGCCAAGAGAGAAATTGTTTTCAGTCCTGACTGTTTTAAATCTTAAACAAATGTGTAGCATAAGAAGTAAAGAATGTTTTTCAGCAATCTGTTCTAGCTATGCCTCAAGCTTTTGAATATTTGAATTATGCATTGGTTTGACACTCAAAGAAATAAAGAAATACCTTCATTTAAATGTTAGAATATCAAATGTTTTTTTATATGTTGAATAAAAAGCAAATTTTTATGCAAAACCATTTTTATTACCTGTGCAACATCGGGCATTCACCTAGTAACACTATATAGCACATATTAAGCAATTCAGTTAAAAAACTGTAAAGCATTTTGCTACTTGTTGAAGTTATTACTAACACAAAATACTGAGTCCTTTCAATGCCTTTTAAACTCTCATTTTTAAATTTAGCATCTCTCATTTTATGAAAATTTCCTATTTGAATTAGCATACTTTCAAATTTTTGCATATACAGTGTATGTTTCTTTGAACCCATATTTTTACACATTGGTGTGATTCAATACTTAGTTTTTTTATAGTTCCTCTAAACGTTATTACGGGCTTACATACTCATTGGTTCATGTAAAGATCCTCTTAAACACTTTAAATTTAACGAAACTTGGTTTGCCTTAGTCAATGTGCATAAAACCAGATAACTATCTTGTTCTAATAAATTTCACGTCCATGTTTTATTTACAGTTGAGGGGATATGTGACAATGAGTTAGAAGCTGGGCAACACAGTATTGAGATCTACATGGGAAAATGCTACTGGAATAAAACTGAACCAACTAACTTTGTAGTTAACTCTCACAATTGTCCTTCACGGCTTCATATAGAAGAAGTGAGAAAAGAGAAAAAGATTGATGGAGGTATGAACCATGTGTACCATACTTATAGGTAGTGAAACTATCTACATGTTATTTGTAAGAACTGTCAGACTTTAATTCTTAGCAGCTTCAAAAACGTTTACTCGCTTTTAAAAACATAACCGGAAGCAAAACATTTCAGTAGTAGTAGTGGTAGCCGTACTATCAGTAGTAGTAATAGTAATTGTAGTAATAGCAGTGGTAGTAGTAGTAGTAATATTACTACTAACACTAGTACTACTACTCCTACTATTAGTACTACTATTATTACTAGTGCTAGTACTATTACTAGTATAAGTAGTAATAGTAATTGTAGCAGTAGTATTAACACGTCCTATTATTAGTACTAGGCCAACGACAATTACTATTGCTAGTATTATCATTAATAGAATTAGTAGTAGTAGTAGTAGTAACAATAGTATTAGTAGTAGCAATAGTAGTAGTAGTAGTAGTAGCAGCAGCAGCAGTAGTAGTAGTAGTAGTACAGTAGTAGTAGTAGTAGCAATAGTAGTAGTAGTAGTAATAGTAGTAGTAGTAGTAGTAATAGTAGTAGTAGTAGTAATAGTAGTAGTAATAGTAGTAGTAGTAGTAGTAGTAGTAGTAGTAGTAGTAGTAGTAGTAGTAGTAGTAGTAGTAGTAGTAGTAGTAGTAGTAGTAGTAGTAGTAGTAGTAGTAGTAGTAGTAGTAGTAATAGTAGTAGTAGTAGTAGTAGTAGTAGTAGTAGTAGTAGTAGTAGTAGTAGTAGTAGTAGTAGTAGCAGCAGCAGTAGTAGTAGTAGTACAGTAGTAGTAGCAATAGTAGTAGTAGTAGTAGTAGTAGTAGTAGTAGTAGTAGTAGTAGTAGTAGTAGTAGTAGTAGTAGTAGTAGTAGTAGTAGTAGTAGTAGCAATAGTAGTAGTAGTAGTAGTAGTAGTAGTAGTAGTAGTAGTAGTAGTAGTAGTAGTAGTAATAGTAGTAGTAGTAGTAGTAGTAGTAGTAGTAGTAGTAGTAGTAGTAGTAGTAGTAGTAGTAGTAGTAGCACACTTCTAATCTAGGAAGGTTTACATAAGAGTGTTGGCGCTGTTAAGTCGTATAAAGTTGAATAGTCTCATCTTAAACAACATTCTGTAAAAGATTTGTCTTGAAAATAAAACTACATACTTAACAGGCTCTTCATTCAGTAGACTGCTGCTAGCTAGTGTTGGTCTATCACTGTGTTTTACGTCAAAGAAGATTATTCAGATGGTCACCTTTTGAGTCTCCCCCATATCCTCTTGCTGAGTGCTGGTAGTAGCAAGCACCAAGCGTGATTAAAATATATATCTCTTGAACAACATAAAAAATAAATTACTGCGTGTAAAAGTAATTATTTAATGTAAACCATTAAATATTACAGTAGAAACAGAAGAATTATGTGGGTTCTGCCTATCACATAAGCAAACTATTAGCAAATGTGCACTTCTCTGTGGATAGCATGAGTGAGCAAAATTTGCACAGAGTGATATGAATCACATCTGTGCAGTTTTCCATTTACAATATTTTCACTTCATTTTCTTCTTTCTCCTTTCACAATCTTTTTAAGTTTCACTACTAAATTTCTGCTTTGCCTTTTTTATCTTTCCTCCCTTTCATTTGAAAATATTTTTTAGCAAATTGTACTTCGCTGATAGTAATAAAGGAAGTATATAATAATAATGATAATGATAAAAATAATGATAATGATGTTGATAATGATTATAATAAAGATGTTGACGATGATGATAATAATAATAGTCGTTTGTGGGTAAAATAGAACTATTTGGTGTTTGAACAATAAACAAGCCACATCACCACAAAAATCAGTTTAATTTACTTTTTACCTTGTAATGTCTGAAATAATAAACATAAAAAGGAAATATAATATAGTTTTATATTATTACTGATATAACTTTGATAGTATAATTTTAAACAAATAATAATCTCTTAAAGATGTGATTGCGGCAAAAATGTTGATCAAATGAAACTAAGACCAATAAAAGGCTAAAACATCTTTTGAAACGCTCAGATTCGGGTGATGCTTTATTCGGGATGTGTTATTCGGGACGTATAGAGTGTTACAGGTGAAAAGAGTCCATAAGCAATAAATATAAAATCTCTTCATCAGCCAATCATCAGCACAAAATTTTGATATAGGTAATAATAAATGTTAACGCTCGTAAAATGTGCTGTTTGTGATCTCGAAGATCAGCAGACAGCTTATGGTTAGAGCTGACAGGCGCCAGCAGAGTTATGCTGCAGAGGAAAATAGGATAATGGAGGTAAATTTATTTTTAACTTTGAGTCTCCTATATATAGTAAAGGTAATAATTTTCGCACTCATGAATACATTTACTGATTAATAAAATTATAACTTTTTGCTATCGCGAATCATTGTTTCATAACTTTTTTATCATTTTACTTAGCTATAATATTTGCTTCAAATTTTCTTTGGCAGTTTTAGCTAGTAAATTAGATTTATGATTAGAATGTATGTTCATTTTCTATTTGTAGAAGGTGGAGAAAACTGATTGATCTATGCTCTTCTTCAACTCCCAAAAGCAAAGTTTCGAATTGTCGTCTTGGCGTACTTATGCTTTTATTAAACATTTAGTCATTTAAAAATTACACTCACAATCTATCTAACTCCCAAATTGAAAGCTTTCAGTAGATACGCATTAGAATGACATATCTATGAATAAAATATATTTATTACATTTGTTTTATTGATTACAGGATGTTTATGTGGTGCCACCAGTGGAGCAGTTGAGTCAGCTTAAAAACTGCCATAAATGGGAAAGAGAGACACGTGTATGTGTGCTGCACAAACCATGATATGTTTTGTTTGAGTTTGCTGCAGTAGATTAATTTGTCGTATTATATGAGCTGAAACTATGTGAGTAGCTTAAATAGATGTTTTTAATAAAAACTTTGTGCCGAGATGAAAATTCTTCGGCTTGTAAAGATTATATAATGAAGTGATATTGTTAAAGATAATACAAAACATGATTTACAGAACATATTGAATACACCATAACCCCGTTGCAACCTGTGCTGAAATCTTGTTTGATAGATAGACTTATCAAGCGCAATCAGAGCTGTATTGACATGTACTTTTGCATAGCCCGACTCAACTCCAACGGACCAAGTATTAAAAGCTCAAAAAATTTTATGCTTCATGCTACTTAGTAAAAACAGGTGAGTCCACAAACCGCCAACCAGGTGCAAAAATCGTTTGATTAATTGAGTTCAAAGAAATTGATGTGGTTTTGCTTTCACTATTTTGGTCAACTCATAAAGCCATTTGTTTTGTACTAGAATCGACTAATCAAATGTGAACAGTAACTTTTTTTCTACAAATTGATGCTAATAATGACTAGACAACGTTGACTATACATGACTTTTTAAGAATGTATGTATTTGGTTTCGCAATATATTTGAACATATTATTTTCAAAGACGTGGCTTGTTTATTATATGTAGTAACTAGTTTCCGGTGCGGGTAGCAACTGAGAATTTCGCTGATACAAAGACCACGATGAAATAAGTTAACTCAACGACCTAATTCTTGTAGACTGGCAGAATCGTAATCGATACTCAAATGTTTACAAAGCATTGAGAGGAAACCAATATGACAAAGTTTTAATTTCCCTTATCTAAGGCATTTGAGACATTTATAATAATGTATCTGTAGCTAGATTTAAAATTTTATTTTTGCAATTATGAGCAAATACAAAATAAAATATATGCCAATAGAGCCGTGTAGGACTAGACTTCATTGCAATAGCCGATGTGAATACGAGAGATAGAGACCGATTGTTTCATCATATACATCATTTTGGGCAAGTCTGGGTACATCTCTTTTGTCTGAGCATCTTTACAGCAATCAATTTTTGTCGATTTTAATCTTCAAATATCTTGACAATGACATATTGACCATAAACCAACTAAAATTTGATGCAATCACATCTTTAATGATAATAAGTAATTTACTCTACGAAAGATATTCACAAAGTCTATGCGATGCAGTGTTTTATGGCCAGTGATTGGCTGGCAGTTAAGCAATTTTTTTAATCTAATGATTGTGTTGTTGCTCCTCTGTAAGGATTTGATCACCACCATTAAAAGTGTCAGCACTGTTTATAATGAGGTGTCCAGGAATTGCGACAACTTTTAATTTTACCTGTTTATAAATCTCATGTTTTCACGCTTTTCCATATTTTCTATTTTGAATATATATATTACCATATCAGTATTAAACAATTTTCTTCTGTATAAAATGGCTTCAAATGTTTTACGATTCAATTTAAAGCCTGCGAAAAAAACTGCAGCCACTTGAAATTTTATTGAATCAATTTGTGCTGTTTGTCTAATTTTATTTTGCAGAAACAAGAGAGATTGTGTGTATCACTAAAGGTTTCTGTTTATAATGGTACAATATATAACTAATCACATTCATATACAATAAAAAATTTATTAAAATGTCAAATTTTGAAGACATTTAGCTATTGTGACACGGAACAACTATACCATCAATGACAGAAACCGGTGAAACAATCCATCTAGTGCGCCCATCATTTATGCATTGTTATGAAATGTGGTAATCTACATGAATATTAACAGCTCTCACTTTATCATTGTGTGTGTCTGTCTGTTAGTCTGATTAAACTTGATGCATTTCCACATTTTTTGGCCATTTTAGTCTAAACTTACTCTGGCAGACCATTCCGTCAGGTCAATAATAATATTCACTAATAATATTTGGTTTCAAAATGCGCTATTGTTCCTGTAAAACCAGCCTAACAAAGACCCATCTGCATGCGGTCTGATTGAAAGGCATCACTGAACTGCTGCCAATAACTGTTGTTGATAAATGTGCAAAAATGAAAATATATTTCAAATTATTAAATAGTCGAAATTGTTTTTATATCTTGTAGTGTACACCGAAAATCGCTCCGTATTCAGAAGTCTTATTGGATACCTTACTAGATATCACTACTACAACCTAGATGATGATACAGACAATGGTATTATCTTGACTGTCACCTACCTAAAACAGTATGAAGATACAGCATTGAGATTGACAGCTAGTGGGACACACTCAATGGATATTGCAGCTAAGTGTGCTAAATGGTAGTTGAATATTAATATATTCAGTTTTAGTACTCATCTGAAAACTTGTACATTTGAGTATGAATTGTGTCATGAAGTTATAGGATGGTTGACATTTGATTAGAGTGTGAATGGATGCGTAAAGAACACATAAATACATGAGAGTGGAAGGATATCAGAGTGTGAATGTATGAGAACAGGAGAATATGAGAGTGTGAATGTATGAGAGCAGGAGTATATGAGAGTGTGAATGTATGAGAGCAGAAGGATATGAGATGTGAATGTATGAGAACAGGAGTATATGAGAGTGTGAATGTATGAGAGCAGAAGGATATGAGATGTGAATGTATGAGAGCAGGAGGATATGAGAGTGTGAATGTATGAGAGCAAGAGGATATGAGAGTGTGAATGTATGAGAGCAGGAGAATATGAGAGTGTGAATGTATGAGAGCAGAAGGATATGAGATGTGAATGTATGAGAGCAGGAGTATATGAGAGTGTGAATGTATGAGAGCAGAAGGATATGAGATGTGAATGTATGAGAGCAGGAGTATATGAGAGTGTGAATGTATGTGAGCAGAAGGATATGAGAGTGTAATTGTATGTGAGCAGAAGGATATGAGAGTGTGAATGTATGAGAGAGGAGAATATGAGAGTGTGAATGTATGAGAGCAGGAGTATATGAGATGTGAATGTATGAGAGCAGGAATATATGAGAGTGTGAATGTATGAGAGCAGGAGTATATGAGAGTGTGAATGTATGAGAGCAGAAGGATATGAGAGTGTGAATGTATGAGAACAGGAGTATATGAGAGTGTGAATGTATGTGAGCAGAAAGATATGAGATGTGAATGTATGAGAGCAGGAGTATATGAGAGTGTGAATGTATGTGAGCAGAAGGATATGAGAGTGTGAATGTATGTGAGCAGAAGGATATGAGATGTGAATGTATGAGAGCAAGAATATATGAAAGTGTTAATGTATGTGAGCAGAAGGATATGAGATGTGAATGTATGAGAGCGGGAGTATATGAGAGTGTGAATGTATGAGAGCAGAAGGATATGAGAGTGTGAATGTATGAGAGCAGGAGGATATGAGAGTGTATATGTATGTGAGCAGAAGGATATGAGAGTGTGAATGTATGAGAGCAGGAGCATATGAGAGTGTGAATGTATGTGAGCAGAAGGATATGAGAGTGTGAATGTATGTGAGCAGAAGGATATGAGATGTAACTGTATGAGAACAGGAGTATATGAGAGTGTGAATGTATGTGAGCAGAAGGATATGAGATGTGAATGTATGAGAGCAGGAGTATATGAGAGTGTGAATGTATGTGAGCAGAAAGATATGAGAGTGTGAATGTATGAGAGCAGGAGTATATGAGAGTGTGAATGTATGTGAGCAGAAAGATATGAGAGTGTAAATGTATGTGAGCAGAAGGATATGAAATGTGAATGTATGAGAGCAAGAGTATATGAGAGTGTGAATGTATGTGAGCAGAAAGATATGAGAGTGTGAATGTATGAGAACAGAAGGATATGAGAGCGTGAATGTATGTGAGCAGAAAGATATGAGAGTGTAAATGTATGTGAGCAGAAGGATATGAAATGTGAATGTATGAGAGCAAGAGTATATGAGAGTGTGAATGTATGAGAGCCAGAGTATATGGGAGTGTGAATGTATCAGAGCAAAAAGATATGAAGGCAGTATGATATAAATACATGAGAGCTACATACATACCGTTAATTCTTAACACAAGATTAGCCTCATGTGCACATTTTTAATAATGGACGTAAATGAAATTGAATCTGAAATTCATTGGTTTTGAACGTATAAACTCCAGGCTTATATATGTACAGTCTAAATTTACACAATGTTATTTTTAACATTTTCAATAATAATAATAAAAAGTGCTTTAAACCTTCATTTTTAATTTTAAAATCATGGATCTTAATTAAACTTCTGTGAATGGTTGCCACTGTGAAAGCGACGAAGACGGGATTTTGTTAGAGTTGAAGCAATTGATTATAAAAAAGAGCTACAAACATCTCTCAACCATATTATTTATAGGCCTAAATATAAAAATAAGTGTCAATTTGTCTGTCCGATAGTCCGGTTGTAGCGATATCACTTCGGGAATGAAAACTCCACTGCATACTGGAATTGAACTTGAAACTTGCAGTTCTGCAGACAAGCATCTCTCCAATAACTGCACTGTTTGACTGGCTATACTATGGAATACATTGTTACATTCTGCCAAATTTTCATGGCTTCACACTTGGCACTTCACCAAGCATTATGCATGAAGTCATACCAGAATAGTTTGAGCTAAATTATTCTGGTATGGCTTCAAACTGTTGCTAAACTAGCATTATGCATGAAGCCATACCAGAATAATTTGAGCTAAAATATTCTGGTATGGCTTCAAACTGTTGCTAAACTAGCATTATGTATGAAACCATATGTGCCCATATCTGAAGAAAATTGCTTAAACTATTGTTAAACTATTGCATTCAGTATAGAGCTGCAGTAGTGTACCGGCTGCAGTGTAGTAAATACTGCAGTCGGTACAGTATGATTTACACAGATATAAACACAGTCCACGGAAATAAACACAGTACACAGTAATAAATAAGTAGTTATATTTGAAAGTTACAATGGCAAATGCTGTATACGTTGATTCAAAATAAAAAAAATTGTGCAAAAACCTTCTTATTACCCATGCAACACGGGCCATTCAGCTAGTTTAAAATACATATAACCACACAGTAGCTATTATGGAAACAAACAAAAACAATCTATTAAATGAAAGCCAGAAGCATTTAAAAGGGATGAGGCTTGCTGGGATTTTTCATGTTTAAATGCAGGTAATAAATATAAAAATATAGGCTTTGTAAATTATGAAGTTGACACGGTCTCACTTTAACTACATGTAGCTTCTAATTTTAAACAAAAGGTTTACCTCGATATTGTCCCTTTTCTTGTGCCACCAAGGTGACCCCTCTATTTTTATTTTGCTTACCTCAGAACTTACAATTAATGAGTGTATGATCACATGAATGTATGAACACATGAGTGTAAGATCACATAAGTGTATGATCACATGAGTGTATGATCGCATGAGTGTACGATCACATGAGTGTACGATCACATGAGTGTATGATCACATGAGTGTATGATTGCATGAGTGCATGAACACATGAGTGTATGATCACATGATTGTATGAACACAAGATTGTATGATCACATGAGTGTATGATCACATGAGTGTATGATCACATGAGTGTATGATTGCATGAGTGCATGAACACATGAGTGTATGATCACATGATTGTATGAACACAAGATTGTATGATCACATGAGTGTATGATCACATGAGTGTATGATCACATGAGTGTATGATCACATGAGTGTATGATCACATGAGTGTATAATCACATGAGTGTATAATCGCATGAGTGTATGATCACATGAGTGCATGATCACATGAGTGTATGAGCACATGAGTGTATGATCCCATGAGTGTATGATCACATGAGTGTATGACCACATGAGTGTATGATCACATGAGTGTATAATCACATGAGTGTATAATCACATGAGTGTATGATCGCATGAGTGCATGATCACATGAGTGTATGAGCACATGAGTGTATGATCACATGAGTGTATGATCACATGAGTGTATGATCACATGAGTGTATGATCACATGAGTTTATAAACACATGAGTGTATGATCACGAGTTTATGATCATATGACTGTATGAACACATGAGTGTATGATCACATGAGTGTATGATCACATGATTGTATGATCACATGAGTGTATGAACACATGAGTGTATGATCACATGAGTGTATGAACACAAGATTGTATGATCACATGAGTGTATGAACACATCATTGTATGCCAATGACAATGTCACATGACAATTAAACCACTTCATAAACATTCTATTTTCGCAACCAATTGCAGGTACTTTCTGATCGACAACACAGACTGTGTAAATCCTGGAGCTATACAAGGTGTCAGTTATTTTTCTGTGGCGTCACGCTCATACCAGCCAATGCAGGGTAGGTTTATAAGATCTATGCTTGTTTAGTTAGCATACTGCTGCTGTAAATATAATAATATAAACCGATGTTGTAAGTATAATTTTATTTATCACCGCTGTAAGTACAATAATATATATTGCTGGTGTAAGTCTAACAATATATATTGCCCCTGTAAATATATGTACATATATGTTGCTGTTACAGTTAGTGGCTTGTGTAGTGGTCTCTCATCAGGAAATCATAGCATCAGCTATGCTGTTGGCTCCTGCCCTAGTCACCAGGGAGCCGATGCCCTGACAGGATCTGGAGCATCATTTCATATATTTTTAGAAGAGTTAAGATTAGACTTGGTACAAACTTGTAATTCAGTACCAGTCAATTGTTACGGCCCTTAAGATACTATTGGCTCTTTTGTGACCTCCATCTATTATCTTTACCTACAATTCTTTCTTTACTTGTCAATTTGCATTCATTTTATTCGGAACCTATGTTCTCTTTTTAAATTATAAAGAAGTGTTAAGATTGTATTGAGATTGTTCTTCACATGAGCTTTTGTATGTAATTTTGCTTATTTTGGTTTTGAATAAACCTGCATTTTCTCCTTTTATTTTGTTTGGAGGGTAAAATATTTTTGCTCACCTTGGTTTACCCAAGTGGAGGTAACGTCTACCAACGCTCGGGTTTCTTACCATAGAACTGAAAGTTGGAGCACTCATCTCATGATCTTAGTCATTAACAATAATGTGATGTTTTGCAACTTCCTTGTGTTTATTTGTGCCAGCATATGTACAAACCAAATTAAATGTATAAGTGTTATTGACCCGGATGCTCTTGTTCCTGCTCAATGTTCTCACGCGCCAGCAGTTTTCAATTGCCTCTTTGACTGGGAGATACTTCACCACTGTTGTCTCTTCTACGCTGGCTATTGCTGGCCAAGTTGTAGTTATTGGGTATGATCACATTACTTATAGTAGCCATTTAGCGCTCTTTGTCCACCACTACAATATCTGGCCGGTTTGCAAGGGCATGCTTGTCAGTTTGGATGTAGAAGACCCAATGGAGCCTAGCGCGGTCATTCTCATGCTAGCGATCATGCTGATCACTCCCAGGATCTTTCTGATCAACTCTAGAGCTTTGCACCAGAGATGTGATTTATTGAGGTCATACATCTATATGAAATGTGATATATATATATATATAACTAAAAGCAAGTGCAAAAGCATATAAAAAGAGAACTCTACACTAAAAACCTAAAAGATTATTAGTGGAGTATGAAATATTTGAAAAATCATTGCGAAAAAAGTAAACTTTTAGTATTTGCGTTACAAATTTGTTTCGTGCGAAGCACTCCTCAGACGCAATTGTACTAAAATGAAAAGCTTTACCATTTTAGTACAATTGCGTCTGAGGAGTGCTTCGCACGAAACAAATTTGTAACGCAAATACTAAAAGTTTACTTTTTTCGCAATGATTTTTCAAATATATATATATATATATACAAAAGTGATGAGCTTTGCACAATGAGCACTATATATATATATATATATATATATATATATATATATTAATATATATATATATGTATATATATATATATATATATTTATATATATATATATATATATATATATATATATATATATATATATATATATGTATATGTCAGTATATCAAAGAGTTTTTTCTTCTATTTATGACACGTTAATTTTTAATTATTCTGAACTTATTTTATGATTTTTATGCTTTATCAACCTTGATGGATACAGGGTATACACAGAAATTGTGTCGCTTTGGTTAATTATTATAAAAGTGAAAAGACAACTCCAATCGGTGTATCAGAAGTCTCCTTATAAAACTATGAATTCTTTTTACTGGTTCAACATTAAATTGTTCTCTACTTGTTATACTGTTTTAACACAGTTTCTTTCTTCAAAAATCTAATAGCTCCTCTCAACTATCATTATGACGTCCTTTTGAACAATATTTACACTCATGAGAGTTGAACCTAGCTCATTTTTATTTGAAATAAGTTTAGCTAAAAGCGTATTTGACTGGAAAAAAATATCTAGTGCACTCAATACCTAAGATATCAAACGTTTGCTTCTGGCACACAAATCAATAATTAAGTTGCTGAATAATATTTTGAAATTCTAAAACATTGAAATATAAATTTTTTTTAAATATAATTTTAAAATTGTTAAAAACATTTAACAAACTGAAAAATAAAGCAATGTTGAAAAAGCAAACAGACGTTTCACAAGATACGCTAGGGTATCACCATCTTCTCCTATTTTTCAATGATTTTCCAATAATGTTATTGCAATTCAAGATTGCAATAGCATTTGCTAACAACTGTTATTGTTGGCAATTGTTATTGCTAACAATTTCCTGATTTCCTGATTTCCGAACAATTGCTCCTAATTTCATCAGTGAAGAATCTCCTATCTAAAAATAGCATATTATGATAATATAAATATTATATAATAATTCCCATGGTAGAACATATTGCTCCTTATTGTGACATGTTCTGCTATTTTATAGCTAGTTTACTGTTCCAGCTCAAATCTCAATTTTGTAATAAACAAATTATTATTTAAATTTAGAAGCAGTCCATAATCACTGGCACATAGGAACACATTTTTTTAATATTATACTTTGTTTGACAGACCTAATCACAAATCACTCCAAATCAAGTCTCACTTATTTTTGCATCTACCCTAATTAAATGAAGAAAAACTCAAATCCTTAAACATAAGATTTTTTCAAATACAGAAGTAATTAGAAGCTTGAGCTATTATGCACAGTTCTGGTAGTCGTCGGATATAAGATTCATATCCAGCATACAGCTCTAAAATTTAGTTTGTTCAAGAAATGATCTTATTTATAATTCTCACTTCAAGTCAAAAACAAATAGCAACTCTTTTTGGTGTGAGGTAAACCTAACTAAGTCACATGACCATATATAGTGAATACCTCCATCATATGCTTATATACATTTGGAAGGACAACTTTAAATTAGGCTTGCTCCACTCAACACTACATGAAGTAAGACCTTACATCTGCGGAAGAAAGCTTTTTCCACTGAAATTGGAATCTCTACACAGATAAAAACATAACCTGCATTTATTTTAAGAGCTAGCTATACTAGTCTGTATTCTAAATGTATTTTATACAAATATCTGTTGAATCATCTGTTGACTAGTAAATATTTGACTATCAAATAACCAATAAAAGGTATGAGCAAGGAAAGAACCATGATGAACATAAAAAAGAAAGCTTTATCAGAAAGTGTATACAGAATATTTACAACAGTAACTCTCTGTGACCTCCCCATACTCATCTGTACACATTCTGACGGAAGAGGCCACATATTAGGTCTCATGGTTGCTGAAGGTTCATTTCCGAGGTGTTACTGAGAGTTGATTAAAAATAGTCATAAACTAAAATGAAGTGTTTTATCACTTTAGAAAGTCTTTGGAAGTTGCTGCTAGCAAACGTTTGCATATAATTTAAATCGACTGCAATATATTGATCCAATAAACGCAGCTGGTGTACATATACACAGCTTTTCTATTAAGTTAGAAAAATGTGATCATTGGTAGAAATATTATTATAGTTTACAAGGTGAAGTAGGTAACTCGGTGGTTTCATACTAAGATAGAAATACACCCAGCCTAACAATGAAAATTTACAAATTTGTTTCAGTCCATCTCTGGCTGAGAATATCTGCCATCACCTCATATGTGCTGGGTTCATAAAAATATAATTTTTAACTTATAGTTAACTATATTACTATTTTATTTTGATATTTACTAGCATTAGACCTAATGATGTTAAGGGTATGCTTCATTATTAACTAGAGAATTCACAGATGCGTGTTTAAGAAGCGCTTTCTAAAGAACCGGGGGGGGGGGGGGGTGGAGAGTGTTTTGAAACCAAATATTTTAGCGCCTTGACAAAAAGCACGAAAGATATGCTTATGACCTTTAAACTAGCTATGCAAAAAATTTATAAATACATAGCCCTTATTCAAACTAACAGACAAATGCACACACATGCATACACACACGCACGCGCGCACGCACACACGCGCGTGCACACACACGCACACACCCGCGCACACGCAAACACATGTGCGCACATGAGTGCACACACAATCACGCACATACACACACATGCACCCACACACACACATACACGCACACACATGCACACACCCACACAAACGCGCGCACACTCACATGGACACACAAAATTACAAAGTAGGATTTATTAATATATATTTTATTTATTTTTTGCTTAAATATACTGAAAGCTAGCTTCAGCTTTGAGTTATTGTTTTTGTTAACTTGTCACAAGTGGTACAGAAGTTTAGTGCATTATAATTCACATCTCTGTTTGCATTGTTTTCACCAATTACACAAAAGTGATGACATCACTTATCGATATGTTCAACCATTGTGGTCAATGATCAGAGTAGAGTCAACCAGAGAAGCAACTTTGTATGTAAATTATTTTTTCAGACGTGAAGGAAGACTGTGGAAGAACCTTTGTTGATGACAAAGCATGCATTTCTGCCTCAAGTTCAGCAATAACTAAGACATGGTTTGCCAGATCAGATATTGAGTGTCTGATGAGCTGTAGGAGATCTACTGGCTGTTACTCTACTTTCAGAGATGCCAGAGGTAAGCTTTAAATATAGTAGAAATAGTAACTTTTAACTGGTAGATGTGTTAGTTTACAGGTTGACTTATCTGATAAATTGACCAATCATCACTAGCAAAAGATGAAGTAAAGGTTGGCACTTAACTCCGAGTAATTGAAGAGTGTTGATAGTTTTTTGTACTAAAACTATTGTAGTATTGAAAGGCCCACCATCTGCTTATAATTGTGTTTGTCTATAATTTGGGCTTAATTTAAGGTTCAGGATTAAGATGGTTAGGTTTATGTTAACATATTTGTATCATTATTCTAGACTCAACAACAATAAAACTAACCACTGATTGGGTAGAGGTGTATCAGCCATAATACTAAGCTTTTTTGATTGAATCATTTCCTTTGAAGAAGTCATTAATTTTTTCAAAATAGTTTTAAAGGCAGTTGTCATGCAGTTAAAAAAACGCACAGATTTTTCTAACTGCCTGATAATCAAAGACAATCAAACAGTTAACAGCTCTCTAACAGAGACAATCAAACAATTAACTTCACTCTAACAACGACACTCAAACAGTTAACAGCTCTCTAACAGAGACAATCAAACAATTAACAGCACTCTAACAGAGACAATCAAACAATTAACAGCTCTCTAACAGAGACAATCAAACAATTAACTGCACTCTAACAACGACACTCAAAGCTTTTCAAATTCTAGTTGATAGTAATACAGAAATCAAAAAAGGTTTTTTGTCAAAGGAGTTAGCGAGTCTATTTTTTGTTGGTTAGTGACTTATTGTATTATTTCTCGTTATTAGTTTATAATGTTAGTTGGTATTGTTGAGAAGTTAATTATACTAACAGTTTTAGCAGTGACCAGCTTCTGAAGTTTTGATTATAATTTACATTAAAGGAAAGTTACCGTAATACCTCTAATTGAACGGCATGGCGCTCTATTTTTCAAACCTTTCTGTATTATAATAGTGGTGATCAAATTACGCTTGGCGTTGTATTTTTCAAATGGCTCGTCAGAATTTTGGGAAGATTAATTTGGCCCTTTCATTGGCAAAACGTATGCCGCCTTTAATATGCATGCACTCTTTTTTCCAGGAGAACGATATTAACCCTTTTAGATGAAAAAAATCTACTAACTTACCTTCAACTTTTCAAATATCTCTTAATAAATATGCATCAAGAAACCGAGAAATATCTCTACCAGTTGATATTCATTGCTTGCAATTAACCTGCGATGATATTGTATAGCCTGTGGCCTGCTTTGCACTTTGTTGGAGCTTTCAATTGTAATTTCAATCAAAATTTGAAGTCGTATTTTTATTTTATACATTACATAAATACTATTTTGCATTTTTTTATGTTTTCTACAGCTACATAAATTTCTCGCAGCTATTTCCAATAGGGTCAATTTAAAACTTATGTATCTGTAGTTAGTTGACTGGAAGAAAATGATCAGCATTTATTGAGACCTATATTTACTTATAAACTTGGAGTTATCATCCCCATGCCAACATTTGTTATATTTATTTATTTATTTATCTCTATAGATTATTTCTTATTTATTTAGAAGGAATCAATTGTGATTGTGTGAATTTTTTTTGCGAAGCTGTAGACCAGGTTTCATTCAAGTGCTATCGTATAAGAAAGAACCTATTTGACCTCATTTGTTTATGAGCACACAACTCCAGTGAAGTCGGATTAATAGCTTTAATGTTTTGTTTTACTTATTTTTAAATATTTTTAGAATACACTGAGAGATAAATAATCTTTTTGTATTGATGAACTAATGTTATCGGACATTTTACTCAGCTCTCATGGCCTGGGAACTCGTAATGTTCACATGCCAGTTGAAAGTTGGAGTACCTGCTGAATTTGATCATATTTTAGGTACCTGTTATGAATTGCCTCATTCTTAATTAGATAAAAGTGAGAAAGGCACTGATATTCTTACAGGAAGTCAAATGACATTCATTAAGGCGGGTAAGATGCGGAATGTATGAAATGTTTGAAATTACTTGAACAAATCTTTCCAAAAAGTTTTCCCTTTCTTTATTTAGAAATCATTGATTTTTGTGGTGGGTCAGATATTCAAATTATATTTTGCTTTTGGCAAAGTAATGAAAATAACTCTTGCAATAAAAATATAGCGGGGTATATACAGAAACCATAGCATTTATACTCTGAATTAAACTAGGTTATGAATTAAAGTGTTAACATTTTCGAACCTTTTGACTATTCAGCTGATTGTAGTATCAGCAGATTTTGTGACTAGCAGGCAAGTTTTGATAATTTAACCATTTTTGCAATCTTTTCAGTCGAAAAAGTTTCATTGAATCAAACAGTCATGAGTCAGTACTAAAGCTTTTCTAGAATAATTAGTTACATGTGTTAAGAGATCAGTAGTAGCAGTATTCATCTCTCCACAAAGTTTATCTGAGCTTGTATACACAAGATTGTATAGCTTAGCTTGTATAGCTGAGCTCTACTCTGAGCTTGTAAACACAAGCTCAGAATATCCAGAGACAACTAATCTAAATTAAAATGAGTTTGAGTAACTATTTTGAAGAAAAAATAACAAATATGGTTTTAAATAGATATATTTTTAATATTCAAGCAAATAGTCTATTTTAATAGACAATTGCTCTACCCGACAACTGCGCTACCTAGCAGATGCTCTACTGGACCGCTTCTCTAGCAGACTGCTTTTCTGTTGGACAACAGATCTGCTGAACAGTTACTCTACCAGACAGCTGCTTTACCAGAATGTCCCTCCACCTGGCAGCCACTCTACGGACAGCTGGTTTTGCTAGACAACTGAGTTGGTCGGACAGCAACTCTACTGGATACTTTCCTATTTAAGCATTCGAAACTTGTATGTTGTTCTTTTGTTCCATTACACAGTTTGTGTTTTAGGTTTATTTTACAGAACGAAAACCTCCATGAGCTTCTATTATTTTAATAATTCTTTGGTGCTAGGTTCATTCTATTTATTATTTCGTATTTTGCTTTTAGTTTTCTTTGTTGAGGGTTGCCAGGATTTACTTTGCTCATGAGATTTAGCAAAGATTTCACAGCCAGATGCGCTTCCAGCCAGACTTGATCGCCTTGCACAACATGGTATGTTTTAAGGAGGTATGCTGTGTTTATTTTAAGATTGAACTCTCATACAAGTACAAGAGTACGAGTGCGCAAGAGTAATGTAAACTAACCGCTCTTTTTATCATCCTGAAGTGAGGATTGAAACGCTGACCACTACGCCAGGACTGCTTGTTTACCTATCACAGTCTGATAAATTGCTTTTGTATTAACTTTTTATCATAATAACACCAACTGTTGTTATACATGCTTCTTGATTCCATGTGTTTATTATTAATCTTAATAATTTGTTGGTTATGTACTCATACAGAATGCTGTTACATAAGCTGTATTATCTCAAGTTATCTTCAAAACATTTTATGAACAGCAAAAAAGGCTCAATCAACTCGCTATAAGCACAACGGGTAGTCTCATTTTTCACTAAATCATTTTTTGTGTGTTAATAAATGACTGTTCAAATTAAAATACTTATCTATAGTATTGCTCTAATTTTAATTTGGCTACTAATCAATATTTTAATGTGAATTAGTTCACACAAATAACAACTATGTTATAATATTGTCTGATTAAATACTAGCCCCAAGTGTTTATATAACTTACTAGCAGCCATAACAGAATTAATATAAGAGCATGTCATTAACTAACATATTTGCTATAAGCCCTATTTCTGTTACTCTTACAGGCAGGAAACTGTGGTATTTATAGCTGCTCTAAAGAGACTTCCTGCTTCAAGGGCTGTGGAAATTTGACTTTGCGTGACCTATTCTGCTTTGGTTCGTACCAATTTATTGAATCATAAAAACATTTCATCATTACACCTAAATTTGGGCCTGATTAAGCGAATAGCACAGTAAGCCACTGTTTAATGTATTCTAAAAAATCCACATTTTTGAAGTTACAAAAAGCATTATAAATTGAACAAAAAATACCATTATATTATTTTAGATTAGTTTTGAGGCAATACAATATATGCATATATGTACACTCTAAATAAAAAACTTGTTTCAACTTTTATTTGATTTGCAATCATTGGATTTCAAACTACTGTTTTAATATAATAGTTGAATATTATATCTAGAACTGCAAACTTAATTATTAAAAATAATTTTATCATCTAAAAGAAGCCCTTCATACCCAATAATGGTTTTGATCTGCAATGTAGATCGTTATAAAATGTTTATAGACTTACATTTTCTAACCTGCAGGCTAATCAGTAATAATCGCAACCAGTCATTCTAAAAGTGTATTTTATTCAAGTCGACTTACTTAACTATTCTCCCGCAGTGTCGATTTTACCGTCAACATTTTTCATCTGACTAAATAAAACCATTTTTCTATTAATTGGCAGATTTTTCATATTTTGTTTGTGATTCGTAGCAGACAAGAAGAAAACATGTGATTTAACCCAGAAGTACGCTAACCCACGCCACTACCGGACTCCAGTTATTGATGAGAACAGATATACATGCAGGGACAGTAATGGTAAGCTACCAGTTATTGATGAGAACAGATATACATGCAGGGACAGTAATGGTAAGCTACCAGTTATTGATGAGAACAGGTATACATGCAGGGACAGTAATGGTAAGCTACCAGTTATTGATGAGAACAGATATACATGCAGGGACAGTAATGGTAAGCTACCAGTTATTGATGAGAACAGATATACATGCAGGGACAGTAATGGTAAGCTACCAGTTATTGATGAGAACAGATATACATGCAGGGACAGTAATGGTAAGCTACCAGTTATTGATGAGAACAGATATACATGCAGGGACAGTAATGGTAAGCTACCAGTTATTGATGAGAACAGATATACATGCAGGGAAAGTAATGGTAAGCTACCAGTTATTGATGAGAACAGATATACATGCAGGGAAAGTAATGGTAAGCTACCAGTTATTGATGAGAACAGATATACATGCAGGGACAGTAATGGTAAGCTACCAGTTATTGATGAGAACAGATATACATGCAGGGAAAGTAATGGTAAGCTACCAGTTATTGATGAGAACAGATATACATGCAGGGACAGTAATGGTAAGCTACCAGTTATTGATGAGAACAGATATACATGCAGGGACAGTAATGGTAAGCTACCAGTTATTGATGAGAACAGATATACATGCAGGGACAGTAATGGTAAGCTACCAGTTATTGATGAGAACAGATATACATGCAGGGACAGTAATGGTAAGCTACCAGTTATTGATGAGAACAGATATACATGCAGGGACAGTAATGGTAAGCTACCAGTTATTGATGAGAACAGATATACATGCAGGGACAGTAATGGTAAGCTACCAGTTATTGATGAGAACAGATATACATGCAGGGACAGTAATGGTAAGCTACCAGTTATTGATGAGAACAGATATACATGCAGGGACAGTAATGGTAAGCTACCAGTTATTGATGAGAACAGATATACATGCAGGGACAGTAATGGTAAGCTACCAGTTATTGATGAGAACAGATATACATGCAGGGACAGTAATGGTAAGCTACCAGTTATTGATGAGAACAGATATACATGCAGGGAAAGTAATGGTAAGCTACCAGTTATTGATGAGAACAGATATACATGCAGGGACAGTAATGGTAAGCTACCAGTTATTGATGAGAACAAATATACATGCAGGGACAGTAATGGTAAGCTACCACCCTAATTAAAACATCTTTTAATGTGTGATTTGTTTGAGATCTGTTGAAGTTTGATTTAGAGTTTTAATATTATTTATAGGGTTTCCTTTTTTTAGAGTCAGTGGTGCGTTTGACTGATACATATTGTGCAGTAGCAGTACTATTACTAGGCATAGGGCGTTTGCACTTTTCAAGGTACTACAGGCAAGTGACAAACTCAATTCTTACTGGCGTCCCAAAAGTGCCGATAGCTCAGATGTGTGCATTTAAACTTAGCAATTTGATGATCACGTATGGCCTATAAAATTGACTTGGAAAATTGTTTGTTTTTCAGATTCTATGTACAAGAATACATGTATGTGCAGGCGCTAACAGCATAGTCATTTCCTTTTACATGTGAGACATGATAATTCTTATAACTAGCTTGCGCTTGTACAATACTACAATGAAACACTGAGCCTTTGTATTGTATCAAGTTTGGGTTATAAAGGGCCAAAGTCAAGTCATCCGATTCATGTGCAGCATTGATGTCAGGCAGTATATGTGGCGGTATCTTGGGTAATTCAAAGTTTACTACTTTATGCCCAGTACAACATAGCATAGGTGCTATGTCATGTAGACCTCTGAGGATAACAAGATTCATTGCTTCAGGTCAAACGGGCCGATTAAGACTGAATTTAAATGTCTCCAGCAAGTGCGGGCCAATGCTGGCATTACCAATAAAAATGAAATTCAACTGTTTGACGCTGATAACAAATTATAGAGAATTACGACAAATGTTCAACCGTAAGCATTTTATTACTGGCCAATGATCACCATGTAGTTTTGTATTATATTTATTGTCTTATAATTTTATGTTGGTTGTTATTTTATTGTTGGTAATTGGTTGAACTATTTTGTGTTAATTTTTATGTTAAATTTCATGGTATGTTATCATTCTTTGTTTGTTTCATTATCTTATATTATAACTTTATCTTGGATTTTATGTCATCGTTCGCAATTCACTAAATGAAATTTAACTTCCTAATATTCTGAGAAGCTATTTGAAAAAATAGAGCGCCACCCTTTTATTGAGCTTCACCTTTAATTAAACGTCATCATAAAAGAAGGGATGAAAAATAGAGCCATGAAGTTCAAATAATGTTTTTACAGAGTATATATAATATATAAAAAATAATATACAATATTTATATAAATATATATTTTGGACATACATATATGTATCAATATGTACATATATGTACATATTGTACATATATGTACATATATGTACAATATGTACATATATGTACATATTGTACATATATGTACAATATGTATCAATGTATGTATTTAAATGTGCACATACATTTATATATGTATTTATATTATACATATTTAGTACATATTTGCTCCCTTACTTCGGTTTGGTTGAGAACTCTGTAAAAGGTGCGACACTATTAGCCTTTGTGCAAAGCTCATCACATTTATTATTTGAGCACTCTAGTGCCAGCACATTGACTTTCTTACAGTCTGTTGCTTTAGTTGTGACTTAGTTGTTTCATGGCAGGAAATGAATGTGTATATATATGAATATATATATATATATATATATATATATAAATATATATATATATATATTTGAATATATATATATATATGAATATATATATATATATATATATATATATATATTGACATATATATATATATATATATATATTGACATATATATATATATATATATTGACATATATATATATATATATATATATATTGACATATATATATATATGTGACTTGCAAAAAAGTGCGCTATTGGGAACAGCTAAGATCTTGAGGCGAGTGCTCAAACTCTCAGGTCTCTGGTAGGAGACCCGAGTTAGAGCAGAATTTACCACCCATACGGAGTATCCGGGGTGAGGAAACAATTTATATATATATGTCTATTGTACATTGCTGCCAGACTTTGAATTTCAAAATATTATCATTCTATGTCCCAATGCTACTACATAATGTTACTACATGTCACTTCCAAATTTACATACTCGTTAGTAGAAAACATAAAGCGAACTAGGGTTAATGTATGTTGAAAAAACTGTTATCTAGATTTGACATGGAAATGAAAAGATGCTGGTATGCTGATGCAATTGTATAGTAGAAAAGGTTTAAGCATCGATTGTCATTGAGATATATACTTATCTCACAATATCATAACAACATATCTCTATTTACCTTTCTCAGTTATGCCTTTACTATCTGAAAACTTAATTGGTAGAGCAAATTACTTTTTACTATGCTGGGTTTTATTGTTTTGCAGCAGGTTTTCTACGCATTTCAGACGGTATCCTAATTTTACAGCGAATAATTTGTACTTTAATTGCATTACATAGAAGTGGCCCTTAACCACTGGTACATAGAAATGCATTACTTAATAATTATAATTTGTTTGTCCGACACAAATCGTAAATAACTTCACACCTTTTTCAAATAAAATTTCATTTTGTTACTGTATTTACCTTAATCAAATGAGGACTAACTCTCATTGCTGTAACCAGGGTTTTTCAAATTCACAGTTATGTACATACTGGAACTATTATGTACAGTTCTGATAATTGTTGAATATAAGATTCCTAATCAGCATGTATTTGTAAAACTTGAATTGTTTGAGAACTGAAACTCTTCACAATCTTCACATCAAACCCAAAACAAAGAAGAAATCTTTTTTGTCTGAGACAAACTAAACTAGATTGCATGGAAATATAGAGATTATACATTCGCATATATATGTACCTGTAAGGGAGGGCAACTCTAAATTAGATTTGCTCAACACGGCTGTAACAGTAGTAAAACCGTACATCTGCAGAAGAAACCTTTTTTATAACATCCACACAGATAAGAGCATAAACTGCATTCATTTTAATGGCTAGCTAAACTAGTCTGTATTTTAAATGTATTCTATACAAATATACGTTGAGTCATTAGTTCACTTTTAAATAACCAATAAAAGGTATAAACAGGAGAAAACTTGGATGAACATAGAAAAGAGAGCTTTATCAGAAAGTACATACATAATATTTACAACAGTAACTCTGTGTGACATCTACCATACTCATCTTTATAAATCATTATAGAGACAGAAGAGGATACATATTGAGATTCAAGGTTGATGAAGATTCATTTCTGACACATGACCACAAGTTGATTAAAAATTCTTATCAACCGCAATGCAGTGTTTTATCACTTTAGAAATTCTATGAAAGTTGATACTGGTAAATGTTTGCATATAATTTAAATCGACTGCAATATATTGACACAATAAAAGCAGTTGGTGTACATAAACACATCAACACTTTTGTATTTAGTTAGGGAAATGAAATCAATGATATAAATATTATTATAGTTTACAAGTGGAAGTAGGTAACTCGGTGGCTTCACGCTAAGATGTGAATATACCAAAAGTAACAATGAAAATTTACAACTTTGTTTCTGTCTATCTGTGGCTGAGAGTATCTGCAATCACTTCAAGTGTGCTGGGTTTGTAAAAATATATTTTCTAGCTTATATACCAATAGTTAATTAAGTTACTATTTAATTTTATTAATTATTAGCATTAAGCCTGGTGATGTTTGGTGTTCATTATTAACCAGATAGCTTACAAGTGGGTGTTTAAGAATCATGTTCTTAAAAACTAGACAGTGTTTTGAAGCCAAATTTTTTAGGCCTTTGGTGGAAACCATGGATCATATATGTGTGTGAAGCTTGAAGGAGTTCTATGAAACAGTGCATAGCATTTATGGAAAGGGTGCATAAACCTGTGTGCATACGTATGTGCATACATATGTGCATACATATGTGCATACATATGTGCATACATATGTGCATACATACACACACGCACAGGCACACGCGCACACGCACACACATGCACACACGCACATGTACAATGAGAAAGTATTATTTATTCATATTGACATATATTTTATTCATCGAGTCTGCTGAACGCTAGCTAAAGCTTTGAGTTCAAGCTGGTTTTGGAAAATCTATACCTGGAACAAATTTGAAGTAACAGTGTTTTAAAAGAAAGCGATGAATGTCAAAATAAAATTTTCAATCTGTTTTTACAGCAACTTGCTGCTAATCTAAATGAAGCTGATCTACCTATTATCACACAGGCATCTACGATTCACAAATACCAAAGAATGCAAGATCAAGGTTTTAGTAAATTATTGCACTTTTGTCAGATAGTAGAAGTCATTGGAATACCATACTTCACTTAACGGTAGTGAGGTTTTAAGCTAAAAGATAAGGCTTGTTGCTCTCTTCACATTTGTGGTATTTCATTACATAGTCTGAGTGTTTACAGAGATTGATTTATAATGTACCCACTAGTATTCTCTGATTATTTATTGATGAAGTCTAAAATATTCCTGTGTACACCCTTAAACAGGAAATATCCATTTTTCTGCATAGTTGAACAGAGCTATCTTACTGCTTTGGTGTTATCCAAAAAGAAAAGTTTTACTTAAAATTCATGTTTTGGAATTTGTCTTATTTTGAGAATTTCTACAGCTGTCTGGAGTCAGCAGAATGTCATCACTGCATAACAAGAGTTGTTAAAAGCTAAATAGAGATCAGGGTTTTGTGAACTTCAATAGCCACAATATCCTGTTACTAAAAGCCCGATAAAAAGGACTTGCCAACTATCATGGTAATCTGGCTTAAAATGGTAGATTTGTTGACCAATAGGAGCCAGTGATTAGTTTTCTGCTGTTTATCAGCTGTAATTGGTGTCATTGTATGACCATTGTCATGTGAGCTTATATATAATTTTATTAAAAAATATTTGCATGCTGAATATAAACTTAATTGCATCATATATATGAAATCAAATGAAATGAATGAATCAAATGAATCTATCAACTATGCAACACTACTAAACAAATAATAAAAAAAGTAAAAATAGAAGTTGCCTTTTCTTGCATTATAAATCAAATTATTATTTCAAAGTTAAAATTATCAAGTTGAAAAGAAGGCTTAGAAAGCTCAAGTAGCCCGCTTATAAATAATCAAGCTAGTTTTATAACGGTAAATATTAATCAAATGTAGGGTAGATTTACTGATAAATCTGTTACATCTGTTAAAGGTGCAATCTGATTGTATTGCATTGAAATTCACACCTTTATTTACACAGTTTTTACAAACTGCCCAAAAGTGATGACATCACTCATCAATGTGCTCATTTATTTTGATAAGAGGTCAGAGTAGAGTCAACCAAAAAAGTAACTTTGTAGGCAAATTATTTTTCAGACGTGACTGAGGACTGTGGAAGAACCTTTGTTGACGACAAAGCATGCATTTCTCCCTCAAGTTCAGCAATAACTAAGACATGGTTTGCCAGATCAGATATTGAGTGTCTGATGAGCTGTAGGAGGTCTACTGGCTGTTACTCTACTTTCAGAGATGCCAGAGGTAAGTTTTAAATATAGTAGGAATAGTAACTTTTAACTGGTAGATTTGTTAGTTTACAGGGTTGAATTATCTGATACATTGACCAATCATTACTACTAAAAGTTTAAGTAGAGGTATGCACTTAATTCAAAGTTATTGAAAAGTGTTGATAGTTTTTGGTATTAAAACTACTGTGGTATTGAGAGGCTCACCATCTGCTTTCAATGGTGCTTATTAATAATTTGTTTTGTAAAAAACTATTTCTTACATTATCTTGCATCACAATTTAAGTAAAAACTAAGATAATTACATATTTATTAGTGGCTTATTATTACTGAGTTACACTTGCTACGTAATTTTAAATCTGGTGTATGAGTCCTCATTTAGTAAATGTAAGGGCCTTACGAAACACGGAGAGGCCCCATAACTAGTCAAAGAGTTGCTCATCTACTCATTATTTCTTGGTCAAGAGTCTGAGTGGGTATCCATAAAAATATATTACTAGCTAGTAATTTTAACGCTCCGCTTAACAACAATAAAGCTGACATGATAACTGGCTAGAGTTTAATCAGGAAAACCTATCTCACTTTTAGAGATAAAACCTTAGGAGACAGTTTTTATACAGTCACTAAAGGTCATAGGCCATCAGAGCTTTTTAAATTTTAGCTAAATGACCTTCAAAAATCGGCGTATCTTGGTCTAATACATTGGCAAGTTTAATTAAAGAGCCCAGTGCTCAAAGTTCTTAAATCACAAAATGGCCTGCTGCAGAAAAGCAAGGTTAAAGTTAAAAACTTGACGTGCAATCAGAGAAAGGTCACTAGGCACCCTTTACCTACATCATCTGACTCATAACTTTCACTAAATTTATACTGTAAGTTCCTTAGATCTTTTGTATTATTGGATTGCAAAAAGCTGAGATGTTTTTATGGACTTGAGTACTTATAGTACAATGACTTGGGTTTTTCAAAGGATTAACACACTTTAATAACTTTCATGTTTGTTTTTGGTGATGTTGGACTTGAGTGTGTATGCTCTAACGTTCTACATTTAAAACTGCAGTTGGCCAAAATTGGGACTTGAGTACTTTTACCACTAGGCTCTTCAATTTTATTGGTTGCCTACCTATTGTAGTTTCTCTTACTCGTGGTTTGAGATGTTTGTTATTTTTTTGGGAAGTTGCTCATACTAAGTTGTTTAGCAGTGACCATCTTGCGACGTTTTGATTATAACCTACCTTCTATCTACTGTAAAACCTCTAATTGAACGCCTCCTTTATTTGAATGTCACTTCTATTTGATTGCCACTATGAGAAAAGGGTTGAAAAATAGAGCGCTACCCTCTATTTGAACGCCACCTCTATTTGAACGCCACCTCTATTTAAACGCTACATTAACTATCTTTGGTTTGTATGCACTCATAATATTAAGTGATCAGTAGAAAAGTGTCTTCAAAATCGTATTAATAATTAATTGTTTATCTTAATAACAATCAATTCTCTTGCCATCCACCTCCAAAGCTTTTCCCTTTTTTATTAAACTTTGAAAGCAACACAAAATCGTATTAATAATTAATTGTTTACATTAATAAAAATCAATTCTCTTGTCATCCAACTCCAAAGTTTTTGACTTCTACTGTTAAACTTTGACAGCAACACCATAGAAATAATCAATAGCTGTGTCAGGCTAATAGTAGATCCTTGTTTAGCGCGGTCTCGATACTTCAATATATATATATATATATATATATTTATATATATATATATATATATATATATATATGTATATATATATAAAAAGCAGTTCAAATTTACAATGGTAGATGAACTTTTAAAGCAACTCCACAGAAATAATCACTAACTGTCTCAAGCTAATAGTAGTTCCTTGTTTAAGGCAGTCATTCTACTTTGATGTACAAACATATTTAAAAAACTGTTTGCAAGTTTTGAGCCGGAAGTTACATTTATTGAGCAAAACTTTTGCGGGTTGCATTTGTGCTAAATGCAGCGCTTTAAAGTTTTGCTCAGCCATAAATTGCTTGGATGAGCAATTTTTGGCTAGTCCAGCAGTGCAGAAAAAAAGTTGAGGTCAGAAAACATTGTAGAAGGTATTTGATAACCAAAAGATGTCCGTTACACCAAAGGCAATAATCAGAACGCAGCTATCTGAGCAAATGAAGAAAATACTTTTGTTTTAAAATCGTTAATTTTTGTTTCTGCATGTAATTTAAGTATGATTCGTTTATGTCATTGCTTCATGAATATATGTTTGCAGCATTTGGTAGATTATCATTATATAACTTATGAATTTACGAATTCATAGTATATTATTTGATAGCATTATTGCAGTTATCTTGCCATACAATTGATTGACACTCGTAACTCCTCTGCTACTGCACATAAAAAGCTAGTTTCGGGTGCAAACTGTAAAAACACATAAATGTGTGCAATGAGTTTTTAGGCAACCTTGGTAAATATAGATACTAAATAAAAATATATCTTCAAATTTAGAACGAATTAAAAATTAAAAGTGCCAACAAATTGCAAAGAAGGACCCAGGCTACAATATCATCACAGGTCAGTTGCAAGCAATAGATATCATCTCGTAGAGATATTCTCTGTTTTTCAATGCATATTTATTACGAGAAATTTGACAAGTTGGAGGTAAGTTAGCAGATTTATTGCATCCAAAAGGATTAATATTGATCCATCGAAAAAAAAGAGAGCAAGTTATAGGCCACTTTCGCTTCACCCGTAATGGGGCTAAATTTATTTTCCCAAAATTCTGACGAGTCATTTGAAAATGCACCACCAGCCTATATTTAAACCTCGCCTCCAATTGACTGCCAATATAGAGGAAGGGTTGAAAAATAGAGCGCCATGGTGTTCAATTAGAGGTTTTATAGTATATACATGTATATATAAACCTCAGTGTTTGTCTGTCGTCAGTCGTTCGTCTATACAGCTACAGCTATAAAGTTTTGTTCACTACGAAAAATCACCTTCGTACTTAACTTGACCTCATGACCTCGAGACATTCAAATTGCAAGTCTACTATCAAGCACTAGTTAACACAAGTCTATCAAGCGCTAGTTAAGACAAGTCTACTATCAAGCGCTAGTTAACACAAGTCTTCTATCAAGCGCTAGTTAACACAAGTCTACTATCAAGTGCTAGTTAACACAAGTCTACTATCAAGCGCTAGTTAACACAAGTCTTCTATCAAGCGCTAGTTAACACAAGTCTACTATCAAGTGCTAGTTAACACAAGTCTACTATCAAGCGCTAGTTAACACAAGTCTACTATCAAGTGCTAGTTAACACAAGTCTTCTATCAAGCGCTAGTTAACACAAGTCTACTATCAAGTGCTAGTTAACACAAGTCTACTATCAAGCGCTAGTTAACACAAGTCTTCTATCAAGCGCTAGTTAACACAAGTCTACTATCAAGTGCTAGTTAACACAAGTCTACTATCAAGCGCTAGTTAACACAAGTCTTCTATCAAGCGCTAGTTAACACAAGTCTACTATCAAGTGCTAGTTAACACAAGTCTACTATCAAGCGCTAGTTAACACAAGTCTACTATCAAGTGCTAGTTAACACAAGTCTACTATCAAGCGCTAGTTAACACAAGTCTTCTATCAAGCGCTAGTTAACACAAGTCTACTATCAAGCGCTAGTTAACACAAGTCTACTATCAAGCGCTAGTTAACACAAGTCATCTATCAAGCGCTAGTTAACACAAGTCTACTATCAAGTGCTAGTTAACACAAGTCTACTATCAAGCGCTAGTTAACACAAGTCTATCAAGCGCTAGTTAACACAAGTCTATCAAGCGCTAGTTAACACAAGTCTTCTATCAAGCGCTAGTTAACACAAGTCTACTATCAAGTGCTAGTTAACAAAAGGCTAAGCCGTTCTTATCGCATCTAATGCTCTTACCTCATTCTGAATATCCTTTTCACGATTGCACGCTAAATGTGCTTTTTTGTTATTAATTAATAAAATGCGCTCTCTCATTACTATGCTCCTGTTATACATTTTTTTTGCCGTAAGAAGTGGAACACAATGTTTTTCCGTCCTTGTCACATGAGGATGGGTTTTTTGGTGTTTCTCTGCCATACGGTATCAACAAAGATTTTTTTTGATAATAATATTGAACAGTCAGTGTGCCGGTTACACAACATTATCAAAAACATTGATATGCTGTTTGCTAAAAGTCCTCACACCATACCTGAAAGAGATACAATGCTCACTTTATCTCTTAGTTCAGCATCATCTGTTATATGTTATAGTGAAAATTAAACCTAAAAAAGTTGATTTCTTGTGGTTTCCGCATTCATTGTGAGATATTTTACTCAGCAAGTAGAGTTCATAGTAGAGAGGTCAAATAATTTTTTTTGCACCAAAATATGCAACAAATATTAAATTTTAAAAGTTTACAAATGTCCTAAATTTATTTTATCTAGCTAAAAACTCATTTTACTAGTTCAGTGGTTTTCAGGTTACAGAAATATTCTTTTTGGTTCCTATGTTTTTTACTGTTATTTATTGCAGCTGTTTTCAATGGGGTAGATTGAAAAATTATCTGTAGTTGGCTGTAAGAAAGTGATGAGCATGTATTGAAACCTAAAGCTAATTATAAACTCGGAGTTGTCCTTTCTATGCCCACTTTCAATATAAAGTATTGACACGGCATTTAGTCTATTGATTAGAGGAAGATTTGCAATTAAATTGACAATGTTTTGAGAGACTACCACGACTATCATTTGATCAAAATATTATCTCCTGTTTTCAATTATATATATAGATATATAATTGTCTCCTATGATAACTAAACTATTACATAACATCATGGCCTTTGACCTCTGCAAAGACTGTTATCATATTTATACTCTATTATACATCTACACTGAGAGAATCTACAAGTAATCTTTATTTTAGGATAATGAGACTTATTATTAATAAACCACTCACTCTTTACAACACATTTACTGCTGATTTATTATCTAGGTGTGGCAGCCTTCACTCCTCTAGCTGATTAACTTGTAGACAAGCTGTGACAGTAAACTACTAACATGTGTATCACTTAACTAAAGTGATGATGTCATTATTCACTGATACTCTTATTTTACTGCAGTGTGTTAGCATGTATGAGATCTAATAGGTTCTTCTGACAGTGAAATATATAACTTCAGTTTCTGTGAAATAATAGACTTTAATAGACTTTATAGCAAGCCATTCAGGTATCTTACCTCTGATCAATATCTCAATTCCAAAAGATATCTCTTCTATTTACTTCAAAGGATTCAGTTATTAGCTTAGAATTTGCAAATATTAGCTTTAGTGAAACTGGATAACAGGTTTCAGTCAAGTGCTATGGTGTAACAGTGAACCTATTGGATTTAATTTTTATCATGAGCACACAACTTCGTTTAAGGTATTGCTCACACCTTTGTTACTTCTTTAAAGAAGATTCTGGAATACACTAAGACGTAAATGATATCTTGATATTGATGGACTATTTTGCACTAATATTGTAGTCAGTACTCCAAGCTTACAAAGTCGTAATGTTTAGGTGTCACTCGTGAGTCGTAGTACCTGATAAATTTGTTGATATTTATATAGGTACCTGCTATGAGTTGTCAAGTTCTGAAATAGATGAGACAAAGAAAGGCACTGATATTCTTACAGGAAGACAAATGACATTTATTAAGGCTGGTGAAGTACGTGATGTATGAAATGTTTGAAATTACAAACTTTTGCAAAAACTTGCCTTTATTTACAAGTCATTGGTTTTAGTGAGGTATTAGATATACAATTTATGTATTTTTTTGCAAAGCATCAAGAGTAATTGAAATAACTCTTGTAATAAAAGGTATAGCGACATGTGCAAGAATCATAGTATTTCTACTTAAAATTAATTTAAGTCATGCATAAAAGTGTTAATTTTTAGTAAATATTTAGTGGTACTACCCGGCGTTGCCTGGGTAATAAAAAGTCATTGGACATAAAATTCATTTATATTTAACATATAACAAAATTTGCTATTCTAACTTTCAAACTACATATCATATCACCATAATCATATCCTGTTTTGTTGTTTTGAAAAAATCATATCATGTTTTTATGCAGTTAAAATAAATTGAGAGAGAAAACCGAAACAACTGTGAAGGTTTTCAAACTTTTGCAAACAACTTTTAAACAAGTAAAAATCACCATCATCAAAAAATAGTAATAAAATAATATGTTAACTTTAGTAACAATAAGTACCTACAAACATTACAATGTACTATGTTGAGAGTTCTTACCTTTGAGACAGACGTGTAACATAAATGCTGAATCTAACTCTAACGAATTTAGTTTACTAAACACATACATGTGTTTAGTAAATACATGGCACCTAAGTAAGACAAAGTACATGGCCCCTAAAATTATATACAGTCAAACATGGATAACTCGTCCACGGATAGCTCGAACACATCGTTAATTCGAACATTTCCTTTGGTCCGTTCCCACGTAATGATAAATTGCTATAGATAACTCGGACTCAACACTGTTAATTCGAACTGTTTTTTTTGCCCAACGGCTACCGAAACGGTTGTTATCGCTTTAAAAAATCACTTTATTCAAAGCCATAGAAGTAAACTTCATCCTTTCGTAATTCATAAGCGTCGTTATTACCACCATCGGCAAAATATTTTTGTCAACGACTTTTCTAAAAGTTTGGTGAAATTTGATTTATACTGCGATACGATGAATAGCACGGGCTAGCCGGGTCACACGCGCAAGGATTTTCGCCACGCACATACAAAACAAAAATCGCATGTTGTTTTTGTTTTGTATGTGCGTGGCGAAAATCCTTGAGTGCGTGACCCGGCTAGCCCGTGATGAATAGTTTTCCGACGTTGATTCCGTGTTGAATCAACGTCGGAATGTTGAATGTTTAAAACGTCTTAAAAAATGTTGTAATTAAACGTATACGTTGTCTGAGCTACAAAAAACTATTCATCGTTTGACCTAAACACAGAATACGTGTGTACATTCAATAAGTATCTATTAAAAAAGCGTGAGTGATATAGAATGTACCGCAAAACCTCGTAAAACTTCTAATTGAACTGCCTCGGAGTGTTGCTCTTAACGAATCTCAGGTAAAGTAAGGTAATCTGCATAAACTTCAAGAAAAAACGGCAAAATTGATCGTGGGTAAAACCCCAAAAGAAAAAAATGTCTTTTCTTTTGAGCATTTCAACAACGATCAAGTTTTGCCAGTGTCAATCTGAAAAACGTCCTGGCAATAACATCACCTCAAACAACAAACCAATCTCAAGTGATAGAAAAATCTCTATACTTTTTCATGAAAACGTTTTAAACTTTACATTAGAAGCATTTAATTTGAAACAAGCCATTTGTGCTTTTGATTTATATTATAGTTTGTATATGTATATGTATCTACTAATAAATAAGTAAATATATGGACTTGCGACAGTGCTCTGATAACTTGAACGATCTGATAATTCGAACACTTTTGCTCGGTCCCTTGAAGTTCGAGTTATCCATGTTTGACTGTATATTTAGATTCCTTATGTTATCAGGAATCTAATGAGCATATACTTTTAAATCTTTGATCAAGTTACACACTATTTGAAGCATCATAGTTACAATTATCTACAAGTATCTCATTTTCAATGAAAAAAATTTATCCTAAAAAATGCATAAAATTTGATCTTTTTCCTGTTTTGAACAACTCTTCATGATTTTGGTGGAACCTCCTTTACTGGAAATGTAAAGCTGGCAGCGTCTCTGCATGCTGTCAACCAGTTTCAGCAGCTCTTCTGCTGCATGCTATGCTCTAACAATTCTTTCTTTCAATTTCAGTTTGCTAGAAGCTCTTCCTTCCTTACTTGAAATGTTTTTCAGTCTCATCCATAAATTTTCAATTGGATTCAAGTCCAGTGATTGGGCTGGCCATACCATTCTTGTGATGCCATGGTCTTCAATCCATTTGTTAACCACCTTGGCGCGGTGACATGGCGCGTTATCATCTTGAAACACCCAGCTTCTGCTTTCATACACTTTTTGAGCCGTTTGGCAGCAGCTTTTCTTCCAATATCTTCATGTATTTTGCGCTGTTGACTGTGCCCTCAGGAAACTCTATTCTGCCAACACTTTTGGCCGACATGCACCCCCACACCATAATACTTGCTGGATGTTTGGTTGTTTGGTGAAGGCATTGTTCATGAAATTCTTCACCAGATCTTCTGGTGACCCACTTTATACCTCGATGGCACTCTATGTTGATGGAACCCTCATCGCTGAATATCACTTTATGCCAATCTTCTACAGACCAATTCTGGTGAGACTTGGCCCATTCCAATTGCTTCCTTTTGTGAGCTCCTGTCATTAGTGGTTTCTTCCGAGCAAGTCTCCTGTGAAGGCCACTTTCGCACATTCTTCTTGCCACAGTTTTTCTATACTTGCTTTTACTCCTGAAGAACTCTCCTGCTTCACTGCTAACTCAGACAAAGATTAATGATGATTGGATTGCCCAATTTGCAAAGCATCCTGTCTTGCCGTTTGTTAGACACACACGCCTTATGCCACTTTGTCCTGCTCTCAGAACCTTCATTGTTGAGCTTTTTTTCCACTTTTTGATTGTGTTGTACACAGTAGACTTTAGAATGCTTAATTTTGCTAAAATTTCTCGTATTGTGATGTTCTCCTCCATGTAAAGATGCACTACGGCGAACTTCTTATCTTGAAGCGTAAACATTGTGAATGAATGACATTCTCTCAACAGCTTACAGCCAATTTATACAAAACTGGCCAACTTGACTATTCAAGTTATACAACAATCACAGACAACATGCCTTGAGAAAATACCAAACATCTTTTGAATTTCATTTAGAACTTCAAAGTGAGTCTGAGAGATGAACTAATCCTCCAATGAGTGAGTTTGAGTAAACTTCTTAAAATTTGATTCACAATGAAAATTGTTTGCTAAATAAAGAGAGGATGAAAATATTCTTTTGAAACAAGATTAGTTGGGTTCCTTAGAGTGTAAGAATTCCATTGATATATAAATATACATAGTTACTAGATGTTAAACCATAACTGTCACGAACAACTTTTATCGTATTTTCTAGGTAAATCAGGCATGCTGATTCCGATTTTGTACTCAAAATAAAGATTAGTCCACTAACCTTCAAAGTCATTTAGGCTTTTTTAAAGCGTTTCAATATCCGTTTCAAAAACAACACAATCGGCATTACAAGCTCCGCCCATAAATATGTGACGAAACCTAGCTTTTTCAGAAACGGAAGTTGGGAATGTTTAGTCCGATTTAGAATAATAGAGATGGGTGTCTTAAAACTCATTATTATCTAAATCCAGCCTGTAAAATCGTTTCAGTTTTTTATGAAAGGGATATAAACTATTTAAAATTGCTTGCAGCATGTTACATGACGTTTAAATGGGCTGGACGCCAAGAAAAATGAGCTCAAAAAGCGCGGTTTTATCACGAGCTAGCGTTGTTATTGCGCTTTTTAAATATGCAATGCTAAATAGCTTATCTACCTTTCAGAAAAGACTGATATTATTTTAAAGCCTAAATTTAGATATTAATGGATTTTAAAACACCCATCTCTATTATCCTAAATCGGTCTAAACATCCCTACGTAACTTCTGTTCCTAAAAAGCTAGGTTACGTCAAGTATTTATGAGCGGAGCTTGTTATGCCGATCGTGTTGTTTTCGAGGCCGATATTAAAACGCTATAAAAAGTTCTTCATTACTCTGAAAGTTAGTGGCCTAATCTTTATTTTGATTGCAAAATCGGAATCAGCATGTCTGATTTACCTAGTAAATATGATAAAAGTTATTCGTGGCAGTTATGGTTTAAACTACCAAAGCTTTGAGAGAACAAATTAAGTAAAAATTTGGCGATTCAACAATTGCGTCTCAACTATTTTGTCCGGCACTGTACTTGAAGGAAGTTTTAGTATGTATTTTATATAGCTGTGCCATATGGATTTTTTGCATTCCGATACGATATGCAATAAATATTTACGATATCGATATTAGATACAATATTTGCATTACTATTGACTAAAGAATGATGTTATTTTTTGCAGTGACAAAAATGAAGACTGCATTTTAATGAAACCAAATGTTAGAAAACCACTACTTTGAAATGAAAAAAACCTACTCCAAACTAAAAACGCCAAAACAAACTACACCTCATCACAATTGAATACAACAAAATGGAAATCCAACTACAACTTTCTACTGTTACGATAATTTTTTTTGTGAGGAACAGTGGTAGCTGATTTCTAGTATTGCAGTAAAAAGCCAGAGCTCTATAATTGCTCTCTTTAACCCCAAAGAAAAACTTTCACGTTTCGATGACTTTCTTGCTGCCACAATTAATGTGTAGTGGCAATAGCACTCCTGGCTGTGCATCTAATCTAATCAGTCCTGACACCACAAGCAATAAGTTGTGCATAAAGTGTGGTCAATATTTGTTATTTATTTATAAATGGTGGTTTACTAACAATATAAACAAATTGGTCAAAAATATTGCCCTATCATTGCCCTATCATTGCCCTATCATTGCCCTAACATTGCCCTAACATTGCCCTAACTTTGCCCTAACGAAAAAAGAAGACGAAGAAGCATTGTGCTGCATTTACTTGGTCCAAAAATTTTTTTTAACAGAGGCATCGTAACACGTGGACGCAATGCTAAAATAATAGCTATAGCTAGACAATCACATCCACATACAAATACACAGATACACAGATACATAAATACACAAACACACAAATACACAAACTTTGAGAAGTATATATATAGATATAAGATATATAGATATATTATATCTAACGAGTAAGTAAGTCAATCCTTTCAAATCACATATTATGACTCAAAGAAGACACATTAGTTTCATCTGAAGATGGAAACTAGACAGAAATTTTTGACAGGATACCCCTGCAGACATTCTATATTGATGATTGAATCACTGATCTGTCATTTGACAGTTCTAAATGATTTATTATTCATTTATTATTCTTTCAAAATAGGAGTTTATTAAATCAACTCCTAGAATCCAAATAATGCGTATTTTTGTTTCACAATACCTTCACGCATTGCTGTTACCTATGCTTCTTGATTCCATGTGTTTATTATTTACCTATTAAATATTTTGTTTGTTATGTAGTCATACAGAATGCTGTTATAAAAGCAGCATAATCTTAAATTATCTTTAATACATTTATGGGTAGCCAAAGAAGCTCAAATATTCTGTGATGAGTGCAATGGGTGACCTCACTTTTCTACTAAGCTATTTTTCTTAGGTTAATAAAAGGTTTTATTCTAGTTAAAAAATATTTTTATGGTTGTGATCCAATATTAGTTTTATGTCTAACCAATATTTTAAATTCTGTTAATTCACCCAATAAACAATTATGTTATAATATTATCAGATTAAATACCAGCCCCAAGTGTTTATATAACTTACTAGCAGCCATAACAGAATTAATATAAGAGCACATCACTAACTAACATATTTGTTATAAGTCATATTTCTGTTACTCTTACAGACAGAAAACTGTGGTATTTATAGTTGCTCTAAAGAGACTTCCTGCTTTAAGGGCTGTGGAAATTTGACTCTGATTGACCCATTCTGCTTTGGTTCGTACCAATATATATCTATTTCATCATTGCTAAATATTTCAGAACTGATTATGCAGATAACACTATAAGCTACTATTATTTAATGTATTTTAAAAACTACATGTTTTTACAGTGCTACATACTAGCTGTGCTACCCGGCATTGCCAGGGTAATAAAAACTTCTTTGGACAGAAAATTGATTTGTATTTAACATACAACAACATTTGTCATTCTAACTTTCAAACTACATATTATGAGAAAAGTGTCTTGTGTAATTGAAATAATTAGGGAGAGAACATAAAACAACTGCAAAGTGTTTCAAACTTTGTCAAACAATTTTTAAATTCATATTTTTTCATATCATAAAGAAAATGTTTTGTGCAGGTCAAATAAATTTTAAAAAAATAAAACGACTATAAAAAGGTTTAGATGTAAATGCAAAATAATTAGCAAATAATAGCTAAATTAAGTCAATTTTGCTACGATTACTATAAAAGATGATTCGGTAATGATACAATTAATACGAACTGAGAAAACAAAATAAATAACCTGAATATGTAGAATTAATAATAACAATTCTTGCATAGAAGTGTGTGTGCCTGCGTGCGTGCGTGCGTGTGTGTGTATAAACAAGGTTACTGGTTCCCCAGAAGCTATCCATCGAAATTTTGAATACGATCATATGGAGGTGATATAATTGTCTGCGTGAGAAATATTGGCCACGACTGCAGACAATAGTAATTGAACCTTACCAAAAATAATTCTTAATAGGGGCATCGTAACCTGTGGTCGCATTGGTAAAATAATCCGCGTGCGCAAAAGCTATAGCTGGAGAAACACGCATACATACACAGAAACTTTGAGAAATATATATATAGATTATAAATTGAACAAAAGTACAATAATATTGTTTTATATTTGTGTACAGACAGTATAGTGTTTGCTTGTATGTACCCTCCAAATAAAAACATGTTTCAACTTTTTATGTGATTTCCAATTACTGGAGTTTCCAACTGCTGTTTTTATAATAATAGTTGAGTATTACATCTAGGATTAGATAAAAATATTTTTATTAGTAAAAAATATTTTTGTTTTAAAGAAGCATGTCATACCAATAATGAATTTAATTTGCACCGTATATTGCTATAAAAAGTTTATGGGCTTAAATTACCAACCAGCAAAAACCATCAGAAACCTTCTAAAAGTGTTATTTATTTAAATTGTCATAATCAGCTATTTGCAGTGCCACCCACTTGTATCCTTGACATTTTTCATAGAATAAATAAAATCATTATTATAGTAATTTGCATATATTTATTATTTTGTGATTTGTAGCTGACGAGAGAGAAACATGTTATTTAGCCCAGGAGTACACTAATGCACGCCACTACTGGTCTTCAAATATCCATGACAACCGAGACACAGGAACAGTAATGGTATACTACAGCTTAATTACAACTTTCTTTATGAATGTGTTCAAGTCTGGGCAAATTAATGATTTACTGTTGCCAATGGAAGACAGCATTTGATGCTGCAACACCATAGTTTCTAAAAATACGTATTTAGTTTGTTTTGTGCTTGGCCAATAAGGAACCTAATCTTCTTTAACAACTGATAGTTGGCCTTTTTTTATTCCACATTTTTTTAACAAATTACTCTACAAACTACAGTTTTTTCTTTCACTCGGTGAACTAACCAATGTATCTACAACTAACAACCAATGCATCTACAGGTTACTTATACGGACACTCTACCACTGAGCTATAACGGAATGGTGACCAGCTACAATTTCATATACCATATACCCCATACGCATGCTAATTATTTTAGCTTGGCGCCCACGCATTACGGTCCCCCTGTTCAGAAATATTGTGAGACGTTAATATATGGAACACGATGCTTTTTCGTATTTTATTCATTAGGGCAAACTTGCTCGGCCCACGAAATAAACAATACTTTATCTGGAACTTGAATTTGGTTACTATTGTATCGAATATATATAATATTGATAAGTACGCGCCACTGAACTCGTCATGGCGAGTTATCCGTATTCGTTATAGGGCATATTCGGCATCCATTATATAAACACAATTTGCTAGCGTAAACGATAAAAAATTTCTTTTAAAAGTTAGAAGTTCACTAAAATACATACTAAAACTTCCTTCAAATATGTGTCTAGTAAATTCTGTCTCAAAGGTAAGAACTCTTCGTGCAGCACGTTGTAATGTTCTATCTCGCCAATCATAACCACAAAATGCACTAAAGTCGTTGTAAGTACATATAGTTACTAAGGTTAACATAGTATTTTGGTACTATTTTCAATGATGATGATTTTTATCAGGAGGTGATTGCATTAGATAATGACTATGGGTCTCTATACCACTTTATGTACGTCTATAGCCTACGATATTAACTTACATGTTAATTTTTGCATGCCAACTCTGAAACAAACTGAAAACATATAATTGTATACCAAATAATTTTTGATTGTGAATTTTTCATTGGTCTTTCAGATATATATA
Source organism: Watersipora subatra (assembly GCF_963576615.1). Lineage (NCBI taxonomy): Eukaryota > Metazoa > Bryozoa > Gymnolaemata > Cheilostomatida > Watersiporidae > Watersipora > Watersipora subatra. The sequence continues at coordinate 43,677,328 of NC_088710.1, read as the reverse complement.
TGAAAGACCAATGAATATATGAGTATTTATATATATATATATATATATATATATATATATATATATATATATATATATATATATATATATATATATTCATGGTTGTTACCATTCATCAGGTAAAACCTGATGAATGGTAATAACCATGAAACTTTAAGTAGTAAACAGTTTTAAAAGTTTTCATTTCGTAATATATTTTATATATATATATCTGAAAGATAGTCTAAATGTTTTACATTCGTCTGCCCAGTTTTCAGGAGAAAGTTTTAGCAATGCAGAATCACCTCTGTAGTGGATTTGAACTTGTGATATTCAAATAACAAGTCTACAAACAAGTGCGTGTAACCACAAGACCAAGCCAATCTTATAATTTCAGCGATTTTACCATATACCGCATATCCTTTTCACAATTGCACATGTCCAATGTGCATTTTTTTACACCGTGTGCCCTTTGGGTTATGATGACCTTGTTATAAGACTTTTGTTGCCTTGCGATGTGGAGCGCGATGTTTTTTGATCCTCACTATACAACATATTAGCAAAAAATTATCGTAAAACTATAATTTGCCAGTCGGAGTGCTGAATATGTCAGAATAACAAAAATGTTGACATGCTGTTTTCCAAAATCCTTCCCGCAACGTGTCAAAGAAATACGATGCTCCCTCTTTCTCTTTCTCTATTTCTCTTTCTCTCATCTCAGTGTTATTCGTTATTAGTTATAGTGAAAACTAAACCGGAAACAGATAAGTGATAAAACTTTATCCAATGACAAAGTTGGTGTTTAGTAAAGTACATACTAAAACTTGACTTTATATATGTGTTTAGTAAGCTGAATTCATTTAAGTTAAAATCAACGTTTCTGTTATACATTTGTTTCGAAGATAAGAACTCCCTATTGTACATATCACACATAGTACATGGTAATGCTACATTTTATTGCAGATCATAGCCGCTTAATACACTGAAGTTATTGTAGGTAGCTATAGTTACTAAGGTTAAAATAGTATTTAAATATGTACAGTAGGCATATAAAGTTTTGATGATTCTTCCAGGGGGTGTTTGCATGAGATAATTACTATAGGCGAAAATGTCGTATCTACCTCTATACGACATTTTCACCTCACGATGCCAACCTTGAAACAAAGTTAAGTTGTATGGTGAGGTTCACACATGTATTATTTATTATCACCTTTATAAAAATAGTATTATTGTAATAATAACAATATAGTTATTATAACAAAATACCAGACAAAGACAGTCCGATATCTCATTTTTACACTTTTACTAGTATCGGAAGGTACCAGTATCGTTTTGATGGATAGCTTCCGCTGGAACAGTAACTTTTTATACACATACACGTCTATGCACGAATTATTAATAATGATTCGACATATTCAAAATTTTATTTTGTTTTCTTAGTTCGTATTAATTGTATCATTATTAAATCATCTTTTATTGTAATCGAAGTACATCAGACTTGATTTAGTTATTACTGGCTAATTATTTCAAACTTACGTAAAAACACTTTTATAGTTGTTTTATTTTTTTTAATTTAGTTGTCCTGAGCAAAAACTTTTAATCATGATATTAAGTTTGAAAGTTACAGCTGTTTGACAGTTTGAAAACCTTTACAGTTGTTTTATTTTTTCTTTCAGATTATTTAAACTACACAAAACACTTTTTTCATAATATGAAGTATAAAGTTAGAATGGTCACTGTTGTTATATAGTAAATAAAAATAAAATTTCTGTCAAAGAATTTTATTACCCGAGCAATGCCAGGCATTCAACTAGTAAATATATATATATATATATATAGATGTAAATATATATACATATCATTTACTGCAAAAACCTCACTACTTATGGCTCGTACTATTTAATTATCACTACCATCATGATAAGCATTGTTATTTTGTTAATTAATATCTCAGTTTATTACTTTATATTATTATTAGACTACAATACGCAATTTCAGAAAGTTACATACCCTAAACAGAGGGCATCTAGCGGGCTTCGTGTAATGCTCTATATGACGATTAGAGCCCATAAAAACACGCCAACTGGCTGCAACAACTGGTATCTCACATTTGATGGTTCCAAGTGCACCAATCCAAACAGTATTGAACAGCTTGATTACAGTGCTAAATCTGGAGATTTCCACAGAGCCATGGATCGTAAGTTGACTTCTCAGTAGTTTTGAAAATATCTCTTGCAAGCAAACAGTTTTTATTACTGAACCTACTCTCAAAACATATAAGGACTTGCTAACTTCAATGCCGGCAGCGCATTAGAAATACAATGTATGAAATTAATTTCAAATTTTCACATGTTTCCTAGAAATGCAGTATGGCTAGCTGTGGCTTTGAATATAATACTGATCATCTCACAAACGTATCAAAGTTTTCATTGAAAGGAGCTTTGGCTAAGAGAATAAGTTAAAACAATCTTAGCCTAAAAGATTGCAGCCAAACGCTGTTGTTTGGGCTCAATTTAATTGGGGCAGGTGCAGCTGACCTCACATTTTCTTAAATAAGTTATTGTCAGTGTTTAGGCATCGCCATATCTTACTTTAAAATTACAGCATTTTTCTTAATTCAAAAATTTAGAAAATATTTGTATGACAATAACACAATAGCTTAAACAATGTTAATTTCTTATGGTCAAGTTTGGTCTTTGCCTGGTTGAACTTGGCAAATCTTTGTTATTTTAGTTGAGTCTGTGCACTTCAGAAGCTTTAGTTCTGTTGCTGGGCAACCGTCTCCATTGTATCTTATGATTTTAAGGCTACACACAAATCTTTTATTCAATCAAGCTGCAAATCGACCATTCTCTGCCGAATTAAGCTCATGTGTTGACGCAATTTTGGTCCTCCAGAACTTTTTTTCTTGCAGTAAAAATGTTTCACAAAGAAATAACACTGTTTTAAATAGCAAATAAATGCAATTTATTTTTTGAGCGATTTTAATAAAGAAGCTCACATTGGATTTTAAATGTATTTTAAGACTGACCAATGATTCCATTTATTTAACTTTATGTACTTTTGCCTTTATATTGTTTTGCAAAACTCCTATAGCTCTTTAATATTTAAAACACTTTGGTTAGTTTCATCACATTCTGAAGACTTATTGCTGATTACCATTTTGTGACCAATTTGACCGTCTTGTTTTTTGAGCATTTAGTTTTAAGACTTTGCTTCGTGGTCATTTAGTTTGGTGAAAAGTTTATTTTGGAAAAGTTGCTTAGCAGACTTTGTTTTAAAACATTTCTCCACGTAGTTATTTAGAGTTCATTTTTCCCGTCTACTCGTTTCAAGATCATTTTTGTGAACTTCCTGTTTTACAAATAATCCTTGAATTTTTTTTCTGAAGTCATTCTATTTGATGATCATTATGTTAAACTTTTGCTTTGTTCGCAAGATTGCTTTGCTAAAAGTATAAAAATTTTCGTAAGAATATGAAATATAAAAAAGTGACCACGTATAATAATAATAAGAATAACAAGTATAACAATAATAAAAATGAAGGACAAAGGATGAAGGGAATATTATGGAACATTCATTAGAAAATTTAATAAAAAAATTTTCTGATATAGTTGATGGAACTTGTTATGGACTAGCTGAAGGAAACAGGTTAATTGAGCTGGTGATTCAAGTGTGTGAAGGGTCCAGCGCGGGAGATGGCTATACAGGATGGGTTTCTCCTCGGACCATGGTCATTATGGAAGTGATACCACAAAAAACTCCTGGTACATAACTTGCTAACGCTCTATTCTTTACTGTTAAAAGTGTAGAAAGGATTCCCAAATAGTATTATATGAATGTTTCTGCCCTCTTTATGCGCTGTTGTTGTATCATAAGTACAATTGCTATAATACACCTTGTCAGTGAAAACTATTTATCATTTTGTTGGAAAGGGCTCTTCACATTTTTTTCCAAAAATATTGTGAATTACTTTGGTTAGTAAGGTAAAATAACCAAACCACTTGAGTACAAAATACAAACAAATAATTGATAAATATATAAAAATAATTTATTTAGACTAGTACAAGACAATGCAATGTGCTTGTACACTGACCTGCATGCAAGAGACTGTCAAGGATTGTGGCTCTTCCTCACTCTCGTTGCTCTTTATATACATGTAGCTATTGCCGGCAGTAAGCCTAACCTTTTGATCGTATGGGCCGACACGATAGTGATCGTAACAAATGAATTATCGGTTATAACCACAGATCATTACTTCGACTGTTACAGTCAAGGTTTGGCCCTGTCTCTATCTTGACGGTCCACTTTTTTTCTTCTCACCATTTTCCTTTTCTACGACTCTTGCCGCAACGATCTGCTGCCACACTATTCCCCCTCGATTAATCCCTTGATCTGAAGGCTGCCCACTCATCATCGGAGGTGAGACCAGCTTGGCGCAGAGCCAATGCAATAAGGCCCCATACTCAAAGCAGCAGACTTTCAGTTATGCAAAAAGCTCAGTTGGCCTCCTCGACCCCCTGGACTGGACTATTTCAGCGGTACGCATTGCCAGCTAATACCAGTGGCGGCTGTCCACAAAAAGTTGCTTCTTTTTTTCTTTTTTGGCGGCTGTGTTAGAGCTGGCTAGCAGGGACATCCTAGTATCCTAATCAGTAGATCCAAGCCTGATTTCGGCCGAGACACAGAAAAGGTCCTAGTCACTAGCTTAGTACCTAATTACTCGGTGGCTCCATCATGGTGTGCAGAAAGAGCAAGTGACTCTGGGTTGTCGAGTGAACTTTGGCTCAGTCGACTCAGCCGGTCGCTTTTTCTCTATTTTTCTCAGCTTGGGCCTGTCCCCTGACTGTCTTGACTTTCAACTTTCTTTGGAGCCGGCGAGTTGTGGTCAGGGTAAAGATACACGACTTCATGGCAAATCCTTGGCCCATCCTTTCCTATCGAGCAAAGGTGTACACTTGGCTTCATCTACATGATATATAGCATTTCCACACTCGCCACCTCTGGGTGTCCCTCAATGGGATGTGACTTGAGCTCTTGAAAAATGCTGCCATTGACAAGGATGCATGAAGATAATAAAGTGCTGTAACACATGCTGCCGACTTCATCATACACTTGTGGTAAAGCCATGCTATTCACATGTTTTCGGCTTACTTTGCAGGACCTCTGTAACTCTATCCCAGGCGGCTTGACCGATGAAATGCTTTGTTCTTACTATGGCCTTTATGGTTGGCTGTTGAGACACTCACTGGAATTTAACTATAGAGGTTTTGGTGATAGCCAAGGTAAAAGCAGAGATCGGCTCTCTTTCCGACTCGGCCTCCGTTAGTCAAGATACTTGAGCCATCTTAGCAAGCTCGGCTCTTTCTACCTTTACCAGCCCATCAATGTTTTTGTGTATCTAGAGTGACCCAGATTTACTTTTGTTTGTCTCGCTGATGGCTTCTGCTATGTCCTCATAGGGAACAATCATGGCTGATTTTGGTCGGTTATTTGTAGAAGTCTCAGCACCAACACAATGCATCACGATGAAAGTCTTGCTGCCACTAGAAGTAGGGAAGGTTGCGGAGGCAGCCTGGGCAAGATGCTCTTCTTCTACTTTTTTAGTGAAAGACCTCACTTCTTTGTCTAAGTCTGCCAAGTCTATGCTCTGACACATGGGCAGAGGCTCCTCGTATGAGTCTCCTTCGGGCATTCCTCTTCTTCTGCCTCATTTCCTCTCCTGGCTAGAACTGCATGGCAACAGGTTCATTTGAAATGTTTTAAAAAGCTTGACTGCAAAATATCATCAAGGCAGCGAGCAATATTCGCTCTTCAACATTTCAGAATGCAAATAACCTTTTCACAGTTATTCTTTGACCTCTTAGCCTTTTTCTTTTGATATTCCTCCACTGAAGTTGTACGCGGTTGGCTGCCTAAAAATATAAACACAACCATACTCCATAATGGTTCGGTGTTTAAATTGTCTAAGCCAGCCGAGGGTTATGTCGAATGACCTCCAAGGCAGACTCTTCAGAACTTCAGGATCAACTTGTTGTCCTAGAATGCCAAAACCTTCCTTACTTATCTTGTTTTTAGAGCTATTCTACTGGGGCTTCAGCTTTTTGGTTTGGCTTTGGGTTTTTTGTGGCTCTTTGTCTTTGGCAGGGTAGCTCAAGACTTGTCTCTAGTCAAGTTTCTGTTCCTTTCTTCCTTGCTCAGACCCCTTTTGCATGGGACCCTTTATGTAGTTCTCTTGTGGCTGGTGCGTATAAGAACTCTTCTGCATCATAGGGCTTCAGCCAACAGTCACTTTAGATAGAGGATTGTCCCTGTTTGTCTACCAGATATGTATAATAGTTGGGCCTTATGACTCGGTATGGCCCTACAAATCTCGCTTGCCCCTTGGGTTATCTCCCTTTTCCCTTCACCTGTTCATCATTGAAACTCAGTCTCCAGGAGTGTAAAGGGGTGGCTATTCCTTATCCTCATTCCTTATTTTTATCTGCACCTATCTGAGGGTAGAAAGGATCTCCTCTAGTCATTTCAGTACTGCATACTCGTGTGTTGACTGGGACTCCGTGAGCAAAGGGTGACACTCCAGCTGGTCTGGCAGATGCAGTTATTGTCCGAGCTTGAGCAGGTTTGCGGTTTTCCTTGTGTCCAAGTGAAGTACACCCTGGTATGCCCTCATCAGCTGGAGGAGCAAAACATTCAATTCATTTTGGCCTCTGGTTAATAGTAACACCCTGAATGAATCACCCAGTTGTCGGTTGTTTCATTTTACAACTTCATCGGCCTGAGAGTAATATGGGGGTGGTATGCAACTTTTCACATGCCAGATCACAGCGCAGTCATTATGTGGTTTGCAAACTGTGTTTCTTAGTCCTGGTAAACCTGGATTTAGCAACCCTATCTAGCAGAAAACTCTTTCATCCGGGGCGCTTGCTACCACCAGCATGGTAGCTTCTAGGAGGCCAAATCATTCTGCCATCGGGTGAGGTGGTTAATACAAATATCCACTTGTTACCCTTTGGTGTCATTGGCAGTGGTCCTACCAAGTCTACTGCTACTTTCTGCCAGAAGTATCCAGCATACAGTTTCTGCCTAAAACCCACTGCCTTTGTCTCACTTGTTTTGCAGTTTGGTATATATCCCAGCTCTTGACCAGTCTGCTTGCTGTCACCGTCAACCCTAGCCAGTACAAGGTCACATGGAGGTGAATGGTCATCCTTCTCATCTCAGAGTGGGTTAACGAGTGCGTTTGCCACATAGCGGTCTCTTGGACAGCCACCGAGCAGATTGCATACCATCAAGCGTCTAACACTCTAACTTCTAACTCTAACGTCTAACTTGTTGCATTCGGAAAAATGGCTAGAATTTGTGTGGTTGTCAAATTTTTTGACCACCAGCGCCAGTTGCCAATCTTAATCTGCTACTGTAGCAACAGCGGGTCAGCCCATACACCTGGCCATCACGCATCTGTTCCTGGAAACTCCTGACACTCCTGTCTGGTTTTCCTTTATCCTGTTCAACAAGGCCTGGCTCTCCTTGGTGAGTTCCTTCCAGATAGATCAACCATCAGACTTCTTCTTTCTTCTCGATGAGCTCACGCAACTGACAGTCTTCACAAGTCTGTCAGCTTAGCCTATCAGCATTTTTGTGGCGCATGCCAGCCCAGTGTTCTAGAGTGTACTAACACACCGCCAAGATTTCCAATAATTTTGCCACTTGGTTCTAGTTGGATGGTTCCTTTCTCCTGCACAGCCAGCAGAGTTAAGCTACTTAGAGTAAGAGCTGCCACCCGCAAAGATACAGTCGGAAGTGTTTCAGAGCCTTGACTACAGCCAACAGTTTATTTGGTATAATGCAGTAGTTCCTCCTCGCAAATGGCAGGGCTTTGCTTAGGTAAGCAATCATCTGTTTGCTTCGCCTTCAACCTGGGACAGTACTGCCCTTACCCCGCATTTGCTGACATCAATATCGAATTTGTACAGCTGAATTGGATTGAGGTATTCCAAAACAGGCACAAAGGGGATGCACTTTTTCAGAGCCTCAAAGGCAGCCTGCTGCTCTTATCTACATGTCTACTTTTAACCTTCTTCCGCCAACTTACGCAAGGATCATGCGGCGGCAGAAAAGCTTGGAATGTACTGCTGGTAGTAGCCTACTGAGCTCAGGAAGTCTTGCAGCCTCTTGAACCACATGGAGATGGGCTATAGAATGGCATCTGAGTCTGGTCTGCCGTAACACTGTGATTGTCATTCACTTTGAGCAAGTCCCTCACGCCCCGAGGGAGCATGTTGTGCTTTCTCAACAAATTTGTGGTGTATCTGGAGCTGACCCAGAACCAGATGGATTGCCTTTCTAGCTTTTCAGAAAAAAAGTAGTTTGTAGAATGGGACCAATCCAGAGCCGGTGCCTATGCCGGTGTCTGTGTTATTCGATGGGGTAGACTTTTGGTGTGTCGGCTCAGCCCAAAAAAAGGTGATGTATAGGTGGCTCCGCCGCGTCGAAAGCAGTCTTCTGACTGCTCACAGGTTGATTTACTTTGGACTCAATTCCTCGTACTTTCCAGATATATTACAAATTGTAAAATTTTTCAATTTTCACTAATAGTACTATTATTTTTGATTAAAATATCTATTATTATTAAACTGACTACTAAATAGTTGAATGTTGAAGCAGCAACTTATCGACAGCAACATACTGAATGAAAAATTTGTTCACTCATGTACAAATGATAGACACTAATTCTGCTGTAATATATACTAAAATGGCAAGCTAATAGTAGAAGTTTCTATGTAGATGCATATTTACCAATACAGGAGTGGCTGGCAATTCAGCAAGCAATCTGTGCCCTAGTTCAGCAGTGTTCAATTACCAATACCATTCTTGGAATGAGGCACTTGACACAACATTCAACACTACAGATGAGTCACAGCTCGTCAAGGTACTCTGCTATTTGGAACTTGTTTGAGCTCGTTATTAAATGAATGATATTAAAAATGAAAATGAAACATATCGAACGACATTAGTCATTATAATATAAGCTCTCATGTTGCACAACTAGTAATTTAGAAAAAATTAAGGTTTGATGATTTTCAATCCTGGATGATGACACATTTTAGAAATATCTTAGTTGTATGATATGAAAAGTGTGTTATATATTTTTGTATGAAACTCATTGAAACTCATGAAAGGCTTGCATTGTCAAGACTGCATTGTCAAGACTGCATTGTCAAGACTGCATTGTCAAGACTGCATTGTCAAGACTGCATTGTCAAGACTGCATTGTCAAGACTGCATTGTCAAGACTGCATTGTCAAGACTGCATTGTCAAGACTGCATTGTCAAGACTGCATTGTCAAGACTGCATTGTCAAGACTGCATTGTCAAGACTGCATTGTCAAGACTGCATTGTCAAGACTGCATTGTCAAGACTGCATTGTCAAGACTGCATTGTCAAGACTGCATTGTCAAGACTGCATTGTCAAGACTGCATTGTCAAGACTGCATTGTCAAGACTGCATTGTCAAGACTGCATTGTCAAGACTGCATTGTCAAGACTGCATTGTCAAGACTGCATTGTCAAGACTGCATTGTCAAGACTGCATTGTCAAGACTGCATTGTCAAGACTGCATTGTAAAGACTGCATTGTCAAGACTGCATTGTCAAGACTGTATTGTCAAGAAATTTTCAAGCATGGAGCAAGGCAGTTTTTCATGTGAAATTGTTGCAGGCAGTGATGTATGACAAATTAGCTTCTGATACGAGCCTTAGAATCAAGTATAGTGCACTACTTGGGGTGAAGGTCACAGTCACTAACCAAAAATACTGTGGAAGATGGTAAGTTAGTATTACAGTAACTAGACTAAGAATCACAGGTCTATTCTTGTCACTATAAGTTTGTTATTACAAACTAATACCATTGAGCCATGGACAAGACATACAGGTCCAGCAAGTTAGTATCTTCCCATATATACATGTTAATTTTACGGTTAGTTTTTGGACGCCTTTAGTTCCAGTTATAGTGATGAAAGTCTAGCAGTGAAAAGTCCTTATCACACAGAATTTGTTCTTGAGACCCTTCATTCTCAAGGCGATAAGCGAACCCAACAAGCTGTGGGATAGGATAGATTCAATGAGCAGATTGTCAATATCTGGGTTAAAATACGCATAGAAAGTCAGTGTTACGCACCCAGTCACTAAAGCTTGCTCTTACGGCTCTTATTAGTAAGTTTAGCAATACGGATACTTGCTTACTCAAATTAGCCAATAGCAGCTACATTAAATGCTGTTTTTCATAATTGTGCAGCACCAGACATTCAACTAGTATATTACAATAGAGTAAAACAAATAAATGTAGCTTAACATAATATACCATGACATAATACAATATAATAAAGTTTAATGAAATTAAATATATTATGATACAATATAGTAAAATTTAATATTACTAGTTAATGTAGCAATATAATTTAATATAATCTACTACAATAGAATATAGTTCAACCTAATTTTATTCAATATGTTATCATTTAAGATCATATAATACAACATAATACAACTGCTGAAGTGAGGGACTGGTTGTTTGTATTTAGTTAACTGCTCTATCAACATCAGAACACTTGCTCCTGTAAACACAAGTAACCTGAGTTGATCTTAAAATTCATGAATCAATTTCGACCAGCATTACTGGGTAGCATAGTGAGCTGTATATTATATTGGAAAAAATGGCTCTTATTAATGCCATCGACTTTGTTCAGAAAACAATTGATTACGAATCCAAAATTTTAGATAAAGTTAAACGATGTTTAAACATTTTAATCATTAATTTTAATTGTAATTATTTTACTACAGACAAGAAGCCGCTATAGCTTATGCTTAGGTACTCTGTAATGCTTAGAGAGTTCTTTTGGCAAGAACAAAAAACAGATACAGTACTACCCAGCATAAAATACATATAAATAGCTTAATCCGTTCTACGATTTCTTCAAACTCACTCCTTGGCCCTTTAAAAAACTAAGCTCAATTTTTTAATTTAATGGCTGTACAGTAACTGTTGTATTATTGGTTTGTATCAACAACTTTACTTTTTTTTCTTACCACCTTCATTTTGTTCAGGCTCCCGATAACGGTAACTTTACGTTACAGCGTGCGGGAGTGCATGCAATCAATATTAATTTTAATTAATTTTTTTTCAACAAGGTCTGCACTGCAAAAGAAAAAAATTGAGGCCTAATTAAAATATAGCAAAGCACAGTACAGTGTGATTTAATGTAAAAATGCTTGATAGAGTGTATCATTACGTAACATAAAACAAAATAAAATGATATACTTTGTTGTGATATAATTTAATATAATTTACTACAATATATTATAATATAACCTAATTTAATATACCTAACTTTATTCAATATGTTACCATTTAAGGTAATATAATACAACATAATATAACTGCTGACGTGAGAGACTGGTTGTTTGTATTTAATTAGCTGCTGTAGCTCCAATATCAGTACACTTGATCTTCAAAACGCAAGAACTCGAGTCGATCTTAGAGTTCATGAATCAATTTGAACCGACAAAACTAGTATAGTTAGCTGTAAACAATATTGCAAAAAATGTCTTTTGTTAATACCATTGACTTTGTTCAGATAATAATTTGCTACAAATCTAAAAATTTAAATAAAGTAAAGAAAAAATGTAGCTATAACTTATGCTTTGGTACTCTGTAATGCTCAGAGAACTTCTCTGGTAGGAACAAAAAACAAATAACAGCTCGAGCATCAATAGAGACTTGTACTTTTACAGTAGATGCCCCTTTACAGAATAATTCGTTTTAAAAGCGTTTATTGTAATACCGAGCATAAAATATATATAAATAGCCTAATCCGTTCTACGGTTTTTTCAAACTCACTCTTTGGCTCTTTCAAAAGAAAAACTAAGCTTAACTTTTTAATTTGATGACCAGACAGTAACTGTTGTATTATTGATACCGACTGTATATTGATACCGATTGTATATTAGTACCAACAACTTTTCCCTCTTTATTACCATCTTCACTTTGTTTAGGGTCCCGATAATAGTAACTTTACATAACAGCGCGCCGGAGTGCATGAAATCAATATTAATTTAAATTAATCTTTTCTTTTTTTGTTCAGAAAGGTCTACACTGTAAAAAAACATTTGCTGTCTATTTAAAATAAATCATGAGAAATATACATGCATATCTTTACTATAATTATGTTGGTGTCTGTCTGCTCATCCATCCAATGTCAAGGTTTAATGTTAATATAAACAATTCTGCTTAGTGAGACTCCAACTCATGATATTCACCTAGGTAGACCGACAATATTAGAGAATGCTGAATGGTTACCACTCAGAGAACTTCTTCAGAAAATAAGAAAAAGTTTTGAAAAAGATGAGAAAGAGTTTAGTTCTTTTAATTATATATTGAGTATTTCTCAGAAAAGACTTTGATAAGGTTAAGAACCAGATAAGTTTTGATAAAGGCTTATACTTATCTATTGTGTGATTCTCAAATAATGTAAAATATTGGTTGATTCTAATAATTTAATATACCTTCCTTCACAACTCTTACTGTACTTTCTTTATCAAAAAGGCCTCTAAAAATGACAATAACTATTATCAACATTGGGCATGCTTATCTCAGAGGCCATAGAAATAATTCACAAGCACTTTTGCAGTATATTATACATGTAGGTGATGATAAAATGCTCGGCTTAAAGCAGTCAACTTTAATCATCTACATGTAGATATACATATTTATGTAGGTATATTGCTATAAATGGAACTGAATGCACTCCAAAAGCTGACATCATTATCTGCCATGACGCAAGCAATGCTAAGACTTACTGGGAACATCATGTTCAAGTTTACAGTCGTGAGTATAAGGCTATTTTTCTGGTTTCTTAACAAAATTCTATGGTTTTAATCTATTTTGCCGTTGTTTGCAAGTCTTGTTATAGCTGTTTTCTATATGCAATCTTAACTGTCTGTTCAATATTTGCAGTGAACTCCTAATATGTTTTAAAGGTTGGAGCAGTTTAACTAGAGGCTTAAACTTGTACTCTTCATAAAGAAGTACTTACAAATAAACTGGATTAAAAATTGGTGTTTACTCCTGACAGTCAGTTTTAGTAAAATATACTTAGATTTGGACAAAAGTGCTAAATTTTGTTTTGGACATCGTTGAGTTTATCACAGAAAAATAAATAAAAATGACAGTCTTAAAAGTAGATTATTTTATAACTATATTGTTTTTGTTGTTTAATGCATCGCTTTTAGCTTAAAACTATTCTGTAGTTTTATATGCCAGTAGATTGTGTTTAATTATATGAACTATAGGTGCAGCCATGTTGATAGCGCATAACTGGGATCTAGAGGGTACCTGGATAAAGCCTGAATAAAATCTTAATGATGTGTGAATGACATCTGAATGAAATCTAAGGGGTGTGTGAATGACACCTAAATGTTGTCTGAATGACATCTAAATAACATAAGTTGTATGTTATTTAGATGTGTTATTTATTGTAAATGACACCTCAATTTAGATAACACATAACTGAAATCTAAAGAATTTGTAAATGGCATATTGATGACATCTAAAGGGTTTGTAAATGACATTTTAATGACATCTAAAGGGTTTGTAAATGACATCTACAAAGTTTGTAAATGACATCTTAATGACATCTAAAGGGTTTGTAAATGACATCTTATTGACATCTAAAGGGTTTGTAAATGACATCTTAATGACATTTGAGGGGCTTGTAAATGACATCTTAATGACATCTAAAAGGTTTGTAAATTACATTTTACTGACAACCAAAGGGTGTAAGAATGGCATCTGAATGACAACTAAAGGATGGGTGAATGACATCTGAATAGCATCTAAAGTATGTGAATGGCATATGGATGACATGTAAAGGTTTAATGAATGACATCTGAATAACATCTAAAAGCTATGTGCATGACATCTGCATGGCATCTAGTTGACAATTGACCGACTAATGATTGAAGTTACATAGAAATGGCATGTAAGCATAGTTTGAATGGTGAATTGTGGTGGCAGGAGGCAGACTAGCCTTGAACTAAAATGGGCCAGCATGACAAAACCATCGACCCAAAATTAGGAGACTAGCCTGACCCCTCTGAGATGAAAGAGACATTGACTGCAGAAAAAACCAAGCTTGCGTTCGACCAAAAGCATGGCCCTCGGTAGGGCTATCTGGTCAGCCACCAAGTCAGCCACAGAGAACCTACCTGTAACCAAGTCCGGCCTCTGCCGTCAAAAATCAACCCTTATCAAGAGCCAACCCTTAAAGGCTAGAGGAACTGCAGGGCTTAGTAGGATAATATCGTCAGTACAACACAAGCTTTGCTGCTACGGCATGGCGTCTGCACAAACTGACAGAAAAACGTAAAAAATGGATGTGGAGAGAGTAAGAACAAGCTTTCTTTTAAACCCTGAAAAGTCCCATATCCTTGTTTCCCATCTTAGGATACCCCAATCTAAATCAGCCATGCATTCTAAACACGGATGCAAGCAGGTGCAAAGTATTGGCATGCTGTGCTGCCTCAGGTCCTAGATGGAGTGGAAAGAGTAATTGACTACTTCATTACGACCTTAGCAGCCGCTGAGAGAAATTACTGCTTCACATGGAGAGAGATTTGCTGGCTGTAGTCAAGGCTGTTAGCTTCTTCAGATTATACTTGTGCGACTGGCAATTCCTGTTCTGGACCACCCATGCCTCACACCGCTGGCTAATCTGGAGAATGGAGCCGTCCCACTAGGTGACAAGGGAATTAGAGACTTTGGGGTAGTTCCAATATACGCTAAACACTCAGCCAGGTTATACCATGGTTATGTTAATGGGCTGAGCCAACAGACCTGTGAATACTGCTGGCAGTGTGAGCTTATTGAGCAAAGGGATGGCGGACCCATCCAAAAGGAGCTCACCCTGAAGAGCCAGTGTTTGTCGAGTAAACCCAAGGGAAGCCAGACGGCAGTGTTAGGGGTCACCAAGATTGCTCATAAAACAGGTAGCTATATGGGCCAACCCACTACCTCTAATGTAGCAGCCAGGGGAAGGGGATTTAGAGTTTGGGATAGCCCAGGGCTGGCCGAGTCTACCCAAAAACTATGTGACATAAGAGAAGACTAGAGGTGATGTTGGAAAGGAGCTAGCACAGATGCAGGCTACTATCTAGGGACCCATAGCCACCATGTAGCCACCACGAAGCCAAAGCTCTCTTCAAGGAACCTTGAAAAAATAAAATATATAGAAAAATATTGGTAAATAAGAACACCCAGCCCAGCTCAGATGACTAGAAAGCCAGATTGGTATAATGAATCAGCGGGTAAAAATACCATTCCAGCGATATCAAGATAGAAAGAAAGCGTCGAGTTCAAAGTTTAACTGTAGAAAAATCATTTCGACTTTAAAAAGCTGACAAGCAACTGCTGCGTAAAAGAAGATTTTATTTGGATCTATCGAACTGTGTAAATACAATCTTCTAAACCTGTCACCATGGTGTCTCAGCAAGGTAAGCTTAACGATTTTTGAAGGAGATGTTAGGCTAGCAGAGGCTCATGGAAGCAGGAAAAATGTTAAGAGAGCCTCTTAAACTCGGAAGAAAAGCCTGTCGGCATAGGTCAAAGTACGGACACAGCAGACTCGGACAAGGCAGGGGGTTCTATACTGAGGAATAAAAGAGAGATAGAGAGTGTTTTGGCCAAGCTCTCTCTATGAGCAACCTTGCCTTTAGTAGTAGGGAAACTTGCGTTGAGTCACACCTGTTCGGTGCTCGAATCTCTACTGTAAGTCAACCCAGACCAGCTGCTATTGTGCCCTACAAGAGCAAGAATCGAGAAAGAGCCACCAACAAGTCAGGATTTTCTAAATCTGTATCACTCAAACTTCACAAAAACCTCAACTGGCTGAAATAAGTGGAAAATACCGAAGTCGCCAAGACAGCTCGAGTCTCTGTAATAACAAAGCCTGAGTCAGCAGAGGAGCCGACCCTGACCAATTTCTCGGCTGCCACCAAGACTCCTGCCCTGAAGCTAGAACAAAAACCAGTTGAAGACGGAGCTCTTTATAACACAGGAAACTTGAGACAAGATCAAGGAGGCCTTACAGGACCAACCAAGCACCTGCGGACTATATGGCTTTACTACGAGAGTTAAGAAATGCAGACAACTCATTCTTCATCAGACAAAAGCAGGCAACAAGCAACAGACAGCTGACAACACTTTGTCGTTTTCGTGTGTCTTTGCCGGCGGCAGCATGTGTTGCGTGAACAGATCATGTCGCACCAAAGGCTCATAAGGGGTGGCAAATGCGAAGATTTTGCCTATCATGTAGATGAGGCTAAACAGTAAACCTTCCTGAAGGTGAGAGAGTGGCCCCAGAACTTTCCATAAAGCCATGCACCACCATCCTGACTAGAGCTCACCAAAAGATAGTGGCAGAAAAATCAGTCAGGACGATAGGTACAAACCAAAAGAGAAATTGTTTTAAACCCGAATGTTTTAATCTAAACTGTTTTAAATCTTGAACAAATGTGTAGCTTGAGAAGTAAGAAATGTTTTTCAGCAATCTGTTCTAGCAATGCCTCGAGCTTTTGAATATTTGAATTATGCATTGATTTGACACACATAGTAATAAACAAATTCTTTCACTTAAAAGTTGGGATAGCAAATGTTGTATATGTTGAATAAAATTAAAATTTTTATGCAAAACCATTTTTATTACCTGTGCAACACCAGACATTCAACTAGTAACAATATATAGCGCATATTAAGCAATTCGGTTAAAAAACTGTAAAGCATTTTGCTACTTGTTGAAGTTATTATTAATACAAAAGACACAGTTCTTTTGTTACCTTTTAAACTCCCATTTTTAAATTTAGCATCTCTCATTTTATGAGAATTTCCTATTTGAATTAGCATACTTTCAATTTTCTGTATATAAGCTCCTTTGAACCCATATTTTTACATGCTGGTGAAATTCAATACTTACACTTTTATACAGTTCCTCTATATGTTTATATCAAGCTTGTATTTCTATTGGTTTATGTAAGAATCCTTGTAAACACTCTAAATCTAACTAAAATGTTTTGCCTTAGTCAACGTGCATAAAACCAGATAACTATCTTGTTCTAATAAATGTCATGTCCAAGTTTTATTTACAGTTGAGGGGATATGTGACAATGAGTTAAAAGCTGGGCAACACAGTATTGAGATCTACATGGGAAAATGCTACTGGAACAAGACTGAACCAACCAACTTTGTAGTTAACTCTCACAACTGTCCTTCACGACTTCATATTGAAGAAGTGAGAAAAGAGCAGAAGATTGACGGAGGTATGAATCATGTGTAACATACTTATAGGTAGTGGCATTATTTACATTTTCTTTGTGAAAAATGTTGGATTTTAATTCATAGCAGCTTCAAAATGTTTACTAGCTGTTCAAAACAGAACCTGAATCAAAACAGGCATTTCCATAGTATTCGTGGTAGCAGTAGTACCAGCAGTAGTAATAGTAGTAGTAGTAGTAGTAGTAGTAGTGGTAGTAGTAGTAATAATAATAGTAGTAGTATTAGTAGTAGTAATGCTACTAATAATACTAGTACTACTACTCCTACTATTAGTACTACTATTATTACTAGTGCTAGTACTATTACTAGATGAAGTAGTAGTAGTACTAACACACTTCTAATCTATGAATGTCTACATAAAAGTCTTGCTGCTGTTAAGCCACATAAAATTGAATAGTGTCATCTTAAACAACATTCTGTAAAAGATGTGTACTACAAATAAAACTATGTACTTAACAGGCTCTTCATTCAGTAGTCTGCTATACAAAACGTGATTTGCGGAACATATTGAATACATCATAGCCCTGTTGCCACCTGCGCTGAAATCTTGTCTGATAGAAAGATTTATGAAGTGTAATCATAGCTGTATTGACAGATACTTTTGCATAGCTTGATTCAATTCAAACGGATAAAATATATAGAGTTCAAAAAATTTTATGCTCTACTCTACTAAGTAAAAACAGGTGATTCCACGAACCGCCAACCAGGTGCAAGAATGGCTTTATTAACCCTTTGCCAGAATTTGTGGGTTAATTGATTTCAAAAAAATTGATGTTGTTTCGCTTTAACTATTTCAGTCAACTCATAAAACCAGGACCATGTGCTGGAATCAACTAACCAAATGTGACTAGTAAATTGTTTCCTAAAAATTGATGCTAATAATGACTAGATGACGTTGACTATACATTACTTTTTAGGGGTGTAGTTGGTTTCATCATGCATTCAAACATTTTTTTTCAAAAGTATGGCTTATTTATTTCATTTAGTAACTAGTTTTCGGTGTATGTAGCAACTGAAAACTTTGGTGATACAAAAACCGCAATAAAATGAGTCAACTCGGGGACCTAATTACTGTAGACTGGCAGAATCGCAGTCAGTACTCAAATGTTTACACAGCCTTTAGAGGAAACTAATATGACAAATTTTAAATTTCCTTTGTTTAAGGCGTTTGAGATATTCATAATAATGTTTCTGTAGTTTCAATAATTTAATAGTTTCTGTAGCTGGATTTAAGATTTTATCTTTTCAATCATGAGTAAATACAAAATAAAATATATGCCAATAGAGCCACGTATGACTAGACTTTATCGGATAGCCAATGTGAATACGAGATATAGAGACCGACGGTTTGACTATATAAACTATTTTTGGCAAGTTTGGGGACGTCTTTTTTGTCTGATCCTTTTTACTGTGATCAATTTTTGTTGATTTTAATCTTCAAATATCTTTACAATGAGATCTTGACAACAAACCAACTAAAATTTGACGCAATCACAGCTTTAATGATAATGAGTAAGTTACTCTACAATGATATTCACTAAGTTTATGCGAGGCAGTGTTTCTATGGCCAGTGATCGGCTAGCTGGTAAGCATTTTTGTAATCTAACGGTTGTGTTGTTTTTCCTCTGTAACAATTTACTCACCACCATTAAAAGTGTCAGTACTGTCTATAATAAGAATTCCAGGTATTGTGACAACTTATAAGTTCACCTTTTTATAAATCTCACGGTTTCACGCTTTTCCATATTTACTATTTTGAATATATATATTACCATATCAGTATTAAATAATGTTTTTTTGTTTAAAATGACTTCAAATGTTTTACGATTTAATTTAAAGCCTGCCAAAAAAACTGCAGCCACTTGAAATTTTATTGAATCAATTTGTGCTGTTTGTCTAATTTTGCAGAAGTAAGAGAGATTGTGTGTATCACTAAAGGTTTCTGCTTATGATGATACACTATACGACTAATCACATTCATTTCCAATAAAATATTTTATTAAAATGTCCAAATTTGAAAAAATTTAGCTATTCTGACACAGTGCAACTATACGATCCATGACAGAAACCAGCACCACAATGCATCTGGTGCACCAATAATTTTTGCATTATTATGAAATATGGTAATCCACGTGTATATTAATAACTCTCACTTTGTCATTGCGTGTGTCTGTCTATTAGTCTGATTAAACTCGATGCAGTTCTACATTTTTGGCCTAAACTAGTCTAAACTTCACACTCCTCTGCTCACGCCATTCTGTCAGGTCACTAATAGTATTTGGTTTCAAAATACTGTATTGTTTCTCTAAAACCACCCTGATAAAGGCCCACCTGCATGCAGTCTAATCAAGGCCCACTTGCATGCTGTCTAATAAAGGTCCACCTACATGCTGTCTAATAAAGGCCCACTTGCAAGCTGTGTAATCAGGGCCTACTTGCGCGCTATGTAATCTGGGCCCACCTGCATGCTGTCTCATTAAAAATGAAAGAAGCCATAGGCATCACTGGACTAACTGCCAATAAATGTTGTTGATACATGTTTGAAAATGAAAATATAATTCAAATTTTTAAATAGTCAAAATTGCTTTTGTATCTTGTAGTGTATACCCAGAATCGCTCCGTATTCAGAAGTCTCACCGGGTACATTACTAGATATCACTACTACAACCTAGATGATGATACAGACAATGGTATTATCTTGACCGTCCCCTACCTAAAACAGTATGAAGATACAGCATTGAGATTGACAGCTAGTGGGACACACTCAACGGATATTGCAGCTAAGTGTGCTAAATGGTAGTTGAATAATAATATATTCAGTTTTAGTACTCATCTGAAAACTTGAACATTTGAGTATGAAATGTGCCATGAAGTTATAGGATGGTTGACATTTGATTAGAGTGTGAATGGATGCCTAAAGAACACATGAACACATGAGAGCAGAAGGATATCAGAGTGTGAATGTGGGAGAGCAGAAGGATATGAGAGTGTGAATGTTGAGAGCATATGAGGATATGAAAGCATGAAAGCAGAATGATATAAATACATGAGAGCTACATATATACAGTCCATTCTTAACACAAGATTATCTTAGTGTACAAATCTTTTAACATAGGACGTAAATGAACTTGAATGTGAAATTTAATGAGATATTAACGTACAAACTCCATGTTTGTATGTGTACACAGTCCAAATCTACCCATTTTGATTTTAAACAGTTTTAGTAATAATGCTAATAATAGGTATTTCAATCTTCATTTTTTATTTTAAGATCATAAATTTTAATTAACCCTCTGTAAATGGTAGCAATTGTGAAAAGGACAAAAACAGGACTTTTTTAGAGTTGAAGCAATAGATTATAAAAAAGAGCAACAAACATCTCTGAACCATATTATCTATAGACCTATATATAAATATTAGTGTCAATTTGTCTGTCTGATAGTCCGGTTGTAGCGATATCACTTCTGGAATGAAAATATCACTGCATACTGGAATTGAACTCGGAACTTCCAGTTCTGTAGACAAAGATTTATCCAATAACTGTGCTGTCCAACTGGCTATACTATGGAATACATTGTTACGTTCTGCCAAACTTTCATGGTTTCGCGCTCAGCATTTTAACCAAGCATTATGCATGAAGCTATACCGGAATAGTTTGAGCTAAACTATTCTGGTATGGCTTCAAACTGTTGCTAAACTAGCAGTATGCATGAAGCTATACCAAAAAAAATTTGTGCCTATATTTGAAGGAAAATGCTTAAACTATTGCTAAACTATTGCAATCAGTATAGAGCTGTAGTACTGTACTGGCTGCAGTGTAGTAGGCATTGCAGCCGGTACAGTATGAACTACACAAAAATAAACACAGTACACAGTAATAAATAAGTAGTTATATTTGAAAGTTACAAAGGCAAACGTTGTATATGTTGATTTAAAATAAAAAACTTGTGCAAAACCTTCTTATTACCCATGCAACACGGGCCATTCAGCTAGTTTAAAATACATATAGCCACATAGTAGCTATCATGAGAACAAACAAAAACAACGTATTAAAAGAAAGTCAGAAGCATTAAAAGGGATGAGGCTAATTGAGATGTTTTCATATTTAAGTGTAAATAATAAATACATGTATAAAAATAAGGATTTTGTAAATTATCAAGTTCACACGGTCTCACTTTAACTACATGTAGTTTTTAACTTTAAACAGGTTTACCTCCATATTATCCCTTTTCTTGTATTACTAAGGTGACACCTCTATTTTTTATTTAGTTTATCTCAGAACTTACAATTAATGAGTGTATGATCACACGAGTGTATGATCACATGAGTGTATGATCACATGAGTGTATGCCAATGACAATCATGTCACGTGACAATTACACCACTTTATAGACATTTTATCTTGACAACTAATTGCAGGTACTTTATGATCGACAACACAGACTGTGTAAACCCTGGAGCTATAGAGGGTGTCAGTTATTTTTCAGCGGCGTCACGTTCATACCAGCCAATGCAGGGTAAGTTTATAGGGTCTATGAATGTTTAATAAGCATACTGCTGCTGTAAATATAATAATATACATGCATACTGATGCTGCAAGTACAGTATAATTTTATTTATTACTGCTGCAAGTATAATAATATATATTGCTATTGTAAGTATAAATATATATATTACTGCTGTAAGTATAATAATATATATTGCTATTGTAAGTATAAATATATATATTACTGCTGTAAGTATAATAATATATGCTGTTGCAGTATAGATATTTGTTGCTGTTACAGTCAGTGGCTTGTGTAGTGGTCTCTCATCAGGAAATCGGAGCATTAGCTATGCTGTTGGCTATTGCCCCAGTCACCAGGGAGCCGATGCCATGACAGGATCTGGAGCATCATTTCACATTTTCTTAGAAGAGTTAAGATTAGACTTGGTACAAACTTGTGACTCTGTGCCTGTCAATTGCTACGGCCCTTAAGATAATATTGGCTCTCTTGTGACCTCCTTTTCTTATTTTTAACTACAATTCTTTCTTTACCTGTTTATTTGCATTCATTTCAATCAGAACCTGTGTTCTCTTTTTAAATCATAAAAAGTGTTAACATTGTATTGAGATTGTTCTTCACATGAGTTTTTGTATGTAATTTTGCTCACTTTGGTTTTAAATGAACACCCACTTTCCCTCTTATTTTGTTTTCAATGTAAAAATATTTTCCTAGCCTTGGTTTACCCAAGTGGAGGTAAGGTCTATCAACGCTCGGGTTTCTTACCATAGAACTGAAAGTTGGAGCAGTCATCTCGTGATCTTAGCCATTAACAATAATGTGATGTTTTGCAACTTTCCTGTGTTCATTTGTGCCAGCATATGTACAAACCATATCAAATGTATAAGTGTTATTTACCCCAATGCCCTAATGACTACTGGAATCACAGTTGCTCCTACACACAAGCAGTTTTCAATTGCTTCTTCGACTGGGAGATACTTAACCACTGTTGTCTCTTCTTCGCTGGCTATTACTGGCCATGTTGTAGTTATTGGGTGTGGTCACATTATTTATAGTAGCCATTTTGTGCTCTTTGTCCACTACTACAATATCTGACTGGTTTGCCAAAACATGCTTGTCAGTTTAGATGTAGAAGTCCTAATGGAGCCTAGCACAAGAATTATCATGCTAACAATCATGCTGATCACTCCCATGGTCTTTCTGATCAACTCTAGAGCTTTGTTCCAGAGTTGTGATTTATTGAGGTCATATATTAAATGACCTCAATAACTACATATATTTAAATATATGTATAAATATATACATTGAAAAAAGGAAAATCTGGTGATACCCTATCGTATTTTGTAAAACGTCTGTTTACCTTTTTAACATTGCATTATTTTTCAGTTTGTTAAATATTTTCCACATTTTTAAAATTATATTTTCAAAATTTTTAATTTTCAATATTTTAAAACTTCAAAATATTATTCAGCAACTTAATTATTGATCTGTGTGCAAGAAGCAAACGTTCGATATTTTAGGGATTGAATGCACAATATATATGTTTTTAGTTAAATAAGCTTTCTTTATATATATCTATATTTATATATATATATCTATATTTATATATATATATCTATATATATATATATATATATATATATATATATATATATATATATATGTGTGTGTGTGTGTGTGCGTGCGTGTGTGTGTGTATTGAACAGCTAGCACAGATATATATATACAGATATACATGGATATATATATATATGTATGTATATATCTGCGCTATTTGCCCTATATATACATATATATTAAGGTCTAATGTAAAATATATAATTTTTAATATATACAGGACAGGACATATATAGTACAGGACAGATAGTGCAGTTGGTAAGGTATCGGGACCATGATCATTAGGTCCTCGATTCAAACCCCAACAACTGCACTTTTCCGGTGGTCCTTAGACAAGACCCTTGCTTGTATAACGTCTACAACCACTATGATGAGTACAATAATCAAAGCCATGCCGGCTCGGACGTCGCCCGGTCAAACAAGGTCCGCGCTGCCTGTAGCTGAACCAGGACAAGGCAGTGAAAAATGGGCTACTGGTTCAAAACGGATGAAATGGAGTCGGAATGATAACACGGCCCTTATGCAGTGCTACTTTATGAGTGAACCTCAAAAGTAGGGCTACATCGAAAGGATGCGTCAACTGTGGATAAACATGCGCCCTGAATTGCCACTAACCGCTAAGCAACTTGTAGCTCAGAGGAGTAACATAATCTAGCGGCACCTCATATCGGAACTTGAGGTAGATGAAATTAGGGAACCGTTCACCCAGGTAACCTCTACCAACGAGGAGTGCATATCAACACACACTGTCACACATACACGATCATGTGTTGACTCACGGGTTGAAGAAGACATGCACTTGGACCTTGACCCAAGGGTGAAAGAGCTTGCAGAAAATATCATTAACAAGATGCCAGCTGCTAATGATTATGGAAGCAGGGAACTACTACGAACAGTTAGCAAGGCTATACCTAAGAAGCTGTTAGAAGACAATTTGGCACTGGAGTCAATTTCAACTGGATCAATCAGTGAGACTAATGCCCTAATCTACAGTACAGCAACCGTCATCTTGGAGGAGATGGGTATTAAGCTACAGCCAACAAGGCTTCAAGCCATTCCAATCTGGCAGCTGAGGCTACAAAATAAGATCAAGGACTTGCGCAAGAAAGCTAGTAGGCTCAGTGAGAGATCTAACCACAGTTTGGAGCATCCAAAAAAGGAACCCACAACAGAAGCTCTAGAATCTGCCAAACAGCAGCTAGTAGCACTCTTGGCATGACTGAAGCGGTACACCAAAGAGCGGGATAACAAGAGAATGAACAAACTGTTCATCAATAATCCATCTAGAGTGTATTCCCAGTTCAAAGGTGAACTGCAGAAACCAATGTCTGAGCCTCTTCGATCTAGCACTTCAAAGTTCTGGAAGGACATTTGGGACAAAGAGACTACTCATAACACCACTGCAAATTAGCTGAAGAGGCTTAAAGAGAGCCATCAACACACTGTGGCTCAACAAGGACTCACCATCAGCAAAGAGGGCATCAAGTGCAGAGTGCAGCGCATGAAGAACTGGGCAGCACCTGGCCATGACATGATTCAAGCCTTCTGGTTAAAGAAATTGACATCACTTCACACTAGAATGGCTAAGCAGATGGAATGCGTAATAGAACAAGGTGACCATCCAGAATGGCTGAGCAAAGGACGAACTGTACTTCTGATAAAAGATCCAAAGCAGAGGCCGATTCCCAAAAACTATCGACCAATAACGTGCTTGCCCACCACCTGGAAACTGCTCTCAGGAATAGTTGCAGACAAACGGGAAGAGCACATGAGTCACTATATGACCAGTGCTCAGAAAGGAATTGGGCGCAACACCCGAGGAGCCAAACATCAGTTACTGGTAGATCGAACGGTCTGTCAAGACAGCAGGAGAAGGCAAACCAATCTTGCCATGGCTTGGATTGACTACAAAAAGGCCTATGACTCAATTCCCCATAGTTGGACACTTGAGTGCCTCAGCATGTACAATGTTCACCCTGCTCTTGTGGCATTCATCAAGATGTCAATGACCAAATGGAAGACGAAACCGGAGGCTAATGGCAAAAAGCTGGCGAGGGTAAAAATTAAGCGAGGCATCTATCAAGGTGACTCCTTATCACCGCTGCTCTTCTGCATATGCCTAAACCCTCTAAGCAATATGCTGGAGGAGACTCAATATGGGTACCAATTTAAGAGTGGCACCAAGATAAACCACCTCTTCTACATGGATGACATCAAGCTGTATGCTAACAAAAAAAGGAACATTGATTCGCTAATACACCTCACTCAGGTATACAGTAAAGGCATCGGAATGACCTTCGGTATTGAGAAATGTGGAAGGCTAATTCTTAAGAAAGGCCATTCTATGCTCACAGATGGCCTAAGAATGCCAAATGGTACCATCAAAGATATAGAATAAATGTACAAGTACTTGAAGATTATGCAAAGCAACATCAACCACGAAGCCGAGGTATGTCACAAAGCCATAACCGAATACAAGAAACACCTTAGGTAGGTCTTTCAGAGCCAGCTCAATGCCAAGAACCAAGTTATGGCAATAAATACCTACGCACTGCCAGTATCAAGATATCCTGCAGGCATAATAAAGTGGACTGAGAAAGCCATCAAAGAAACAGATATAGCAACTCGTAAACTGCTGACCATGCATGGAGCACTCCACCCAAACTCTGATAATACTAGATTGTATCTCGATAGGAAAGATGACGGTAGGAGACTCAAAAGTGTACAGCAGACAGTGAAAGAGGAGGAGCAAAGCATCAAAGATATGCAGCCTTCATGGCCACTTCAGATAAGTTGCTAGCTGAATTTCAATCGGCTGCTCTTACAACGGACCTACGCCCTGATGATGAAGAAATTGATTGGCACACGAAACCTCTTCATGGTGCTTACCACCAACAAATATCTAAGGTTGGCAATCTTCACCAGACATATATGTGGCTGAACATAGAAAACCTAACGACCAATACAGAGTCGCTAATCATGGCAGCCCAGGAGCAAGGGCTCCCAACAAGGCAACTCCAAACAAAAATCTATCACACTAGAGACGATCCTAGATGCAGACTGTGCAAAGATGCACCTGAGACCATCCAACACATCATCAGTGAATACAAGCAGCTAGCAGGAAACACATACACTGAGTGGCATAATCATGTCGCAGGTATTGTGTATAGAAGTCTATGTGATGAGTATGGCCTTAATAAACCACAACACTAGCGGGAAGCTCCTGGTAAGGTCAATGAAAATGACCGCGCTAAGATCCTCTGGGACTTCTACATCCAAACTGACAAGCATGTCCAAGCAAACCAACCAGATATAGTGGTGGTAGACAAAGAGAACAAGAGGGCTACTATAATAGATATAGCAGTACCCAATGACTACAATATAGCCAGCAAAGAAAAAGAAAAGGTAGAGAAATATCTTCCTCTTGGAGAAGAGATTGAAAAATGCTGGAATGTAAGAACAACTGTAATCCCAGTAGTCATTGGGGCACTGGGCGCAATAACACCGGCGCATAAAATGTGGCTTGCCCAAATACCAACAGCAATCAACTCAGGTGAGTTGCAGAAAAGTGCGCTATTGGGAACAGCTAAGATCTTGAGGCGAGTGCTCAAACTCCCAGGTCTCTGGTAGGAGACCCGAGTTAGAGCAGAATTTACCACCCATTCGGGGTATCCGGGGTGAGAAAACAATTTATATATATCTATATATATATTTCTCAAAGTCCGTGTGTTGGAATTCCGTCTGTCTGTTGGAAATCCAGCTATAGCTATTATTAGAACAGCTGAGCTTGACAACAATAAAGACTCAAATTCATGGAATTTCATGGAAACTCATGGAATTATTACTGTCATTGGAAGCCTAACCTTATTAACTAGTTTAATGGAGTTTTCCATTGGCAATATGCCAGGCTACTAGCTTGATAGGTACAGTTGTTTGATATGGTTTTAAAACCTTTACAGTTGTTTTTATTTCTTTCTTAATTTCTTTCAACTACACGACACACTTCTCTCATGACATGTAGTTTAAAAGTTAGAATGGCAAATGTTGTTATATGTTAAATACAAATCAATTTTCTGTCCAAAGACTTTTCTATTACACGGGCAACGGCGGGTGGCACAGCTAGTATATATATATATATATATATATTATTATATATATATATATATATTATATATATATTATTATATATATAAATATATATATATATATAAATTGTTTCCTCACCCCGGATACCCCGTGTGGGTGGTTAATTCTGCTCTAACTCGGGTCTCCTACCAGAGACCTGAGAGTTTGAGCACTCGCCTCAAGATCTTAGCTGTTCCGAATAGCGCGCTTTTCTGCCACTCACCTGAGTTGCACCTGAGTTTTTATATATATATATATATATATATATATATTGGTGTGGCTGAACAAAGGAAACCTAACGGCCAATACAGAGTCGCTAATCATGGCAGCCCAGGAGCAAGTGCTCCCAACCAGGCAACTCCAAACGAAAATCTATCACCCTAGAGATGATCCTAGATGCAGACTGTGCAAAGATGCACCTGAGACCATCCAACACATCATCAGTGGATGCAGGCAGCTAGCAGGGAACGCATACACTGAGCGGCATAATCATGTCGCAGGTGTTGTGTATAGAAGTCTATGTGATGAGTATGGCCTTAATAAACCACAACACTGGTGGGAAGCTCCTGGTAAGGTGAATGAAAATGACCGCGCTAAGATCCTCTGGGACTTCTACATCCAAACTGACAAGCATGTCCTAGCAAACCAACCAGATATAGTGGTGGTAGACAAGGAGAACAAGAGGGCTACTATAATAGATATAGCAGTACCCAATGACTACAATATAGCCAGCAAAGAAAAAGAAAAGGTAGAGAAATATCTCCCTCTTGGAGAAGAAGTTGAAAAATGCTAGAATGTAAGAACAACTGTAATCCCAGTAGTCATTGGGGCACTGGGCGCAATAACACCGGCGCATAAAATGTGCCTTGCCCAAATACCCACCACAATCAACTCAGGTGAGTTGCAGAAAAGTGCGCTATTGGGAACAGCTAAGATCTTGAGGCGAGTGCTCAAACCCCCAGGTCTCTGGTAGGAGACCCGAGTTAGAGCAGAATTTACCACCCATACTGGGTATCCGGGGTGAGGAAACAATTTTTTTATATATATATCTACTATATAAACGGCAATCGTTGTCTATCTGTGTATCTGTCTGTCCGCTTTATAGAGTACCGTCCTTTTCGGACTATTAGCCGCTACTTTTATATAAGGGCGTGTCTATTCTGTGGTTTTTTCACCGCTAGGGCGCATTAATGGGAATCTCCGGTTAGTACACGCCTCTATTATAATACGTAACCTGCTATTCATCGTAGGGATGGACGATAAATACTGATATGCTAATAGTATGAGTTGTCTTCTCGATATATTGAGTCACCGATAACTCCCAAATATGAGTAGTATAAATAGATTATATGGCGGTCTTTCTTTTCGATTCGATCGTACGAAGCAAACTTAATTAATATGAGTAAGTAGTAAAATTAAATTAGTAGTAAATATTAGTAGTGAATTAAATAAAATTTACTACTCTTTAAATAAATTAATGAGTAGTAAATTACATCTAATTAATATTTACTGCCAACGTGTGCCGGGAAGGTCATGTGAACATTTGTTTCTTGCAACCACTAGAAAAACGCTGTTTTCTATCTACTATATAAACGGCAATCGTTGTCTGTCTGTTTGATTGAGTGTCCGCCTTATAGAGCGGTCTTTCCTTTTATCGTCGTAAGAATTTCGGTCGTACGAAGCGAACTGAATTAATATGTGTAGTAACAGTAAATAAATTATAGAGCGGTCTTTCTTTTTCCATTCGGTCAAACGAAGCCAACCGAACTAATATGAATACTAAATATTGTAATTTCGTAATATGGACTATTAGCCGCTACTTTTCTCTGACGATTTGAGCCAAGCGGCTTATATAAAGGTGTGGCGATTCTGTTGTTTTTCTTTCACCGCTCGGGCGCATTAACCGAAATCCCCGGTTAGCACGCTTTTTAAACAGCAAATTTTCTGCCGTGTTAAAAAGCGCCTTCCTGAGTTCTGCGGCCTATACAAAGGTGTCTATACAGCTATACAAATGTACTATTTATTAAATAAAATAAATTAACGAGTAGTTATTTACATGCAATTAATATTTACTGCCAACGTGTACCGAGAAGGTCACGTAAACGTTTGTTTCTTGGAGCCACTGGAAAAACACATTTCTCACCTACTAAATTTCCACATCAAAAAAGGTAAGTGTTTCTTATACGATGTTGTATTGTATATGAATTGCCACATCTCCACTACTTAATAACGTTGGATTTGCCGCTGTTCGTGATAGTGGGTCATATTCATTTCCTTCAGCAGCCGAGTTACTAATTTTTTTCCAGCTACGAGTAGGCCTATTGTAACTTACTATTACAGAACTTTCACGAGTACTCCGAGGGTTGCGATACGCTATTGTGAAAAGAAAGAGAGCAGCTGCTATCGACTTACTGTCACCCTGCATCAGCCATGACCAGCTATACGTCGCCTGCTCAAAAGTAGGCACACGCCGAAAACTGTTTTTTCATACGCCCGACAGAAAAACCAAAAATGTTGTCTATCCGCAAGTGTTGCGTTGAACTAAGGGAGAGAGAGAGGGAGAGAAAGGGAGAAAGAGGGAGAGAAAGGGAGAGAGAGGGAGAGAGGGGAGAAAGGGAGAGAGAGGGAGAGGGGGAGAGAGGGAGAGGGAGAGAGAGGGAGGGAGAGAAGGGGAGAGAGAGGGAGAGAGCGAGGAGGAGAGGGGGGAGAGAGAGGGAGAGAAAGGGAGAGGGGGGAGAGAGAGAGAGAGAAGGAGAGGGAGAGAAAGAGAGGGAGGGAGAGAAGGGGAGAGAGAGGGAGAGAGCGAGGAGGAGAGGGGGGAGAGAGAGGGAGAGAAAGGGAGAGAGAGGGAGAGGGGGGAGAGAGGGAGAGAGAGAGAGGGAGAGGGAGAGAGAGAGAGGGAGGGAGAGAAGGGGAGAGAGAGGGAGAGCGAGGAGGAGAGGGGGGAGAGAGAGAGGGAGAGAAAGAGGGAGAGAAAGAGGGAGAGAAAGAGGGAGAGAGAGGGGGAGAGGGAGAGAGAGAGAGGGGAGAGAGGAGAGGGAGAGGGGAGAGAGAGAGGGGAGAGACGGAGAGAGGGGAAAGAGGGAGAGAAGGAGAGATGGAGAGAGGGAGATGTAACTGCATATTTGGAGTTGTTTTACAGTATGAAAGCCAACTCTCAATAAACCTTATGCTGCCCGTGAATCTGTTACTGTAGGCGGGTAATGCAGCTAGTATATGTATATATATAGATATATATATATATATATATTTATATATATATATATATTTATATATATATATATTTATATATATACATATATATATATATATATATATATTTATATATATATTTATATATATATACATATATATATATATTTATATATATATATATATACATATATATATATATATGTATATATATATATATATATAGCTTATTTAACTACAAACATATATCTTGTGCATTCAGTCCCTAAGACATCAAACGTTTGCTTCTTGCACACAAATCAATAATTAAGTTGCTGAATAATATTTTGAAGTTTTAAAATATTGAAAAATAAAAATTTGAAAAATATAATTTTAAAAATGTTGAAAATATTTAACAAACTAAAAAATAATCCAATGTTAAAAAAGCAAACAGACGTTTTACAAGATACGCTAGGGTATCACCAGATTCTCTTTTTTTCAATGATTTTTCAATAATGTTATTGCAATTCAAGATTGCAATAGCATTTGCTAACAACTGTTATTGTTGGCAATTGTTATTGCTAACAATTTTGTCAGTAAAGAATCTCCTATCTAAAAATATCATATTACAATATTAAAAATATTATAGGATCATTCCAATGGTAGAACATATTGCTCCATATTGTGACATGTTTTGCCATTTTATAGCGAGCTTACTGCTCCAGCTCAAATTTTACTTTGGTAGTAAAGAAGTTTTATTTCAATTACGTAAATTAGAAGCAATTCATAATCACTGGCACATAGTGTAGGATCACTAGCACATAGTGTAGGATCACATTTTTTAATATTATAGTTTGTTTGAAAGACCCAATCACAAATCACTTCATTCATTTTCCAAATCAAGTCTCACTTTTTTGCATCTACCCTAATTAAATGAAGACAAACTCAAATCTTTAAAGATAGGATTTTTTCAAATACAAAAATAATTAAAAGCTTGAATTATTATGCACAGTTCTGGTAGTCGTCGGATATAAGATTTATATCCAGCATACAGCTCTAAAATTTAGTTTTTTAAGAAATGATTTTATTCATTATTCTCACTTCAATACCAAAACAAATATCTTTTCTCTTTGGTTTGAGGTAAATCAAACTAGGTTACATGACCATATAGAGTGGATACCTCCAACATATGCTTATATACATATGGGAGGGCAACTCTAAATTAGACTTGCTTTATTCAACACTACAGGAAGTAAGACGGTACATCTGCAAAAGAAAGCTTTTATGTTCTCCACACAGATAAGAGCATAAACTGCATTCATTTTAGTGACTAGCTAAAATAGTCTGTATTTTAAATGTGTTTTTTACAAATATACTTTGAGTCATTTGTTGACTTTGAAATAACCAATAAAAGGTATAAACATGAGAAAACTTGGATGAACATAGAAAAGAGAGCTTTATCGGAAAGTGCATACAGAATATCTACAACAGTAACTCTGCGTGACCTCCACCATACTCATCTTTATGATTCATTATTCTGACAGAAGAGGTCACATACTAGGTCTCATGGTCGAAGATTCATTTCCGACGTGTTACTGTGAGTTGATTACAAATTGTCATCAACCACAAAGCCGTGTTTTATCACTTTAGAAAGTCTTTGAAAGTTGCTGCTGGCAAATGTTTGCATATAATTTAAATCGACTGCAATATATTGACACAATAAATGCAGCTGGTATACGTCTACGCAGCTTTTGTATTTGGTTAAGGAAATGAGATCATTGATAGAAATATTACTATAGTTTACAAGGTGAAGTAGGTAACTTGGCGGTTTCATGCTAAGATGTTAATAAACCCAGACTAACAATGAAAATTTACAAATTTGTTTCTGTCTACCTGTGGCTGAGAATATCTGCAATCACTTCAAGTGTGCTGGGTTCGTAAAAATACATATTTTCTAGCTTATACACTTATAGTAAGTTATATTAATATTAAGTTTTATTATTTACTAGCATTAGACCTGGTGATGTTTGGGGTTCATTATTAACCAGACAGCCTACAAGTAGCTGTTTTAGATGCGCATTCTTAAAAACCAGACAGTGTTCTGAAACCAAATTATTTTAGCACTCTGGTGGAAACCATGGATCATATGTGTGTGAAGTTTGATTGAGTTCTACAAAACAGTGCATAGCATATATGGAAAGGGATGCATAAACCTGTATACATACACACACACACGCACGCACGCGCACACACACGTGCACACGCACACACACATGTGCACAGGCACACACACGTGCACACGCACACACACGTGCACACGCACACACACACATGCACACGCACACACACACACACACACGTGCACACGCACACACACACGTGCACACGCACACACACACACACACACACACGTGCACACGCACACGCACACATGTGCACACGCACACACACACACGCACGCACGCACACACATGTACAATGACAAAGGGGTATTTATTCATATAGATATATATTTCATTCATCGAATTTGCTGAACACTAACTTCAGCTTTGAGTTCAAGCTGGTCTCTGAAAATTTATTCTTGGAACAAGTTTAAAGTAATAGTGTTTTAAAAGAAAGCGATGAATGTCAAAATTAATTGCTACTAAACTAGATGAGGCTTATATACTTGTTATCACGCAGGCATCTAAGATTCACAAATACTAAAGAATGCAAGATCAAGATTTTAGTAAGTGGTTGCATTTTGTCAGATAGTAGAAGTCATTAAAATACCATACTTCACTTAACGGTAGTGAGGTTTTACGCTAGAAGATAAGGCTTGTTGCTCTCTTCATATTTGTGGTATTTCACTACAGAGTCTGAGTGTTCCCAGAGACTGAGTTATAATGTACCCACTAGTATTCTCTGATTATTTATTGATGAAGTCTAAATTATTCCTGAGTACACCCTTGAACAGGAAATATCCATTTTTCTGCAGAGCTATCTTACTGCTTTGGGGCATTGCACTGTAAGTGTTGCAAAACAAGAGTTGTTAAAAATTAAATACAGGTTGTGGTTTTGTAAACTGTAATAGCCATAATATCTTGTTACTATAAAGCTTGATAACAAAGACTTGCCTACTATCCTGGTACTCTGGCTTAAAATGGTAGATTTGTTGACCAATGACAGAGAGTGATTAGTTGTCTGCTGTTTATCAGATGTAATTAGTGTCATTGTATGACCATTGTTATGTTAGCTAATATGTAACTTGGTTAAGAGAAGTTTACACGCTGATTATTCTATGATGCTCATTTAGCTTGCTTATGAATGAGCAAGCTAATTCTATAACATAAAATATTGATCAAATGTAGGGTAGATTTACTAATAAATCTGTTACATCTGTTAAAGGTGCAGTCTATTTGTAGCGCATTAGCATTCACACTTTTATTTAAATATTTTTCACAAACGGCACAAAAGTGATGACATCACTTATCAATGTGCTCACTTATTTTGATCAGAGGTCAGAGTAGAGTCAACCAAAGAAGTAACTTTGTATGTAAATTATTTTTCAGACGTGACAGAGGACTGTGGAAGAACCTTTGTTGATGACAAAGCATGCATTTCTCCCTCAAGTTCAGCAATAACTAAGACATGGTTTGCCAGATCAGATATTGAGTGTCTGATGAGCTGTAGGAGATCTACTGGCTGTTACTCTACTTTCAGAGATGCCAGAGGTAAGCCTTAAATATGGTAAGAATAATAACATTCAACTGGTAAATGAGTCAATTTACAGGGTTGACTTATCTAATACATTGACCAATCATTACTACTAAAATATTAAGTAAAGGTATGCACTTAACTCCGAGTAATTGAAGAGTGTTGTTAGTTTTTGGTACTAAAACTATTGTAGTATTGAAAGGCCCACCATCTGCTTTCAATGGTGGCTATTATTAATTTGAGCAGCAAAATGCTAGTTTTGTAAAATAGAGAGTTCTTATATTATCTTGTATCCAAATTTAAGTAAAAACTAATATAATTAAATAATTGTCAGTATTACTATATACTATGTATATTATAATTGGTTCAATATTACTGAGTTAAACTTGTTATGAACATTTAAATGTGATGTAAGGGTCCTCATTAAGTAAATGTAAGGGTCTTATGAGGCCTTACGAGGCACGGAAAAGTCACCCTAACTAACCAAGTTAGCTTAATTTTAAGTGAGTTCAATTTTATTGGTTGCTGACTTATTGTAGTTTTTCTAGCCTATGACAGAGTAGAACTTAAGTTTGGTAAAATTCACACTAAAACTAACTAGAACTTCAGGTAAGGGCTCCCTAGGGCATCTACTGCACGTAGTACATTGTGATGTTATAATTATTTTATTGCAGATCATAACCACTGAATGCACTAAAGTTTCAATAGGTACTAGTTGTTATTATTAATTCAACATGATCAAGATTTTTATTTTATTTTTCACTTTATTATGTGAAAGTGAAAAAAATTTCTCACTATTTTCATATTATTTTTCACATGTATTATTTGTATCATTACCTGATCATTTATTATTGTAATCATAGCAAAACAGACTTTATTTAGCCAGTACTTGCTACAGTAATTGTTTCATATTTACATTTTAACACCTTTACAGTTGTTTTATTTTTCTCTCAATTTATTTTATACCCTAACTATGGAAAAATCTTTTTCCATGCCCCAATGTTTAAAGTTACAGTTTTTAAGAGGTAAAAACTTTAATAGTTGTTTTCTTTTTCCTTTGAATTTATTTGAACTGCACAAAAAACTTTTCTCCTGATACGAAGTTTGAAAGTTAGAATGGCCAAAAGTTAGAATGTCCAAAAGATTAATTATCTTTGCAAAGACTTTTTATCACTCGGGCAACTCCTGGTATGCAGCAAGTTTACAATAAAGTTAAACTATTTGTTTCATAATGAAAAGATTATGGATATGGAAGCAGTAGAATATTTTACAACATTATTACATGCAAGCGGAATATAGTTCATAGCATATGAGCTCAAAGAATACGGTTTCTATTGGTTTTAACATTCATTGTAGGATCTTTGCCTCAGCAAGTAGAGGTCATAGTGAAATGATGTCAATTAGTTTTTGTTGCACCAAAGTATGCAACCAATATAAGATTATTAGAGTTTCCAAATGCCCTAAAATTTATTCCATCTTTCACTAAAAGCAGATTTTACCAGAAAAGTGGTATTCACACGAGCAAAGCGATTGTTTGGGAGCTTTATGATAAATGCATATGTGCATGTACACAGCTCCCAAAAAATTATCCGTCAACGGCCGTTACCAAACCCTTGTACCGAAATCCAATCAAAAAATTTAACCATTTTTGTGTAGTCGTTCAAGTACAATAACGATACAAAACACATGTAAGCATATATAAATATGTTAACAAGTCTTTGAAAAGTTGACGCAATATCCTAAAACTAATCCATCTGATCGGATTATAGATAAATAGACAGATTAATTTGGCTTAAAACTGCCATAAAACTTGACAAGGCTTTTTAAATCAAAATTGGGACCGGCCATGGAAACACCGATAAGGCCGTGCAACAGAGAGTAGAACCATTAAGTCGTGCGCATTTCACAAGAAAGACATGCATATTTCACCAGTCTATGGCATTGTCCAATTGCCGACGGTTTCTGTAATTAACAAAGAAGTACTTAAAAGTAATCGTTTCGTTTTTGTCGATTCTACCGGACTCTGAAATTTTGGACACCTATAATGAGTACTTTGGTATTTCAACTGATGTCCAAAGCAGTGAAAATAAAGGAAATGACGATGAAATTTTTTTAACAATTCTTGTAAGATTATTACAATATTTAATTAGAAGAATAATTGTTTGATTTTATACGATTATTATAAGATTTAGTTGTAAGAATAATCATTCAAATTTACAAGATCGAAGTATATAGTGACCGATGGTGTGCAATATCCTACTGTTATTATTTTTCTAAAGATTTTGTTGATGATACTGTGGCTGTGCCCAATATCGTGGTACTGCCAAGCCATTTTTAATATCTGCAAAATTAAGTAATAGGCCTACATTTTCTTATAGATATACATCTATTTCTATGACAATCAGCTAAAATCTGTTTAGATTTTGAAATTCAGCATAATTTTTAGATATAAATAAATAAATCTAGATAAATATCACAACTTGTTGATATTGGTTGCTATGACCAATGATATACAGCCCCCTCAGCTATATATATATATATATATATATATATATAATAGGCTTATATATATAATATATATGTATATACGTATATATATATACATATATACATATATATATGTAGATATATATATCTATATATAAGCAACATCAACCACGAAGCCGAGGTACGTCACAAAGCCATTACCGAATACAAGAAACGCCTTCGGCAGGTCTTTCGGAGCCAGCTCAATGCCAAGAACCAAGTCATGGCAATAAATACCTACGCACTGCCAGTAATAAGGTATCCAGCAGACATAATAAAGTGGACTGAAGAAGCCATCAAAGAAACAAATATAGCAACTCGCAAACTGCTGACCATGCATGGAGCACTCCACCCCAAATCTGATACTACTAGATTGTATCTCGATAGGAAAGATGGTGGTAGGAGACTCAAAAGTGTACAGCAGACAGTGAAAGAGGAAGAGCAAAGCATCAAAGCATATGCAGCCTCCATGGCCACTTCAGATAAGTTGCTAGCTGAATTTCAATCGGCTGCTCTTACAACAGACCTACGCCCTGATGATGAGGAAATTGACTGGCACACGAAACCTCTTCATGGTGCTTACCACCAACAAATATCTAAGGTTGGCAATCTTCACCAGATATATATGTGACTGAACAAAGGAAACCTAACGGCCAATATGGAGTCGCTAATCATGGCAGCCCAGGAGCAAGTGATCCCAACAAGGCAACTCCAAACGAAAATCTATCACACTAGAGACGATCCTAGATGCAGACTGTGCAAAGATGCACCTGAGACCATCCAACACATCATCAGTGGATGCCAGCGCCTAGCAGGAAACGCATACACTGAGCGGCATAATCATGTCGCAGGTGTTGTGTATAGAAGTCTATGTGATGAGTATGGCCTTAATAAACCACAACACCGGTGGGAAGCTCCTGGAAAGGTCAATGAAAATGACCACGCTAAGATCCTCTGGGACTTCTACATCCGAACTGACAAGCATGTCCTAGCAAACCAACCAGATATAGTGGTGGTAGACAAGGAGAACAAGAAGGCTACTATAATAGATATAGCAGAACCAAATGACTACAATATAGCCAGCAAAGAAAAAGAAAAGGTAGAGAACTATCTCCCTCTTGGGGAAGAGATTGAAAATTCTGGAATGTAAGAACAACTGTAATTCTAGTAGTCATTGGGGCACTGGGCGCAATAACACCGGCGCATAAAATGTGGCTTGCCCAAATACCAACAACAATCAACTCAGGTGAGTTGCAGAAAAGTGCGCTATTGGGAACAGCTAAGATCTTGAGGCGAGTGCTCAAACTCCCAGGTCTCTGGTAGGAGACCCGAGTTAGAGCAGAATTTACCACCCATACGGGGTATCCGGGGTGAGGAAAAATTTTTTTTTATATATATATAATATATATGTATATACGTAATATATATATATATTATGTATATATATATGTATATGTATATATATATATATATATATATATATATATATATATATATATATATATAGACAAAGTGGATGCTGCACAGTTCGTTACAGAGTGCTCGATGATAAATCAGAGCTAAATTATAAAATATTTATAAGTGGAACTTCACTCTATAAGTTAAACATTTTATTACTAATAGTTTCATGTGGTACAATCAGTATCACACTCTTCCGATAAAATTTCTAAAATTATATATATATATATATATATATATATCTATATATTACGCAGCAGCTTGCCATTTTACTTCTAATAT
Source organism: Watersipora subatra (assembly GCF_963576615.1). NCBI lineage: Eukaryota > Metazoa > Bryozoa > Gymnolaemata > Cheilostomatida > Watersiporidae > Watersipora > Watersipora subatra. Next base: position 43,638,582 of record NC_088710.1, on the reverse strand, counting down.
TGCATTTCTCCTATTGCAGGGAAGCGATATAAACATGTAATCTTTTCCTTACATTATTGCTGTTTGTTGTATACAATAACACCCAGTACATTACAGCTGCCTTTGCAGCTACTATTGCAGTTTTCCTATTGCACTGCAGTGCCATTTGACTGCTAATATTGCATTTCTCAACTGGCAGTACCCTTTCTTTTTCCATTATCACTTTGGTCGTGGGCTGTATGACAGGAGAATTTATAGTTATATTTATACTTTTTTAAACATCTACACTGAAAGAATCTGATAGCAATCTTTCTCTCAGGATAATGAGACTTATTATTAATAAACCACTCTTTACAACACATTTACTACTGATTTATTATCTAGGTGTGGCAGCCTTCAATCCTCTAGCTGATTAATTTGTAGACAAGCTGTGACAGTAAACTACTAACATGTGTATCACTTAACTAAAGTGATGATATCATCATTCACTGATACTCATATTTTACTGCAGTGTGTTAGCATGTATGAGATCTAATAGGTTCTTCTGACAGTGAAATATATAACTTCAGTTTCTGTGCAATCCTTTCATCCTAAAGTTTGTTAGACCTTATAGCAAACCATTCAGATATTTTAGTACCGATCAATATCTCTATGGAGCAGTTTCTGTTTATTTTCATTGGATCAATTGTTAACCTTTCATTTGAAAATATTAGCTTTAGTGAAACTGGATAACAGGCTTCAGTCGAGTGCTATTGTGTAACAGTGAACCTATTTGATTTTATTTTTATCTCGAGCACACAACTCCGTTTAAGGTATTGCTCAAACCTTTGTTACTTCTTTAAAGAAGATTCTGGAATACATTAAGAGGTAAATGATATCTTGATATTGATGAACTATTTTTAACTAATATTGTACTCAGTACTCCAAGCTTACAAAGTCGTAATGTTGATGTGTCACTTCTATGTTTTACTACCTGATAAATTTGTTCATATTTTAGGTACCTGCTATGAGTTGTCAAGTTCTAAAATAGATGAGGTAAAGAAAGGCACTGACCTTCTTACAGGAAGTCAAATGACATTTATTCAGACTGGCAAGGTACGGAACGTATAAAATCATTGCAATTACAAATGTTTACAAAAGCTTGCTTTTATTCATAAATCATTGATTTTAGTGTTCTATATACAATTTATGTTTCTCTTTGCAAAGCGTAAGATCAAGCATCAAGAGTAATTGAAATAACTCTTGTAATAAAGCGTATAGCGACATGTGAAGGAATCATAGCATTTCTAATCAAAATTAATTTAAGCTTTGCACAAAAGTGTTAATTTTTAGTAAATAATATATTATATCTAGCAAATAAGGCAGCATGGCATCAACCTTTTTAATTCGCATTTTATGACTCAAAGAAGATACATTAATTTTATTTTAAAATTAAAACCATACAGTAATTTGAGAATGAATGCACTTGCAGACATTCTATAATGAAAATTGAATCACTGATCTGTCATTTGAAAGTTTTGAATGTTTTATTATTCATTTATTTGTCTTTCAAAATAGGAGTTTATTAAATCATTTATTATTTTGCTTATGTTAATAAAAGGTTTTGTTCTAGTTTAAAAATATTTTATGATGGTGATCCAATATTAATTTTATGACTAGCCAATATTTTAAATTCCATTAATTCACCCAATAAACAATTATGTTATAATATTATCAGATTAAATACCAGCCCCAAGTGTTTATATAACTTACTAGCAGCCATAGCAGAATTAATATAAGAGCACATCACTAACATATTTGCTATAAGTCCTATTTCTGATACTCTTACAGACAGGAAACTGTGGTATTTATAGCTGCTCTAAAGAGACTTCCTGCTTTAAGGGCTGTGGAAATTTGACTCTGATTGACCCATTCTGCTTTGGTTCGTACCAATATATACCTATTTCATCATTGCTAAAAATTTCAGAACTGATTATGCAGATAACACTATAAGCTACTATTATTAATGTATTTTATAAACTACATGTATTTGAAGTTATAGAAACATTATAAATTGACCAAAAGTACAATAATATTGTTTTACATTTGTGTAGAGGCAGTATAGTGTTTGCCTGTATGTATCTTCCAAATAAAAACATGTTTCAACTTTTTATGTGATTGCCAATCACTGGAGTTTCCAACTGCTGTTTTTAAAATAATAGCTGAGTATTACATCTAGGACTAAATACTTACTCAGTAAAAAAACCTTTTTTTGTCCAAAAAAAGAATGTCATACCCAATAATGACTTTAATTTGCACTGTATATTGTTATAAAAGGTTTATGGGCTTAAACTGCCAACCGGCAAAAACCAGCAGAAACCTTCTAAAAGTGTTATTTGTTTAAATTGTCATGATCAGCTTTTTGCAGTTCCACCCACTTGTATCCTTGACATTTTTCATGGAATAAATAAAATCCTTATTTTAGTAACTTTCAGATCGTTGTTATTCTTTGATTTGTAGCTGATGAGAGAGAAACATGTTATTTAGCCCAGGAGTATGCGAATGCACGCCACTACTGGTCTTCAACGATCAGCGACGACCGAAATACAGGAACAGTAATGGTAAACTACGGCCTAATTACAACCTTCTTTATGAATGTTTTAAAGTTTGGGCAAATTAATGATTTAATGAAGACTGTTAAAAACAGCATTTGATGCTGCGATATCACAATTACCAAAAAAATATCATATAGTTTTTTTGTGCTTGGCAAAAATGGAACCTAATCTTTCTTAACAACTGATAAGGTTGGCTTTCTTTTATTCCATATTTTTTTCTAACAATTGTTCTTTTTTTGTTCATATGTTTGCTGATGGTATGCCTTTTGCAACATTTCCTTCGAGCACATTCTTGAACAGTAGGTTTCCCTCCTCAATACTCTACGTGCTGTGTATCACAGTTTCTTTCAAGTTTTTATGAATTATTATGGGATGAATTTGAAAGTTCGGCGCGATAATATGTTAGCCCCTCGATTTGGCGTAGCGCTTTGCGGGTAGTTTCATGTAATCAAGTATTTTCTCGTTTTCTTCAGACAGGCTGGTGTATTATCAGAAGAAAGGTATAATATCCCACGGCGCTGTCACCAGTGAAAGGAACATGCTATGGTTACGGATATTAATAACTCTATCAGCTTTTTGTCCAACAAGCTAGTGTAATGTGATGTCATGAAGTTAACAGCTTGTAGTGTCCATGAGCTTTCAGCAGTGGTACAGGTCAATGTGGTTACATATATCAATCCATAATATTTTCAATATTAGGATACAAGTAAAAACGATATTCGAAAAAGCAGTTCTTTTAAATATAAATACAACATTAAACAACGCTTAATTGAACTTGTAACTGTAGCTTTTAATTCTGTGTGCCAAAAGTTTTTTTTTATATATATACAAAAAATTGTTTCCTCCCCCCAGTTAACCCGTATAGGTGATAATTTCTGCTCTAACTCGGGTCTCCTACCACAGACCTGGGAGTTTGAGCACTTGCCTCAAGATCTTAGCTGTTCCCAATAGCGCACTTTACTGCAACTCACCTGAGTTGATTGCTGTCGGTATCTGGGCAAGCCACATTTTATGCGCCGGTGTTATTGCACTCAGTGCACCAATGACTACTGGAATTACAGTTGTTCTTACATCCCAGCATTTTCCAATCTCTTCTCCAAAAGGGAAATATTTCTCTACCTTTTCTTTTTCTTTGCTGGCTATATTGTAGTCATTGGGTACTGCTACATCTATTATAGTAGCCCTCTTGTTCTCCTTGTCCACCACTACTATATCTGGTTGGTTTGCTAAGACATGCTTGTCAGTCGGATGTAGAAGACCTAGAGGATCTTAGCGCGATCATTTTTATTGACCTTACCAGAAGCTTCTCACCAGTGTTGGGGTTTATTAAGGCCATACTCATCGCATAAACTTCTATACACAATACCTGCGACATGATTATGCTGCTCAGTGTATGCGTTTCCTGCTAGCTGCTTGCATCCACTGATGATGTGTCGGATGGTCTCAGGTGCATCTTTGCACAGTCTGCATCTAGGATCGTCTCTAGTGTGATAGATTTTGTTTGGAGTTGCCTTGTTGAAAGCACCTGCTCCTAGGCTGCCATGAGTAGTGACTCCATATTGGCCGTCAGGTTTTCTTTGTTCAGCCACATATATGTCTGGTGAAGATTACCAACCTTAAATATTTGTCGGTGGTAAGCACCATGAAGATGTTTCATATGCCAGTCAATTTCCTCATCATCATGGCGAAGCTCCATTGTCAGAGCAGCCGATTGAAATTCAGCTAGCAACTTATCTGAAGTGGCCATGGAGGCTGCATATGCTTTGATGCTTTGTTCTTCCTTTTTCACTGTCTGCTGTACACTTTTGAGTCCCCTACCGCCATCTTTAATATCGAGATACAATCTAGTAGTATCAGATTTGGGGTGGAGTGCTCCGTGCACGGTCAGCAGTTTATGAGTTGCTATATCTGTTTCCTTGGTGGCTTCCTCAGTCTACTTTATTAGGCCTGATGGATATCTTGATACTGGTAGTGCGTAGGTATTTATTGCCATGACTTGATTCCTGACATTGAGCTGGCTCCGCAGGACCTGCCGAACGCTTTTCTTGTATTTGGTAATGGCTTTGTGACGTACCTCGGCTTCGTGGTTGATGTTGCTTTGCATAATTCCCAAGCACTTGTACCCTTCTTCTATATCTTTGATGGTACCATTTGGCATTCTTAGGCCATCTGTAAGCATAGAACGGTCTTTCTTAAAAATTAGCCTTCCACATTTCTCAGTACCGAAGGTCATTCCGATGTCCTTGCTGTATACCTGAGTGAGGTGTATTAGCGAATCAATGTCCCTTTCTTTGTTAGCGTACAGCTTGATGTCATGTATGTAGAAGAGATGGTTTATCTCGGTGCCACTCTTAAACTAATATCCATATTGAGTCTTTTCCAGCATATTGCTTAGAGGGTTTAGGCATATGCGGAAGAGCAGTGGTGATAAGGAGTCACCTTGATAGATGCCTCGCTTAATTTTTACACTCGCCAGCTTTTTGCCATTAGCCTCCAGTTCCGTTTTCCATTTGGTCATTAACATCTTGATAAATGCCACAAGAGCAGGGTGAACATTGTACATACTGAGGCACTCAAGTATCCAACTATGAAGAATGGAGTCATAGGCCTTTTTGTAGTTGATCCAAGCCATGGAAAGATTGGTATGCCTTCTCCTGCTGTCTTGACAGACCATCCGATCCACCAGTAACTGATGTTTGGCTTCTCGAGTGTTGCGCCCAATTCATTTCTGAGCACTGGTATTAGAGTGACTCATGTGCTCTTCCAGTTTGTCTGCAACTATTCCTGAGAACAGTTTTCAGTTGGTGGGCAAGCACGTTATTGGTCGATAGTTCTTGGGAATCAGCCCCTGCTTTGGATCTTTTATCAGAAGTACAGTTCGTCCTTTGGTCAGCCATTCCGGATGGTCGTCTTCTTCTATTAGGCATTCCATCTGCTTAGCCACTTTAGTGTGAAGTGATGTCAATTTCTTCAACCAGAAGGCTTGAATCATGTCATGGCCAGGTGCTGCCCAGTTCTTCATACGCTGCACTTTGCACTTGATGTCCAATTCGCTGATGGTGAGTCCTTGCTGAGCCACAGTGTGTTGGCGGCTCTCTTTAAGCCTCTTCAGCCAATATATATATATATATATATATATATATATATATATATATATGTATATATCATTATATAATAGAACAAATATTAGGAAGAAAGTATATTTTCAGCAAAAAGCGCTACAATTCTGTTTTGTGCGATGCACTCGAGTCTCAGGCGGATTGACTAAAATGAAAAGCTCTACCAAAATGCTAAAAATAAGCTCAACGTTTTAATCATGTGATGTAGTGTTAAGTGTAACTGAAAAGATAACTCCTAGCATGTCTGCAATTAGAAGACAACTAATTCCTTTTATTTAATGTGCTCAAGTGTGGTTTGCATATAACGAAGTATTTTTCTAGTAAACATACATAGTTTGCATCATTTTGTTTGTTTGTATAATTATGGTTGGGCTCGAGCTAATACTTTCCATGTTATATTGTATGCTGAGTTGCTGTCTTTCAATTTCCAAATGTGCTTGCTCAGTTCTGTGTGGTGCTGTTGGTTTTTGTGGCTAAACGAGGTTTTATGGCTATATGTGGTTTTAAATTTTGTTGATCCAAGTCTAGTGTAGGTTTCTATGTGGTCTGTTTGTCTGTCTGTCTGTCTGTTTGGGTATTTACCGTTGCCTAGTATGTTACATTCTTAGGTTGGCATTTTCCTTCCAAATGGAAATTGTTCTTTTGTCTGCAGTTGCAACTTTTTTCATGGTCTTCTATTTGTTTTGCAATACTTTTTATAAGTTTAAAAAATTAAAAATTATTTTGATTACAAAACCATAACGAAATAATTTGTGACCCGGGCATCGTAACACATGGGCGCAATGCTCAAATAATATGTCATTTAGCGTGTGCATATGGTATACGATAGTGTTTTTGTTCAATATGCATTGTATAGCTCAGTGGTAGAGTGCATGAATTTTAAATTTGTGGTTGCAATCTCCGAGAGTTCAAATCCATCAAAATGGGGAATTTTATTTTCAAGATTTTAATAGCTGTAGCTGGACATACACGCATACAGACACACAAACTTTGAGAAATATATATATATACATATATATATATATATATATATATATATATATATATATATATATAACGATATTATAATATATATTTTACGATTTACGATTTTGAAATACGATTTTGAAATATATATAATATATATATATATATATATATAGATATTCTAATTTACTGCTGAAACTTCACCACTCACGGTTTGTATTTCATTTTCACTACTATCATGGTAAGTTAATGCGTATTTCAGTTTACTTCTTTATATTATTGGACTACAATACGCACTTTCAGAAAGTTACATACCCTAAACAGAGGGCATCTAGCGGGCTTCGAGTAATGCTCTATATGACGATTAGAGCCCATAGCAACACGCCAACTGGCTGCAATAAATGGTATCTCACATTTGATGGTTCCAAGTGCACCAATCCAAACAGTATTGAACAGCTTGATTACAGTGCTAAAACTGGAGATTTCCACAGAGCCATGGACCGTAAGTTGGCTTTCAATAGCTTTTGAGCAAACAATTTTATCACTGAACTTACTCTCAAAACATTTAAGAGTTTGCTAACTTCAGTGTCAGTGGGGCATTAGAAATACAATGTATGAAATTAATTTCAAATCTTCACATGTTTCCTACAAATGCAGTATGGCTAGTCGTGGCTAATAATGTATATAGTACTGATCATCTCACAAACATATCAAAGTTTTTATTAAAAGGAGCTTTGGCTAAGAGAATAAGTTAAGTCTATCAGACTGCAGCCAAACGCTGTTGTTTGGGCTCAATTTAATTGGGGCAGGTGCAGCTGACCTCATATTTTCTTAAATAAATTATTGTCAGTGTTTAGGCATTGCCATATCTTACTTTAAAATTATAGCGTTGTTCTTAATTCAAAAATTTAGATAATATTTGTATGACAATAACACAATAGCTTAAACAATGTTAATTTCTTGTGGTCAAGTTTGGTCTTTGCCTGGTTGAACTTGGCAAACCTTTGTTATTTTAGTTGAGTCTGTGCACTTCAGAAGCTTTAGTTCTTTTGCTGTGCAACCGTCTCCTTCATTGCATTTCGTGATTCATTCTGTCAAGTTTTAAATCAACCATTCTCTGCCAACTTAAGCCCATCTGTTCACATAATGCTGGTCATCCAGAACTTTTTGGCTTTCGGTAAACATGTTTCACTAAAGAATGAAACTGTTTTAAATAGGAAATTCATACAATACTTCTGCGAGATTTTATAAAAGAAATTTGGCTCTCATTAAAATTTCCGCGCATTTAAAAACTGATCAATGATTCCAATTATGTAACTTAATGTACTTTTGCCTTTATATTGTTGTGCAAAACTCCTATAGCTCTTTTGTATCAAAAACACTTTGGTTAGTTTCATCACAATCTTCCTCAAGAGCAATCAGCAAACTGCTATAAAAGTGTATTGCTCGACATGTAGGTTTTCAACGGTAAATTCAATTTACTTTCAAACCAACTTTCAAAACTGTAAATTAACTTGAATTAAAATTAAACAACTACAATTTAGAACCTTTCCTAATTAGACAAAAACTGTTAAATATTCTGAAGACTTACTGCTAGTTACCATTTTGTGACTATCTTGTTTTGGAAGCATTTAGTTTTAGGACCATTTTCTTTGTGACCATTTTGTTTGGTGAGCAGTTTATTTTGAAGAATATTTTTTGCACATAATTTTTTGAGGCATTTCTTTACCTAGTCATTTAAAGTTTGTTTTTTTCCCATCTACCTGCTTCGAGATCATTCTTGTGAACTTCTTGTTTTACAAATAATGCTTGAATTTTGTCTGAAGTCATTCTATTTGATGATCATTGTGTTAAACCTTTGCTTTGTTTCCAAAATCTCTTTGCTAAAAGACAAAAGTTTTTGTAAGAACATAAAATATAGAGAAGTGACCATGTATAATAGTACTAATAGTAATAATCAGGGATGGGAATAAGAGAATTTAATAAGGGAATTTAATAAGGGAATTTTTTCTTGTTTAGTTGATGGAACTTGTTACGGACTAGTGGAAGGAAACAGGTTAATCGAGCTAGTGATTCAAGTGTGTGAAGGGTCCAGCTCAGGACATGGCCATACAGGATGGAATTCTCCTAAAACCATGGTCATTATGGAAGTGATTCCACAAAGAAATCTTGGTACATTACTTCACTTTATACTTTACTGTTGAAAGTGTAGGAAAGATTGCCAAATAGTGTTATCTGAATATTTTTGCCCTTTGTATGCGCTGTTGTTTCATCTTAAGTACAATTGCTATAATGCACATTGTCAGTGAAAACTACTTATCGTTTTGTTGGAAAGGGCTCTCCACATTTTTCAGAAAAAACTTTTTACAATACCAGCTAAAAAGATGTTTAAATACTTTGGTTATTAACATAAGGTAAAAGAACCAAACCACTTGAGCACAAGGCAAAAATATATAAGTGATAAATATATATAACAATTAATTTAGAATAATACAAAACATTTCAATGTGCTTGTACACTGACTTGCATGCAAGAGACTGCCAAGGGTTGTTGCTTTTCTCACTGCTCTTTATATAGCTATCACGGGGCAGCAAGCCTAGTCTCTCGATCATATGGGTTGACTCGGCAATGGTCATGATAACTGACTTGATGGTCCTTCTAAAGGCCATTACTTTCACCAAGTCAAGGCTCGACCCTGTCTCTATCTCGGAAGTCCACTTTCACTTTCTCGCGAGTCCTCTCTCTCCCAGTCCTGGTCCTAGTGATCTGCTGCCCTACTCTTCCCCCAGTGGAGGCTCTGAGGGGCATCCACTCACCATTGGAGGAGAGATCAGCATAGCCCAGAGCCAATGCTATAAAGCCCTGTACTCAAGGCAGCAGACCTCCAATTCTGCAAAGGCTCGGTTGGGTTACCCCTGCCTCCTGGCCCAAATTACTTTGGTGGTGCGCATAGCCAACTCTTGCCAGCAGTGGCTGTTTTTAAAGAGATGCTTCTTTCTCTTCTTGGCAGCTGTACAGGAGCTGGTCAGTAGGGTACATCCCAGTCTCCTAGTCAGGCGGTCCTAGCATGACTCTAGCCAAAACATAGAAGAGGTCCTAATCACTAGCCTAATAGCCAAGCAGTTGGCTCGGCGCTCAAGCTGCTAGGTGGCTCCATCATAGTGTGCAGGAAGGCAGGTGACCCTAGATCGGCGATTCAACCTCATCTCAGGTAACTCAGTCAGCTGTTTTTCTCTATTTTTTCTAGCTTGTGCCTATTCACCCTGACTGGCTTGACTTTCAACTTTTTTCGGAGCCAGTGAGTTGTGGGCAGGGTAGGAGTACATGACCTCATGGCGAGTCATTGGGCCACGAGCCCTTGGGCCATCCTCCTATCTGGAGAAAAATTGCACACTTGGCCTCATCTAGATGATATATAGCATTTCCGCACTCGCCACCTCTGTGTACCCTTCAGTGTAATGCGACTTGATTTCTTAAAACATGCTGCCATCTACAAGGACACACAAAAATAACAAAGTTCTGTAAGAGATGGCTGCCGAATTTATCATATGCTTGTGGTAAAGCCACGCAATTTGAATTTTTTCGGTTTACTTTGCAGGGCCTCTGCCCCTCTATCCCAGGTAGCTTGACTGATGAAATACTTAGTTCTTACTATAGCTTTTTTGTTAGCTGTTAAAACACTCTCTCTAACTACATTATAGAGGCTTTGGTGATAGCCAAGGTAAAAACAGAGGTCAGGTTCCTTGCCAACTCGGCCTCCGTTAGTCAAGATACTCGAGCCATCTCAGCAAGCTCAGCCTTTTTCACTTCTTCCAGCCAGTCGAGGTTCTTGTGTATCTAAAATGGTACAGATTTACTTTTGCTTGACTGACTGATGGCTTCTGCTATGTTCTCATAGGGGATGATCATGACTGATTTTGGTCAGTTATTTGTAGAAGCATGAGCACCATGCAATGTGTTTCGACAAAAGTCTTCCTGCCACTAGATGCAGGGTAGCTTGCAGAGGCAGCTTGACCAAGAAGCTCTTTCTCTACTTCTTCGGTGAGGGACTCCATTTTCTTGTTTGAGTCTGCCATGTCTGTGCTCTGACACACAGCTAGAGACTCTTCGTTTGAGTCTAAGAGGCCTTCCAGGTATTCCTCCTTTTCTGCCTCCAAAGGCTCCAAATAGCTCAGCACATTTTCAAGAGAAGTATCAAGGTTACCTGGCTATAACTGCATGACAACAGGTTCATTTGAAATGCTTTAAAAATCTTGACCGCAAAGTATTGTCAAGGCAGTTGGCGTTATTTGCTCTTTGACATTTCAGAGTGCAAATGACCTCTTCACAGTTGTTGTTGTTGTTGTTTTTGAGCTCGGCGCCTTTTTTTCTTCGATATTCCTCCACTGAAATTGTACGAGACCGGCTGCCTTGAGGTATAAGCACAACCATTTTCCATATTTTAATTAGTCCAAGCCAGCTGAGGATTATGTCGAATGACCTCCAAGGCAGACTCTTTAAGACTTCAGGGCCGAGCTGGTTGTCCCAAAATGCCAAGGCATTCTTTACTTATTTTGTTTCTTTAGAGCTGTTCTAATAGGGCCTCAGCTTCCGACTAAGCTCCAAATTTTTTGTGGCCTCTAGTCTTTGGCAGGATAACTTTAGCCTTGTCTCTAGTCAGGTTTCTGTTTCCTTCTTCTTTGCTTGGGCCCCTTTTGCAGGGGGCCCACTATGTGGTTCTATAGTAGCTGGTGCTCATCCAAGTTTTTCTTGGCAGGCATCATAGGGCTTTCGCCAACACTCACTTTGGATAGAGGATTGCCCTTGTTGCTCTACCAGATATTTATAGTTGAGCCTTTATGGTATGGTATGGCCCTACAAATGTGGGTTGTAACTTGAAATTATTTTCCTTCTCCCTTTGCTTGTTCATCATCCACACTTAGTCTCCAGGAGTTCAGAAGAGTGGCTCTTCCTCGTTCTCCTTGTCCTCCTGTTTTATTTTTATCTGAACTTCTCTGAGGGTGGTGTGGACCTCTTCTAGTTTATTCAGTAGCTCTGCTGCATACTTGTGTGTTGGCTGAGACTCCATGAGTGGAAGGCAGTACTCTAGCTGGTTTGGCAGGTGCAGTTATTGTTCGAGCTTGAGCAGGTCTGCCGTTTCCTCTGTTGTCAAGTGTAGCGTATGTTGGTATGCCCTCATCAGCTGGAAGAGCAAAACATCTTATTCCTCCTGGCCTCTGGCTTGCAGTAACCCCCCGAGTGAATCACCCAACTGTCGGTTGTTTCATTCTACAACTTCATTGGCTTGAGAGTGATATGGTGCCAGAGCTGACACAGTCCAATCATTAATTGGTTTGCAAACTGTGCCGCTTAGTTTTTGTGGATCTGTTTCAGCACTCCCATATAGCAAAAAAACTGTTTCATCCAGGGCGCTTGCCACCACTGACACCGTGGTCTCTAAGAGGCCCAAATCATTCTGCCATCGAGTGAAGTGGTTGGTTATTACTAATATTCACTGGTTACTCTTTGACGTCATTGTCAGTGGCTTTCTAAGTCTACTGCTACCTTCTGTCAAGAGTGTCCGTTGTACAGTCTCTGCCTACGACCAGCTGCCTTTGTCTCATGATGTTTCGCAGCTTGGTATATCTTACAGCTCATGACAAATCTGCTCTTTGTCACCATAAGTCCTGGCCATTGCAAGGTCACACGGAGGTTACTGGTCGTACTTCTCATCTCAAAGTAGGCCAATGAGTACATTTGCCACATAGTAGTCTTTTGTACAGCCAGGGGGTAGACTGCATACAATTGGGGCTGGTCATGGGGTGATGTCCAGGCTTCTAGCACTCCTTCCTGCCGTATTTAGAAAAACGGCAAAATTTTGTGTGGTTGCCAGAGTTCCTGATTCCAGCTTCAGCTGCGAGTCTATCCCAGCTGCTGTAGTAATAGTGCATTAACCCATACACCTGGCTGTCATTCACCTGTTTCTGGCAACTCCTGACACTGCTGTCGGGCTTCCCTTCAGTCTGCTCAACAAGGCCTGGCTCTCCTTGGTGAGCTCCTTGTGGATAGATCTGCCATCTCTCATCTCGATGAACTCACACTCCTGGCAGTCTTCACATGTCTTTCAGATCAGCCCATCAACATTTCCGTGGTACATCCCAGCTCAGCTCTTCAGTGTGTACTAAAACCCCGCCAAAATATCCAACCATTTTGCCACTTGGTTCTGGTTAAACGGTTCCTTCTTTCAGCACAGCCAGCAAAGTGAGGCATGGTCGTGTAAAGTAGGAGCTGCCACCTGCAAAGATACGGTCAGAAGCGTTTCATGGCCTTGACTACAACCTACAGCTGCCTCTGTGTAATGCAGTAGTTTCTCTCGGCAAGTGCCAGGACCTTGCTGAAATAAGCGATCACCTTTTTGCTCCGCCTTCGACCTCGGAAAGTACTACCCTTACCCCACATCTGCTGTCATCCGTATCTGATATGTAGAGCTAATTTGGATTAAGGTATCTAAGACAAGCACAAAGGTGATGCATTCCTTCAGAGTCTCAAAGGCAGCCTGCTTCTCGTCTCTCCATGTCCACTTCTCACCTTCTTTTGTCAACATGGGCAAGGATCATGCTGCGGCAAAAAAGTTTGGTACTGCTGGTAGTAGCTTACTGAGCTCAGGAAGTTTTGCAATTTCCTGAGACCCCTAAGGATGGGCTATTTCCAGACCGCCTTAATAATTTCAGGGTCAGCGGCTATCCCTTTAGCGCTTACCACCTGGCCCAAATAGCGCACTTGTGACTGGAGAAGTTCACACTTAGCTGACTTGAACTAAAGCCTGGCTTCATTTAGTTACTAGAACCCCCTTGTTTCAAAACCCCTCTGCGTCTTGAAATCTGGTGCAATGACTATGATGTCACAAAGGTAGAAGAGTAGCATTCGCTGGCTGGCACAAAATAGAGTTCAAATAGCAGGACTTTTGTTTCAACAGACCAAAGGCTCCACAACCTCAACAGGCAGTAGTTCAGAGTGGTGACTCCATATGGAATAACCATGTTTCAGTCTGGATCCACTACACCATGTCTCTCACCACCCTTACTTTGCTAAGTAAGAGCTGCCCATGGTTATCCATACAAGTCAATGGTCACCCATCGATGGAAACCAAAAGCTGTTGAAACTCCACAGCACACTAGTGAGCTACGACCCCATAGAATGACAGCCAGGTTTTGCCTGCTATGAGACCATACCTGTCACTTTTTTTGAGCAAGTTCTTCATGCTCTGAGAGGGCTTGTCGAACACATGCTTCTGCAGCAAGTTATGTGGTACATCCGTAGTCGACCAGGAACTGGATGGGTTGCCTCTCTAGCTTTTTAGAGAAAAAGTAGCTTGTGGAACGGGGCTGATCCAGAGCCTGTGACCTAATTGGTTGAGTACCACTTTTGCTTTGGGAGGCCAGATCCTTGGCGCTGAACCTTTCTGAATTGATGAGAACAGACTTTTAGTGTGTCGGCTCAGATCGGAAAGAGGGGAGGTATAGGCTGGCTCTGTGGTTTTGAAGGCTGGCTTCTGACTGCTCACAGATTTACTTCGGACTCGATTTCTCGTACACTCCAAAGATATCGCAAATTGTAAAGTTTTTCAAGCTTTGGTAAAAGTGCCATTATTTTTTATTAAAAAAATCTACAGTTTTCAAACATTACCAAGTAGTTGAATGTTGAAGCAGCAACTTATCTTATGACAAATCTGTCTAAACATGTACAAATGATAAACAAGAATTCTGCTGTAATATATGCTAACATAGGAAGCTCATAGTTGAAGTTTCCATGTAAATGCATGTTTACCTCCTTTAATACAGGAGTAGCTGTTAATTCAGCCAGCAAGGAGTGCCCTAGTTCAGCAGTGTTCAACTATCAATACCATTCTTGGAATGAGGAACTTGACACAACATTTAACACCGCGGATGAGTCACAGCTCGTCAAAGTATGTTGCCATTTAGAATTTCATTGAACTTGTTATAAAATGAGCGATAGCAAAAATAGAAAAAGATACTATTTGGAGCTTGTTTGAGCTCGTTATCAAATGAGTGATATTAAAAATGATAAAGAGATGAATTGAATGACATTAGTCATTATAATATAAGCTCTCATGTTGCACAACTAAGAATTAAGAAAAAATTAGGATTTGAAGACTTTTGATCTTGGATGATACATTATAGAAATATCCTAGTTATATGATATGAAAAGTGTATTATATCTTTTCGTATGAAACTCCTTTTGGCAAGGCTTGCATTGTCAAGGCTGCTTGCTTTACATTGTTAGCATGGAGCAAGGCAGTTTGCTACGTGATATTGTTGTAGGCAGTGATGTATGAAAAATCAGCATCTGATACAAGCCTCAGAATCAAGTATAGTGCACTACTTGGTGTGAAGGTCACAGACACTAGCCAAAGATACTGTGGAAGATGGTAAGTCAGTAACACAGCAACTAGACTGAAAATCACATGTCTATTCTTGTCACTACTAGTTTGTTATTGAAAGCTACTACCAATGAGCCGCGGGCAAAAAATACATGTCCAGCGATTTAGTATCTTCTGTATATATATACGTGAAAATATTAGGGTTTGTTTTTGTAACCCTTATGTCCAGTTTTAGTGATGAAAATGTAGCAATGAAAAATCTGTATTGCAGAGAACTTGATCTTGGGACCTCCCATTCACAAGGCTATGAACTAAACCATTAAGCTGCAGAATACAATAAATTCATTGGGTAGATTGTCATTATCGGGGTTAAAATACGCATAGCAACTCTGTGTTACTAGTCACGTCACTAAGGCTTGCCCTTACGGCTCTTATTAGTAAGTTTAGCAATGCACATACTAGCTTACTCAAATTAGCCAATGGCAACTGCATTAACAGCCACTGTTGATCTGCTGTTTTTTATACTTGTGCAGCGCCAGACATTCAACTAGTATATTATAATAGAACAAATAATTGTAGCATAACATAATATACTATGACATAATACAATATATTATAGTTTAATGAAATTAAATATATCATGATAGAATATAGTAGAATTTAATATTACATTACAAGTTAATGTAGCAATATAATTTAATATAATCTACTACAATAAGATTTTATTTAGCCTAATTTTATTCAATATGTTATCATTTAAGATCATATAATACAACATAATACAACTGCTGAAGTGAGGGACTGGTTGTTTGTAATTAGTTAACCACTGTAGCCCCAACATCAGAACATTTGCTCCTGTAAACACAAGTAACCTGAGTTGATCTTAGACTTCATGAATTAATTTGAACCGGCAAAACTGGGTAGCATAGTGAGCTGTATACTAAATCGGAAAAATGTCTCTTATTAATGCCATCGACTTTGTTCAGAAAACAATTGGCTACGAATCGAAAATTTTAGATAAAGTTAAACAATGTTTAAACATTTTAATCAGACATTTTAATTGTAACGAGAAATTCCACTGTTATACAGCCCACGACCAAAGTGATATTGGAAAAAGAAAGGGTACTGATGGTTGAGAAATGCAATATTAGCAGTCAAATGGCACTGCAGTGCAATAGGATAACTGCAATGGTAGCTGTAATGTACTGGGTGTGGGTGTTATTATATACAAGAAACAGCAATAATGAAAAGAAAATATTATGTTTATATCTCTCCCCCTGCAATAGGAAAAATGCAATATTAGAAGTAAAACAGTAATAGAAAACCAATGCATAATGTTGTTTACATTTCAAAACGTCATAGCTAACAATATCAAGAAGTATCAAGAAGAATATCCAAACTTATAATTAAATAATCTCATAAGAATCGTTAAAAAAATATCATCGCCATTTCCTTTACTTACACTGTGTTGGACATCAGTTAAAATACCAAAGTACTCAAATGTGTCTAAAATGTGAGTTACTTTGAAATCGGTAAAAATGAAACGATTTCAGTACTCCTACGTTAATTACAGGAACCTTCGGCAATTCGACAATGCTATAGACTGGTCAAAAGTGCACGTTATTATTTTGTGAAATGCGCACGACTTAGTCGTTTTATTCTCTGTCGCTCGGCGTTTCAATTTCCGGTTTTAACTTTTTTTAAAGTGAGGTTTAGCAAGTTTTAATAATGATTTTCGTCCAAATAATTCTGTTTGTTTGTGTATAATCCGATCAGATGGGTAAATTTTAAGATAATAACGACGGTTTACAAAGACTTGGTAACATATTTAAATAGGCTTATATGTGTTTTGTACCGTTATAATACTTTAACAGCTCTACAAAATGATGGTTAAATTTGTTGATGAAATTTCGAGACAAGGGTTCGTCTCATTGTTGATAAATAATTTTCGTAAGTTGTGTGCACATGCACTTATCGTAAAAACTCTCAAACGTCGCTCCGCTCGTTTGGTCGTGGGATTATTTTACTATAGAAAAGAAGTCGCTATAACTTATGCTTAGGTATTCTATAATGCTTAGAGAATTTCTCTGCTAGAAACAAGAAAAAAATAACAGCTCTAGTTTCAATAGAAAGTAGACGCCCCCCTTACAGAAGAATTCATTTTAAAAGCGTTTATGGTACTACCCAGCATAAAATACATATAAATAGCCTAATCCGTTTTACGATTTCTTCAAACTCACTCCTTGGCCCTTTAAAAAACCAAGCTCAACTTTTTAATTTGATGACTAGACAGTACCTGTTGTATTATTGGTTTGTACCAACAACTTTTCTCTTTTTTCTTACCACCACTTTGTTCAGGCTTCCGATAGCGGTAATTTTACATTACAGCGTGCGGGAGTGCATGCAATCAATATTACTTTAAACAATTTTTTTTAATGTTCAGCACGGTCTACACTGTAAAAAAAAACATTTAAGGCCTATTTAAAATAAATCATAAGAAAGATACATGCATATCTTTACTATAATGTGATTAGTGTCTGTCTGCCCATTCATCCAAAGCCAGGGTTAAATGTTAATATAAAAAATTCCGTTTAGTGAGACTCCTACTTCCGACATTCACCTAGGTTGACCGACATTATCAGAGAATGCTGAATAGCTAACACTCAAAGATCATATTCAGAAGACAAGAAACTGTTTTGAAAAATATGGGAAAGATTTTAGTTCTTTTATTTATATACCAATTATTTCTCAAATAAGTCTGTGATACGCGAACCAGATATGTTTTGATAAAGACTTATACTTATATATTGTATGATTCTCAAAAAATGCGAAATATTGGTTGATTCTGATAATTTAATACCTTCCTTTACAGCTCTTACTGTACTTCCTTTATCAAAAAGGGCTCTAAAAATGACAATCCCTTTCACCAACACTGGGCATGCTTATCTCAGATGGCATAGAAATAAGTCCCAAGCACTTCTTATTGTATATAGATGATGATAGAAGGTTCGGCTTAAAGAAGCAGTCAACTTTAATCATCTACATGTAGTTATAATTTTTTTTTTAGGTATATTGCTATAAATGGAACTGAATGCACTCCAAAAGCTGACATTATTATCAGCCATGACGCAAACAATGCTAAGACTTACTGGAAACATCATGTTCGAGTTTACAGCCGTGAGTTTAAGGCTATTTCTCTGATTTCCAATCAAAAATTTATTACTAGAAACAATTTTAAGCTGTTTGCAAAAGTCTTATTACAGTTGTTTTTACAAGCAATATAAACTGTCTGTTCAATGTTTGCAGTGAACTACTAACATGCTTGTAAATGTTGGGGCTGTTTAAATACAGGTTTAAATTTAAACTCCTCATAAAAATATTCACAAATAAACTAAACTAAAAACTTTGGTGTTTGTCACCGACAGACATTTTTAGTAAAAAATGCTTAGATTTGGACAAAATTGCTAAATTTTGCTTCAGTCATCATTTAGTTTATCACACAAAAAATAAATAAAAATAACACTCTAAAAAGTAGATTCTTATATAACTATAATGTTTTTTGTTGTGTAAGGGCATTTGCTGGCCTTTACTTTGCACAATCTAGACTATTTCATAAAGAAATAAAATGCGTGTGATTTTGTTCCAGTTTTTATTATAGAAGGACGTCTCACTAGCCAAAGAGCGTACAGCTATCTGATCTTCCCAACTGAGTGAGAGCGCTCCTTAATATAAAATAAACTTGACCATTCCGGCTAACGGAACTGAGCGAAAACCATATAACATTAGTAATAAACAGAACCGCTAATCCGTTGCCATGGTTATAATATAGCGATAAACAAAATCATAACAGCGATATAATATATGGACAAATTAATAACGATATAATAAAAAGAACAACACAGCATGCAAGATATAACATATAAAAATATTTATATGAATTGCAATGTCATGGCCCGATGGCCACCACACGCTCCTCTCCATGAAAAACCGTGTCTAACTAATACAAAAAGGGTGGAGCAACTAGCCGGGCCCACGTCTTAAGCTGCTTAACATAGTGTTCAAGGTGGCTAATTTCTTGATCAATCAAATGTTTGTCATCAGTAGCTGGCGTATCCTCTTTCTGGCACTGGGGCTGTCTTTTGGAACTGTTTCTTTTCTTCCGGAAGTTATCGCGGCATGACCTGAATACGGGCAACCAGCTGCAGGCTGTTTTAATAGAGTGGTCTGGCGGTCTGGACTAGGCTCCTGGGTTATCTGGTCTGTGGCTAGGTCATCGTTTCCTCTTGTTGTCTGATAGACCCAATCACTGTATCGTTCCAGCTGTTTTTTACTACCAGATGAACGATGATTTAGATCTTCTGTAGCGGTGTTGGGGTTTCCCACGGCCTGGAAGAACATCGCTAGGTGTCCGGAGTCCAGGTTCGTAGCCAACTCACCGGGGCTTTCTAGAGGAGAAGGGTTTATTTTCTCTCCAACTTCGCTTTGGGGAAGTGCTGCATGAGGTCCGGAGTTCGAACCCTCGTGCAAGTTTTCTTTTTCGGCATTTGTCTGTAGAGTTGCCTTTCTCATTTTGTCGAGCTTATTCGCTAGATTCATTTGGGAAGAGAACTTCCTTAATTCTTCATCAGGTTGCAGGCAGCTTTTTTGTAAAGGCCGAGCAATCTTGGCTTTTTTTCTTATTTAGTCCTCTTCGAGGCTCAAGCGTTGCCGGAGCATGGCCAGAGTTCTCTGGGGAGGCATGATAGGGTTTCAACCTGGATTCGTGTTGATTCGAGGTTTGGCCCTGTCTTTCTTCTACATAGGTGTGGTTGCGCCAGGTAGTTATGACTTGGTAAGAGCCCACGAACTTAGCTTGTAGCTTAGCATTTGCCCCTCTTTGTCGCCGCCTATTTACCAACCACACGCAATCCCCAGGTGCAAAGAGCAGTGGCTCTTCTTGGTCTGCCTGCCTAGTCTCTATCTGTGCCTCCCAGAGGGCCTCATGTGCTTCTTCTAGCCTCTGCTGCCTCTGTAGCACATAGTCGCTGACAGATTGCATCTCTGTGGGAGGGGGTAACATTCTAACTGGTCAGGCAGACGCAACTCCTTGCCAAACATCATGAAGTTAGCCGCCTCGCCTGTCACGGTGAGGAAAGACCTTTCCATCTGCTCTGAGCTCGTTCAGGCTTGTAGCTAAAGGTGGGCCTTCAGGGTACCCTTCAATTATCCCGAGTGGACAGAAATTTTGTGTGATCAACCTACACCTGACCGCACCCTCTGTTCTAGCTGGCATAATCAAGTCCCTAGTTACCTGGATTTTGTTCTGGAGGAGCTTCCCCATTCAGTCGGTACAAGCCAATGACTTCTCATCCACCTTCACCATGGGTCGTGCAAACTCTGTCAAGCATTGGTGTGCCATAAAGAATGGCATGCCAAGAATTGCGTCTTCACTAATCTGACTGACTATGAAGATTTCTTTAGTCTTAACTTTGCAGAGCCTTACTGGGAGCCGGATTACACCGTAAAAGGGTAGCCTGATTCTATCAGCAAGCAGGCCATGGGTGTCACTATCCTATAATCGTTCTGTTATACCCCGAGGAAGTCGGTCGAAGACCTGTTTTCCCAGCAAGTTAGTGGTGCATCCGGTATCCAACAGGAGGTGTACTGCTCGATCTCTGATTTTACCGGGGAGGAAGTAACTGGTAGAGTGTGGGCACCCTAGCAGGGGTGCTTACACAGATTCCCCATGCTCAAAGAGAGCTGCTTGAGGCTGCTCCATTCGTGCAGGTAGAAAATGTTCCTGGGCGAGTCTCTGGATGGCGGGAGGCTGTCCTCTGCGAGACAGGGCGCCAAGGTACCTGAGAGAAAGGCATAGTGCTTACTTTGGGAGGACTCATGCCTGACTCTTCTAGGTGTAGTGTTTGGAACGTGTTCTGGGTAGCTGTGGGGTGGCTTGAGATGGAGTTCTGGGTTGGCTTGACTTTTTCGGATAGGTCCATCGGGGTGAGGCCTTGGCTGACTCGGTACTTCATTTTTTCCTGGTTTCCGCAAGGGCCTTATTGCAGTTAGTAGTGTGTGCTACTGCTGCGGCCTTCTTCCAATTCTTGAATCCTTTTTCTTTTGACTGGGCACTCCTCTCAGAGATGTCCCGTGCCTCCACATGCCCAACAAATGACAGGCTTACTTTCTGGAGGCTCTGTTGGTTGGCTTGTTTTGCAGCTGCTTGACCTGTTCCGCCAGCTGCTCTACTGTGGATAGCAGTACATGCAAGGTGTCTTGTTTGACACTGCGTACCGCATAATATCCTGCATTGGCTTTCACGTTTTCTACAGCCCGGATGGCTCTGCCCAGAGTCGATTCTCTAGATTTGACCTGGAGAAATTTTTCTCCAGCCTGTACTGCATCCACGAAAGTAACCGTGGGTACCGCTAGGAGGTGCCGCTGTAGGGTGGGATGGTTTAGGGAGTTTGAGAAGTACTCATTTGCCATGTTACTTCTGAATGGTTTGGGCAGCTCAGCGTAGGCTATTTGGACTAGCCATTCATTATCCGTTGTGTGTTCCTGCAAGGAGGTTTGGGTTTCTTTTTTCAAACTGCTCAACTCTGCTCTGGCTTGTTGGGGAGCTAGTCCAAATTAGGCTCGATTGGCTTCGCAGATGGCTGCCACCCCCACTGCCCTTCCATCGGACTCTGCCTCGCCCTTTAAAGCCTCTCTGAGGTGTAGTGTGCTAGCCTCCTCGGCCCACCTATTTGCAGCTGCAATTTCTCCAAATCTGGTAATGAAGTATTCTGTCTCTGACGCCATTGTTTTGAACTGGGAGGCCGGTTCTGGGTTCTGACTTAACCTGACAAGTTGTTCAATGGTGTCAGCTAATCGGTCCGCGTCCAGGTCTACACTCCTTGCCCTCTTTTGAGACATGACTTGAGCTTCTCTCCAAGTGGGGAAACTGTTATAGACGATCGTGGCCTGACTTGGAGTGCTTAAACCTTTTTCGGCAGTACCGATCGCCTTACAGAGGGGGGATGGTTGGCGTAGTGCCAGCCATCAACCCTTTACTGGAGTGCTGGATAACTTGCTTATTCTAAAACACCAGGTTTCTCTACGAATGTGATGGATAGCCGTACAGCTATCTTGGCCAGATTCATAACCCCCGGTGTTCGTCGTATTACTCCGGTTTTCCTCTACTGAGGCTGCTTTTGCAAGCAGGGCAGGAGGTCTGCCAGAGTTTGATTTTCAAATTTCTAGATGGTGCCTGTCAGGTTTGGCACAATTCTACTATTACCACCAGTGTAAAGGATTTTGCTGGCCTTTACTTGGCGCAATCTAGATTATGTCATAAAAATAAAATGCATATGATTTCGTTCCAGTTTTTATTATAGAAGGAAGTCCCACTAACCGACAAGTGTATGGCTATCTGCTTTGCCCAACTGAATGAGCACGCTTTTTTATCTACAATAAACTCGCCCGTTCCAGCTAATGGAACCAAGCCAAAACCGTATAACATTAGTAATTAACAGAATCGCTAATCCGTTGGCATGGTTAAAATACAGCGATAAACGAAGACATAATAGAAGTATTATATATGGGAAAATTAATAACGATATAATAAAAAGAACAATACAGCATGCAAGATATAACATATAAAAATATCTACACGAATTACAATGTCATGGCCAGCGTCCATCACAGTTGTTTAATGCATCACTTTTAGCTTGAAATATTCTGTAGTTTGTAGATTGTTTGATTATGTGAAATGTACCTACAGCCATTTCGATAGCACATAACTGGGATCTAAAGGATATCTAGATTACATCTGAATGAAATCTATGGGGTGTGTGCATGACATCTGAATGAAATATAAATGGTATGTAAATGAAATCTAAATGACATCTAACCGGTGTGTGAATGACATATGGGTGACACCTAAGAGGTGTGTGAATAACATGTGAATGACACCTAAAGGT
The DNA here is from genome assembly GCF_963576615.1 of Watersipora subatra. Lineage (NCBI taxonomy): Eukaryota > Metazoa > Bryozoa > Gymnolaemata > Cheilostomatida > Watersiporidae > Watersipora > Watersipora subatra. The sequence continues at coordinate 43,615,601 of NC_088710.1, read as the reverse complement.
TGTTTGAGTGACATCTGAATCGCTCCTAAAGGTTGTTTTAATTACATCTGAATGACATCTACAGGGTGTGTGAAGGACGTCTGTGTGACATCTAAAGAGTGTATGAATGATATCTTAATGATGCCAAAGGGTGTGTGAATGACATCCAAATGAAATCTAAAAGGAGTGTGAATAACATCTGAAAAGCATCTAACGTATACAAATGACATTCGAATGACATCTAAAGGGTGTGAATGACACTTTACCAACAATTAAAGGGTGTAAGAATGGCAGCTAATTGACAACTAAAGGATGTGTGAATGACATATGAATGAAATCTAAAGAGTATATGAGTGACATCTAAATGACATCTAAAGGGTATGTGCATGACATCTGCATGGCATCTAGTTGAGAATTGACTAATAAATGAAGTAACATGTAAATGGCATGTAAGCATAGTTTGAATGGTAAGTTGTGGCAGCAGGAGGCAGACAGGCCTGGAACTAAAAAACGCCAGCAAGACAAGAACATCGAGCCAAAGCTAGGAGACCAGCCTGACCCTTCTAAAATGGAAGAGACACAGACCGCAGAAAAGACCAAACTGTCATTCGGCCAAACGCATGGCCCTCGTTAGGGCTACCAGGTTGGCTACGAAGTCAGTCACAGAGGTCTGACCTGTAACCAAGTCCGGTTTTTGCGGTCAAAAGGCAATGCTCATCAAGATGGTACTTATATAAGGAGCAGGGAGCCCGATAGAGCTGAGCACTTAAAAGTCTCATATCATGTAGTTGATTGTGTGCACTCTGAACTTTACTACTTTTACATATTTGAAATATATATATATTTGCCTATTGTACTTTCGTGGTTTGGTTGCTTGTGAAAAGGTGAAGGCTCATGGTGAATCACTTTTGCTTGATGGCAGCAGTGGGATCTTAGATCCTTGACTCCCCAAAAAAAACCAGCTGACTCTTTAATGAAATAACCAAGGCTACCTTAGTAGTAGTAAGGAAAGAAGCCCAGAAAAAAACGACTGCCCCAAGGCAAGATACCTTCTAGACTGGAGAGAGGTTAGCTGCCTTAAAAGTGGCAGCTTATCACCAAAGACCCAAGGAGTCTCTTTCATAAGGATAGGCACAGAGATGGTATTAGTATTGTACTATAATTATGGTGTTATAAGTTTTGTTAGTATTAGTATTATTAGTATTGTATTATAAGTATTGTTAGTATTAGTATTATTAGTATTGTATTATTTGTATTGTAAGTATTGGTGGTGTTGTCTCAGGTCCTAGAGAGAGTAAAAAGGGTAACTGCCTACTTCAGTAGAACCCTAACAGCCGCTTAGAGTTATTACCGCGCCACATGGAAAGAGCTGTTGGCTGTAGTCAAGGCAGTAAACTATTTCTGACTATACCTGTATGGCCAGCAATTCCTGCTCTGGACCAACCATGCCTCACTTCACTGGCAAGGAATTTCAATCTAAACTAAACACTTGGCCAGATTACGCTATGGTAATGCAAATGGCTCGAGCTAAAAGACCTGTAAGGATTGCCGGCAGTGTAAGCTCATCGAGCTAATGGATGGCAAATTCACTCAGAAGGAGCTCGCCATGAACAACCAGTTCTTGTCTAGTGAACTTCAGGGAAACCTTATGGCGGTGTCAGGGGTCGCCAGGATTGTGCATGAGACAGCCAGCTGTATGGGCCAACCCACTGCCTTTAATGTAGCAGCTAGGAAGAAAGAGGGGTTAAAGTTGAGACTTGCTGCTGTGAGATAAAACTCAAGGTGACGCCGGTAAGAAGCTGGAATAGAAGCGGGTCACAATCTGAAGATCTGAGGCCATCAAGTACCAAGCACTCTCAATTAGAGAGGAGCAACCAGAGAGCAACTAGAGCTGAGGGTCAGAAACTCTGGCAGCTGAACAAAATCCTGTTATTTCTCCTAATATGGCTAAATGAAGTGTTGGAAGTTTAAACATAATACCACAACCAGCTCAGGTGGTGTGCAGTGTGTGTACCGGCAGTTAAGAACACCACCATGTGGCGACCACATGCCTAGGCTCACTCTAGGGTGGGCAAAATGACCAGTCGCCTTACCAAGACTTGGTACTGGCCAAGGCTGACAGCGACCATAAGTAGAGCGGTCAAAAGCTGCAAGATGTGCCAAGCTGTAAAGCACAATGGGACAAAGACCGCCGGAAGGAGAACAAAAACTGTACACAGGACGCCCTTGGCAGAAAGTTACAGTAAATTTGCTAGGGCTCCCCCGGCTGATGAGGGCATACCTGGGTACACCACAATCAGCTATGGAGAAGACAGCAAACATACTGATGCTCAGACAAGAACTGTGCCTGCTAGACCATTTGGAGTACCACTCCAGAAACTCAACCAACACATGAGTACATGGTAGTGATACTCCAAAAGCGGGAAGAGGTACACAACACCCTCAGACAGAGGCAGATGAAAATCAGAAAGAACGACAGGAAGGAATCATAACCAAAGAATCTGAAGACTGGGTACAGATGTTAAAAAAGTGATATAGGAGAGGAGATAACCCCAATGTGAAGGCTGGATTTGTAGGGAAATACCAAGTCATAAGGAGATGATACAATCACAGATACCTAGCAGAGCAGCAAAGATAATTCTCGATCCAAAGCAAAGGCTGGTTGAAACCTTACTACGCATGCCCAGAAGTATTAGGACAAACTTTGGCTACAATAAAGCCTTGTAGAGGGCCCAACATGCAAACGGTAAGGTTATGAGAAAAAAGGGGCAAGAACTCTGGCCAAAGGTCAAGATGGAGTTATCCTACTAAAACCAGATACCTTGAAAACTTAAAAACTGAGTTACAAGCCGAAGCTCTTTTTGAGGAACTTTAAAAGAATAAAAATAAATAACAAAAATATCGGCAAATCAGGACAGCCAGCCCAGCATCAGAGTCCAGGAGAACCAGCCTCAGATATCATTAGGCACAATCCTCAACTGGTTCGAATGACTAGAAAGCCGGATCAACCACATACGGAAAGCCAACCTTATACGGTTCTGTTGGAGTGATATCAAGACAAAGAAAAGGCCCGAGTTCAAAATATAACTGTGGAAAGGCTATTTCCACTTTCGAACGCTGGTGAACAACTGCTGCGTAAAAGAAGCTTTTATGAATATCACTCTATCGAGCTATCTATAACCCTACAAAACCTGTCACCATGGCATCTCAGCAAGGTATGCCTAACGAGTCTTTGAAGGAGATGTTGGATCAGCTAAGGCCTTTTGAGGCCGGAAAAAAACATTTAGAAAGCCTCCTAAACTCAGACGAAAGCCTGTGGCCATGTGTCTCATCCCTTCTCTTCCTTAGAAAAGGAAGAGAAGTTTTGATTAGGCTGCTTCTATGAGCAACCTTGCTTCTAGTGGCAGGGAGACCTGCATTGAGTCATACCTGATCAGCACTAAAATCTCTACTGCGAGTCACACTAGACCAGCTGATACTGTGCCCTATGATGGCAAGGATCTAGGAAAAGCCACTAGCTAGTCGGGTTTGTATAAATACATGTATGAATCACTCAAGATTCATAAAACCCTCAATTGGCTATAAAAAGTGAAAAAGGCCAAAGTTGCCAAGACAGCACGAGTCTCTCATATAATGAAGCTTGAGTCAGCAGAGGAGCCGACTCTGGTCACCTTCTCGTCTGCCTCCAAGACTCCTGTGCTGGAGCTAAAACAAGTGATCAATTAGCTGACAAGAAAGTCCATCGTGAAGACGGAGCTCTTCACAACACAGAAAACTTGAGATAAGATTAAGGAGGCCTTATAGGACTGACCAGGCACCTGCAAACTATGTGGCTTTACTACGAGAGTTAGGAGATGTAGACAGTCCCTTCTTCAGCACACAACAGCAGACAACACTTTGTCATCTTCAAATGTTTTTGTCGGTGGCAGCATGCATTGCATGACTAATTCATGTTGCACCGGAGGGCTCATAGGGGGTGGCAAATGCGGAAATGCTACTTACCATGTAGATGAGGCTAAGCAATCAACCTTTTTGAAGGTGAAAGAGTGGCCCCGAGGAATCCCCTTGAAACCATGCACCTCCACCTTGACTACAGTTTGCTGACTCCAATAGGAAGTGGTAAAAAACTCAGTCAGGAAGACAGGTACCAGCCAAGAGAGAAATTGTTTTAAACCCGAATGTTTTAAATGTATGCTGTTTTAAATCTTAAACGGATGTGTAGCCTAAAAAGTAAAGAATATTTTTCAGCAATCTGTTCTAGCAATGCCTCAAGCTTTTGAATATTTGAATTATGTATTGATTTGACATGCACAATAATAAACAAGCGCCTTCATTTAAAATGTGTTATATGTTGATTGAAAATAAGAATTTTATGCAAAAGCATTTTTATTAAACCTGTGCAACACCGGGTATTCATCTATCAACACTATATAGCACATATTGGAGAATTTGGTTAAAAAGTTGCAAAGCATTTTGCTACTTGTTGAAGTTATTACTAATACTAAAAACAGTCTTTTCATTGCTTTTTAAAATTTTATTTCTGAATTTAAAAATTTTCATTTTATTGGAGTTTCTCATTTGAAATAGCACATTTGCAAATTTCAGCATCTATGTTCCTTTGAACCCATATTTTTCACATGCTGGTGTGATTCAATACTTAAGTTTTTTTATAGTTCCTCTATATGTTCTTAACAAGCTTATATACTCATTGGATCATGTAAGAATCCTCTTTAACACTCTAAATTTAACTAACAATCATTTCAACGGTGAAAAATTAAAAATTTCAAAATTGTGTTGAAATTTGATAAGGAGTTGTTTTGTCTTAGTCAAGGTGCATAAAAGTAGATCACTATCTTGCTCTAATATATGTCATGTTCAGGTTTTATTTACAGTTGAGGGAATATGTGACAATGAGTTAGAATCTGGGCAGCACAGCATTGAGATCTACATGGGAAAATGCTACTGGAATAAGACTGAACCAACTAACTTTGTAGTTAACTCTCACAGTTGTCCTTCACGACTTCATATAGAGGAAGTAAGAAAAGAGAAAAAGATTGATGCAGGTATGAACCATGTGTAACATACTTATAGGTAGTGACATTATTTACATGTTCTTTAAGGAAAATTTTGGATTTTAATTCATAACAGCTTCAAAAATGTTTACTAGCTGTTCAAAACAGAACCTGAATCAAAACAGGCTTTTCAGCACTAGTGGTGGTAGTAGCAGTAGTATCAGTAGTAGTAATAGTAATAATAGTTTCACAGCTAAGTCTCTCCTTCACCCTCTTCTTCTTTCCTTCCTACTCCCGCCTTTGTCCTTCTTTCCTCTCTCCCCTTTCTTCCCTCCCTCTCCCCTTCATTGTCCTTCTTTCCTTTCTCCCCTTCATTTGTCCTTTTCTCCGCCCTCCCCCTCCTTTGGCCTTCTTTCCTCCCTCCTCTGTCTTTTTTCCTCCCTCCTCTGTCTTTTTTCCTCCCTCCTCTCCTTTGTCTTTCTATCCTTCTTTCCTGCCTCTCCCTCCATTGTCCCTCTTTTCTCCCTCCCCCTTATTTATCTTTCTTTAATTCCTCCCCCTCCATTGTCCTTGTTTTCTCCTTTCCCTTTCCTTTGTCCTTCTTTCCTACCTCTCTCTCTCCATTGTCCTTTTTTTCTCCCACCCCCTCCTTTGTCTTTCCTTCTTCCCTCTTTTGTCCTTCTGTCCTCCCTCTCCTTTGTCCTTCTTTCCTCCTTCCCCTTCATTTTTTCTTCTGTCCTTCCTCCTCACTCCTTTTAATTCCCACAACTTTCCCATTGAATCTAGTTTCCCATTTTTGTAAATCTCACGTTTTCACGCTTTTACATATTTACTATTCTGAAATAGTAAATATATATATATATATATATATATATATTACTATATATATATATATATATTACTATATATATCACTGTAGAAGTATTAAATACTGTTTTTTGTTCAAAATGACTTCAAACATGTTAATATTCAATTTGAAGTCTGCCAAAAAAACTGCAGTCACTTGAAATTTTATTGAATTATTTTGTGCTGATTGTCTAATTTTGCAGAAATAAGAGAGATTTCTTGTATCACTAGAGGTTCTTGTTTATGAGGGTACGTTGTGTGGCTAATCATATTTATATTCATTAAAGACTTTTATTAAATTGTAAAAATATAGCTATTTTGAGACAGTATACATGTAACTATACAATCCCTAATATAAACTAGCTCCACAATGCATTTGGTGTGCCCATAGTTTTTTGCATTATTATCATTATTGCATTGTTAAATATGGAAATCCGCAGATATATTAGCAACTCTCACTTTGTCATTGTGTGTGTCTGTCTGTTAGTCTAATTAAACACAATGCCTTTCAACATTTTTGGCTTGTTTAATCTAAACTTCACAATCCGCTGCTTAGGCCATTCTGTCAGGTCAATAAAAATGTTTGACTTCAAAATGCGCTACTGTTCTTGTAAAACGAGCCTAATAAAGACCTACCTGCATGCTGTCTGATTGAAAGTTAAAGAAATCATAGGCATCACTGAACTGACAGCCAATAAATGTTGTTGATGAATGCCCGAGAGTGAAAATATATTTCAAATTCTTACGTAGTCAAAATTATTTTTGTACCTTGTAGTGTACACCCAGAATCGCTCCGTATTCAGAAGTCTGACTGGATACCTTACTAGATATCACTACTACAACCTAGATGATGATACAGACAATGGTATTATCTTGACTGTCACCTACCTAAAACAGTATGAAGATACAGCATTGAGATTGACAGCTAGTGGTACACACTCAACAGATATTGCAGCTAAGTGTGCTAAATGGTAGTTGAATAATAATATATTCAGTCTTAGTCCTCAACTGAAAACTTGTACATTTTAGTATGAAATGTGTCATGAAGTTATAGGATGGTTGACATTTGATTAGAGTTTGAATGGATGCGTAAAGAACACATAAACACATGCGAGCGGAAAGATATGAGAGTGTGAATGTGTGAGAGCAGAAGGATATGAAAGCATGAGAGCAGAATGATATAAATACATGAGAGCTACATATATACAGTCCATTCTTAACACAAGTTTATCTTAATGTACACATTTTTAACATTGGACGTAAATGAAATTGAATGTGAAATTGAATGAGATATTAACGTACAAACTTCATGTTTGTGTGTGTACACAGTCCAAATCTACCCATTTTGATTTTAAACAGTTTTAGTAATAATGCTAATAATAAGCAATTGTGAAAAGGAGAAAGACGGTATTTTGTTAGAGTTGAAGCAAATGATTATCAAAAAGAGCCACAAACATCTCTGAACCATATTATCTGTAGGCCTATATATAAATATCAGTGTCAATTTGTCTGTCCGATAGTCCAGTTGTAGCGATAACACTTCTGGAATGAAAACTCCGTTGCTTATTTGAACTCGAAACTTCAAGTTCTGCAGACAAAGGTTTATCCAATAACTGCGCTGTCCGACTGGCTATAGTATGGAATAAATTGTCACATTCTGCCAAATTTTCATGGCTTCGCACTCAGCACTTCACCAAGCTTTATGCATAAAATCATACCAGAAAAATATGTGACCATATCTGAAGAAAAATAAAACTATACCAAAAAGAAATATGTGCCTATATGTAAAGAAAAATGTTTAAACTATTGCTAAACTATTGCAGTCAGTATTGAGCTGTAGTACTGTACTGGCTGCAGGGTAGTAGGCATTGCAGCCAGTATAGTATACAGTATAGTTTACACAACAATAAACACAATACACAGAGATAAACACAATACAGAAATATACAGAGTACACAGAAATAAATAAGCATTTTCGTTTGAAAGTTACAATGGCAAGCGTTGTATATGTTGACTCGAAATAAATGTCTTGTGCAAAAAATTTCTTATTACCCGTGCAACACCAGCCATTCATCTAGTGTAAGATACATAAAGCCACATTGTAGCTATTATGAGGACAAACAAAAACAATGCATTGAAAGAAACTCAGAAGCATTTGAAAGTGATGGGGCTAAATATGAAAATAAAAGTTTTGTAGATGATTAAGTTTATATGGTCTCAGCTTAACTAGTTTCTAATTTTAAACAGAAGGTTCACCTCGATATTATCCCTTTTCTTGTATCCCTAAGGTGGCACCTGTATTTTTCTGTGTTTGGTTAGCAGGCAACTTACTATTAAAACATATTTTTATTGATTATTATTTTATTAACCTAATAGCTAAATACATATTGATCATAAGAAGTACTGAATGTATGATCACATGAGTGTATGATCGCATGAGTGTATGATCGCATGAGTGTATGATCGCATGAGTGTATGATCGCATGAGTGTATGATCGCATGAGTGTATGATCGCATGAGTGTATGATCGCATGAGTGTATGATCGCATGAGTGTATGATCGCATGAGTGTATGATCGCATGAGTGTATGATCGCATGAGTGTATGATCGCATGAGTGTATGATCGCATGAGTGTATGATCGCATGAGTGTATGATCGCATGAGTGTATGATCGCATGAGTGTATGATCACATGAGTGTATGATCACATGAGTGTATGATCACATGAGTGTATGATCACATGAGTGTATGATCACATGAGTGTATGATCACATGAGTGTATAATCACATGAGTGTATAATCACATGAGTGTATGATCACATGAGTGTATGATCACATGAGTGTATGATCACATGAGGGTATGACCACATGAGTGTATGGTCACATGAGTGTATGGTCGCATGAGTGTATGATCGCATGAGTGTATGATCGCATGAGTGTATGATCGCATGAGTGTATGATCGCATGAGTGTATGATCGCATGAGTGTATGATCGCATGAGTGTATGATCGCATGAGTATGATCGCATGAGTGTATGATCGCATGAGTGTATGATCGCATGAGTGTATGATCGCATGAGTGTATGATCGCATGAGTGTATGATCGCATGAGTGTATGATCGCATGAGTGTATGATCGCATGAGTGTATGATCGCATGAGTGTATGATCGCATGAGTGTATGATCGCATGAGTGTATGATCGCATGAGTGTATGATCGCATGAGTGTATGATCGCATGAGTGTATGATCACATGAGTGTATGATCACATGAGTGTATGATCACATGAGTGTGTGATCACATGAGTGTATGATCACATGAGTGTATGATCACATGAGTGTATGATCGCATGAGTGTATGATCGCATGAGTGTATGATCACATGAGTGTATGATCACATGAGTGTATGATCACATGAGTGTATGATCACATGAGTGTATGATCACATGAGTGTATGATCGCATGTGTGTATGATCACATGAGTGTAAGAACACATGATTGTATGTTCATGAAAATGTCACATGACAATTACATGCACCTCATACACATTGTATCTTGAAACCAATTGCAGGTACTTTATGATTGACAATGCAAACTGTGAAAATCCTGGAGCTATACAAGGTGTCAGTTATTTTTCTGTGGCATCACGTTCGTATCAACCAATGCAAGGTAACTTTATAGGATCTATTCGTGTTGCTTGCTAGATGTTAGTTAAATACTTTTTGTTAACCAGGGAAATAAAATCTGTAACAAAAGCGTTAACAATGTTAGCAGTGTTAAACAAAGATGTAAGACTTAACTCAAAACAAATAAGCATCTAGCGTACTAGAGTAGTCATTAATGAGGTAACCTTGAACTGAGCAACTTTTCTAAGGAGAAAACATTGATTTTAATGTCAATATAGCTATTTCACAAAACCTTTTAATTTCTGCTTTCTAAATTTTTAAATTTCGAATAATTAAAAAGAAAAATTAATAATGTAAGTCCCTGAAAATTTGAAAAAGTTTGTTAAGATGAAAGGTATTTGTAGAAGTCTTTGACTGCTTGATTGCTTCAGAGGATACATGTGTCAGCAGATTATTAGGTTTTAAACTCTGATCAGGAATATCTACATGTACGTTTCACTGTTCTTCAACCAAAAAATTATTGATCAAGAAGCAGTCTGATTTTGTGAAAATATTAATTTCAACTTTGGTTAAAGCTGTGAGCATGCTTCAAGAAGCTATTCAGTAGCAAAACTTCAGCTGTGAAAAGTAGAACAGAGCAGGTTTTTTAATTATATTATTCTGTATAAAAGTACACAGTGATTGTGATTTGAAACTCAAGAAAAAAACAAATGCTAGACAACTGATTAAACAAAAAATAAAAGTGATTTTGAGTTGGTAGGCTAAACTTTAGCAATATATTTTTACGAAATGCAAAACCAAGGTGGACTTTGACCTTTTTTTCATTATTATGCTAGCATTTAAGAAATATCTCAATTTCTGTATGAGACTTTTTAGTCACTAAGACAATGTTAAGTGGGTACCCTAGCATATAGACCTTCATCTTATGCATGCTTCCAATGTTTGGATTGCTATAGAAGTTTACACGCTCATAACTGATTTAACATTATCTTCGATCTAATAGAGATTTATGAAAGGAAAATTAACTGTCTATATTAGAAAAACAACTTTTAAAATACAACTAATTGCCTCCTTTTTACAAAAATAAAACATGAATAATTTTAAGAAGACCTAGCATATGTATGCATAGACGCTACCAGCAAACTAGTCCTACATACCTCAAGTGGATAAAATTTTGTAAGTGTAGAAAACAAAAGTATGTATTAAGTAAATACGTACAAAGAAAAGTACTCTAGATAGTATGAGGTATGGCTAATATAGGTCTATATGCTATATCAAGAGAAAACAAATCTAAGAACCATCTTTCTTTGTACTTTCAGTTTGCTTTCTATAGAGCCCTCAGAAGCATATATAAATATATATTTTGCTGCCACAAAAACAATAATATATATTACTGCTGTAGGTATAATGATAAATATATATCTGCTATAAGTATAATAATATATACGGCTATTGTAAGTATCCTAATATACATTATATTGCTATTGTAAGTATAAATATATATATTGCTGCTGTAAGTATAATAATATATATTGCTGCTGTAAGTATAATAATATATATTGTTGCACTAAGTGTAGATATTTGTTGCTGTTACAGTTAGTGGCTTGTGTAGTGGTCTCTCATCAGGAAATCGTAGCATTAGCTATGCTGTTGGCTATTGCTCCAGTCACCAGGGAGCCGATGCCATGACAGGATCTGGAGCATCATTTCACATTTTCTTAGAAGAGTTAAGATTAGATTTGGTACAAACTTGTGACTCTGTGCCTGTCAATTGCTACGGCCCTTAAGATAATATTGGCTCTCTTGTGACCTCCTTTTCTTATTTTTAACTACAATTCTTTCTTTACCTGTTTATTTGCATTCATTTCAATCAGAACCTGTGTTCTCTTTTTAAATCATAAAAAGTGTTAACATTGTATTGAGATTGTTCTTCACATGAGTTTTTGTATGTAATTTTGCTCACTTTGGTTTTAAATGAACACCCACTTTCCCTTTTATTTTGTATTCAGTGTAAAAGTATTTTTCTAACTCTGGTTTACCCAAGTGGAGATAATTTTTACCAACGCTCAGGTCTGTTACCATAAAACTGTAAGTTGGAGCACTCATCTTGAGATCTTAGCCATTAACAACAATGTGATGTTGTGCAACTTCCTTGTGTTCATTTGTGCCAGTGTTTGTACAAACCACATTAAATGTATAAGTTTTATTAATCCCATGATATTTATCAGCTCTAATGACTACCAGAATCACAGTTGCCCTCACACACAAGCAGTTTTCAATTGCCTCTTCGACTGGGAGTTACTTCACCACTGTTGTCTCTTCTTCGCTGGGTATCACTGGCCATGTTGTAGTTATTGGGTATGGTCACATTATTTATAGTAGCCATATTGTGCTCTTTGTCCACTACTGCAATATCTGGCCTGTTTGCAAAGACATGCCTGTCAGTTTAGATGTGGAAGACCCAATGGAGCCTAACACAGGAATTGTCATGTTAACAATCAGGCTGGTTACTCCCATGATCTTTCTGATCAACTCTGGAGCTTTGCACCAAAGTTGGGATTTATTGAGGTCATATATATACATATAAATGACCTCAATAAATACATATATTTAAATATATATATATATAAATATATATATACATATATATATATATATATAAATATTTATATATATGTATATATATATATATATATATATGCGCTATCTGTTCTATATACATATATATATATTTATGTATATAAATATATATAAATATATACATATATATATATATATATATATATTTATATATACATATATATAATAAATTTATATTATATATATATACATACATATATATAATATATTTATATTTATATAGTTAAATAAGCTTTATATATATACAAAGCTTATTTAACTAAAAACAAATATATTGTGCATTCAATATCTAAGATATCAAACGTTTGCTTCTTGCACACAAATCAATAATTAAGTTGCTGAATAATATTTTGATATTCTAAAATATTAAAAAATAAAAATTTTGAAAATATAATTTAAAAAATGTTGAAAGTATTTAACAAACTGAAAAATAATGCAATGTTAAAAAAGCAAACAGACGTTTTACAAGATACGCTAGGCTATCACCAGATTCTCCTTTTTTTCAATGATTTTCCAATAATTTTAATGCATTTCAAGATTGCAATAGCATTTGCTAACTACTGTTATTGTTGGCAATTGTTATTGCTAACAATTTCGTCAATGGAGAATCTCCTATCTAAAAATATCATATGATAATATTAAAAAAATGATATGATAATTCCAATGGTAGAACATATTGCTCCTTATTGTGTCATGTTTTGCCATTTTATAGCGAGTTTACCGCTTCAGCTCAAATTTTACTTTGGTAATAAAGAAGTTTTATTTCAATTACATTAATTAGAAGCAATCCATGATCACTGGCACATAGTCTAGGATCACTGGCACATAGTGTAGGATCAAATTTTTTGATATTATAGTTTATCTGAAAGACCCAATCACAAATCACTTCATTCCTTTCCCAAATCAAGTCTCACTTATTTTTGCATCTACCCTAATTAAATGAAGACAAACTCAAATCCTTAAAGATAGGATTTTTTTCTAATACAGAAATAATTAAAAGCTTGAATTATTATGCACAGTTCTGGTAGTCGTCGGATATAAGATTCATATCCAGCATACAGCTCTAAAATTTAGTTTTTTAAGAAATGATTTTATTTATTATTCTCACTTCAAGACCAAAACAAATATCTTTTCTCTTTGGTCTGAGGTAAATCAAACTAGGTTACATGACCATATAGATTGGATACCTCCAACATATGCTTATATACATATGGGAGGGCAACTCTAAATTAGACTTACTTTATTCAACACTACAGGAAGTAAGACGGTACACCTGCAAAAGAAAGCTTTTATGTTCTCCACACAGATAAGAGCATAAACTGCATTCATTTTAGTGACTAGCTAAACTAGTCTGTATTTTAAATGTGTTCTTTACAAATATACTTTGAGTCATTTGTTGACTTTGAAATAACCAATAAAAGGTATAAACAAGGAGAGAACTTGGATGAACATAGAAAAGAGAGCTTTATCGGAAAGTGCATACATAATATTTACAACAGTAACTCTGCGTGACCTCCACCATACTCATCTTTATGATTCATTATTCTGACAGAAGAGGTCACATACTAGAGCTCATGGACGAAGGTTCATTTCCGCCGGGTTACTGAGAGTTGATTAAAACTTGTTATCAACCACAATGCAGTGTTTAATCACTTTAGAAAGTCTTTGAAAGTTGCTGCTGGCAAATGTTTGCATATAATTTAAATCGACTGCAATATATTGACACAATAAAAGCAGCTGGTATACGTCTACACAGCTTTTGTATTTGGTTAAGGAAATGAGATCATTGATAGAAATATTACTATAGTTTACAAGGTGAAGTAGGTAACTTGGTGGTTTCATGCTAAGATGTTAATAAACCCAGACTAACAATGAAAATTTACAAATTTGTTTCTGTCTACCTGTGGCTGAGAATATCTGCAATCACTTCAAGTGTGCTGGGTTCGTAAAAATACATATTTTCTAGCTTATACACATAGTAAGTTATATTAATATTAAGTTTTATTATTTACTAGCATTAGACCTGGTGATTTTTGGGGTTCATTATTAATCAGACAGCCTACAAGTAGCTGTTTTAGATGTGCATTCTTAAAAACCAGACAGTGTTCTGAAACCAAATTATTTTAGCACTCTGGTGGAAACCATGGATCATATGTGTGTGAAGTTTGATTGAGTTCTACAAAACAGTGCATAGCATATATGGAAAGGGGTGCATAAACCTGTGTGCATACGTATGTGCATACATACATACACACACACACACACGTGCACGCACACGTGCACAGGCACACACACGTGCACACACACACGCGCACACGCGCGCGCACACACACACACGTGCACACACACACATGCACACGCACACACACACACGTGCACACGCACACACACACGTGCACACACACACACACGCACGCACGCACGCACACACACACACATGTACACACACGCGCACACGCGCACGCGCACACACACACATGTACAATGACAAAGGGGTATTTATTCATATAAATATATATTTCATTCATCGAATTTGCTGAACACTAAATTCAGCTTTGAGTTCAAGCTGGTCTCTGAAAATTTATTCTTGAAACAAATTTAAAGTAATAGTGTTTTATAAGAAAGCGATGAATGTCAAAATTAATTGCTAATAAACTAGATGAGGCTTATATACTTGTTATCACGCAGGCATCTAAGATTCGATGAGGCTTATATACTTGTTATCACGCAGGCATCTAAGATTCGATGAGGCTTATATACTTGTTATCACGCAGGCATCTAAGATTCGATGAGGCTTATATACTTGTTATCATGCAGGCATCTAAGATTCACAAATACTAAAGAATGCAAGATCAAGATTTTAGTAAGTGGTTGCATTTTGTCAGATAGTAGAAGTCTTTGGAATACCATACTTCACTTAACGGTAGTGAGGTTTTATGCTAGAAGATAAGGCTGGTTGCTCTCTTCATATTTGTGGTATTTCACTACAGAGTCTGAGTGTTCCCAGAGACTGAGTTATAATGTACCCACTAGTATTCTCTGATTATTTATTGATGAAGTCTAAATTATTCCTGAGTACACCCTTGAACAGGAAATATCCATTTTTCTGCAGAGCTATCTTACTGCTTTGGGGCATTGCACTGTAAGTGTTGCAAAACAAGAGTTGTTAAAAATTAAATAGAGGTTGTGGTTTTGTAAACTGTAATAGCCATAATATCTTGTTACTATAAAGCTTGATAACAAAGACTTGCCTACTATCCTGGTACTCTGGCTTAAAATGGTAGACTTGTTGACCGATAGGAGCCAGAAAAAGTAAAAATAGAAGGTGCCTTTTCCTGCATTATAAATCAAATTATTATTTCAAAGTTAAAATTATCAAGTTGAAAAGAAGGCTTAGAAAGCTCAAGTAGCCCGCTTATAAATAATCAAGCTAGTTTTATAACGGTAAATATTGATCAAACGTAGGGTAGACTTACTGATAAATCTGTTACATCTGTTAAAGGTGCAATCTGAGTGTAGCGCATTGGAATTTCCATCTCATTTTACAGTTTTTACAAACTGCACAAAAGTGATGACACCACTCATCAATGCGCTCACTCATTTTGATTAGAGGTCAGAGTAGAGTCAACCAAAGAAGTAAATTTGTATGTAAATTACTTTTTCAGACGTGAAGGAGGATTGTGGAAGAACCTTTGTTGATGACAAAGCATGCATTTCTGCCTCAAGTTCAGCAATAACTAAGACATGGTTTGCCAGGTCAGATATTGAGTGTCTGATGAGCTGTAGGAGGTCTACTGGCTGTTACTCTACTTTCAGAGATGCAAGAGGTAAGCTTTAAATATAGTAGAAATAGTAACTTTTAACTGGTAGATGTCTTAGTTTGCAGAGTTGACTTATCTGATACATTGACCAATCATTACTACTAAAATATTAAGTAAAAGCATGCATTTAATTCAAAGTTATTAAAGAGTGTTGTTAGTTTTTGGTACTAAAATTATTGTAGTATTGAAAGGCCCACCATCTGCTTTCAATGGTGGTTATTATTAATTCGAACAGCAACATGCTAGTTCTGTAAAAAAAAGATTTTTTATATTATCTTGTATGAAAATTTAATTAAAAACTAAGATAATTAAATAATTAGTTGTTGTTCATTATTATTGAGTTACGCTTGTTATAGTTATTTAAATCTGATGTAAAGGACCTGATTTAGCAAATGTAAGGGCCTAACAAGGCTTTACAAGGCACAGAGAGGTCCACGTAACTAACCAAAGAGTTCCTCATCTACTCATCATTTCTTGGTCATTAGTCTGAATGGGTATCCATTAAAATATATTATTAGCTAGAAATTTTAATGCTTCGCTCAAAAACAATAAAACTGATATGATAACTGGCTAGAGGTTAATAAGCATTATTATTGAGTTTTCCTGCTCAAATCATTTCCTTTGAAAAAATCGTTACTTTTAAAGACAGAAACCTATCTAGCTTTCCGAAATAAAAACAATCTCCATGCAGTGAGAAAAAGGTCATAGACAATCAAAGCTTTTTAATTTTTAGTTGATTGCCCTACAAAAATGTAAAATGTATCCTGTTCTAATAAATTGGTGAGTTCAATTTTATTAATTGCTGACCTATTGTAGTTTTTCTAGCCTATGACAGAGTTGAACTTAAGTTTAGTAAAATGCATACTAAAACTTCAGGTAAGATTTCCCTAGGGTGCACGTAGTACATTGTGATGTTGTAATTTATTGCAGATGATAACTACTGAATGCACTAAAGTTACTGTAGGTACTAGTTGTTACTATTAATTCAACATGATAATGATGATAATGATGATTAATGATGATAACATAATTCTCAGTACAGTCTTCTTCAAGTACTTGCTAATTGTTTCACATTTACATTTAAACACCTTTACAGTTGTTTTATTTTTCTCTTAATTTATTTTAACCATGTAAAACACTTTTTTCATGACCCGAGGTTTAAAATTTACAGCTTTTTAAATAGTGAAAAATTACAGTTGTTTTGTTTTTTCTCTTAATTTATTTGAACTGCACAAAACAATTTTTTCCTGATACGAAGTTTTAAAGTTAGAATAGTAACTGCTGTTATATGGTTAAAAATTAATTATATTTGCAAAAAACTTTTTATCACTCGAGCAACTCCTGGTATGCAGCAAGTTTACAATAAAGTTAAATTATTTGTTTCATAATGAAAAGATTATGGATATAGAAGCGGTAGAATATTTTACAAGCATTATTACATGCAAGCTGAATATAGTTCATAGCATATGAGCTCAAAGAATACGGTTTCTATTGGTTTTAGCATTCATTGTGGGATCTTTACCACAGCAAGTAGCGGTCATAGCAAAATGATGTCGAATAGTTTTTGTTGCACCAAACTATGCAACCAATACCAAATTATCAAAGTTTCCAGATGCCCTAAAATTTATTGCATCTCACGAAAGGCAGATTTTACCAGACATGTGGCTTTCAGGTTACATAAATACTTATCTAGGGTCATTCTGTATTTTCTACTGCTATTTCTTGCAGTTATTTTTTACAGGGTAGATTGGAAAATCATCTGTAGTTGGCTGTAAAAAAGTGGTGAGCATTTATTGAGCTCTACATTAACCTATAAACTTGGAGTTGTCATGCCCACTTTCAATATAAAGCTATTGACTCAGCATTTACTCTATTGATTAGAAGAAGTCTTGCAATTAAATTGACATTCAGTAAAACCTAGGTTTACGAGCTTAGGAAGTTATGAGAGACTACAAACAATAACATGTGATCAAAATCTCAGATCCTGTTCTCAGTGGTACACCGTTGATACAAGCTGTCAGTTAGTTTTCAATTATATATATAGATATATAATTGTCTCCTATGATAACTAAACTATTACATAACATCATGGCCTTTGACCTCTGCAAAGACTGTTATCATATTTATACTCTATTATACATCTACACTGAGAGAATCTACAAGTAATCTTTATCTTAGTATAATGAAACTTATTATTAATAAACCACTCACTCCTTACAACACATTTACTACTGATTTATTATCCAGGTGTGGCAGCCTTCAATCCTCTAGCTGATTAACTTGTAGTCAAGTTGTTACAGTAAACTACATGTACTAATATGTGTATCGCTTAACTAAAGTGATGATGTCATCATTTACTGATACTCATATTTTACTGCAGTGTGTTAGCATGTATGAGATCTAATAGGTTCTTCTGACAGTGAAATATATAACTTCAGTTTCTGTGAAATCCTGTCATCCCAAAGCTTGTTAGGCTTTATAGCAAACCATTCAGATATTTTAGTACCGATCAATATCTCTATGGAGCAGTTTCTGTTTATTTTCATTGGATCAACTGGTAGCCTTCCATTTGAAAATATTAGCTTTACTGAAACTGGATAACAGGCTTCAGTCGAGTGCTATTGTGTAACAGTGAACCTATTTGATTTCATTTTTATCATGAGCACACAACTCTACTTAAAGTATTGCTCAAACATTTTTTTAATTCTTTAATGAAGGTTCTGGAATACACTAAAAAGTAAATGATATCTTGATATTGATGAACTATTTTTAACTGATATTGTACTCAGTACTCCAAGCTTACAAAGTTGTAATGTTCATGCGTCACTTGTCAGTTGTAGTAAGTGGTATGTGATAGGCAAGTCAGGGAGGGTCCTTTGACCATGGGTAATCGCATTTGTGGGAATATATCATCATTATAAATAATTTAATGTTTGTAGGCCACGATAACTGAGCACTTGCTTTACAACAAATGTGTTCGATTTCTATTGAAGTCATTTGCGGGTCATCGGTAAAACAGTTACCATGTTGAAATTTTGTGAGAAGACAAATTAATGTTTGTGGATGTACATACGACTAGAAAGGAATGTTTATCACGTGACACTGTGGTCTGATAATTGTTAACATATCAAAGGAAAATATAGGTCAAACTGTTGATAGTGATTATGGATACTTTGGTATTAGTTCATAATTATTTGAAATAATCCTAGATTTGCTCATATTTTAGGTACCTGCTATGAGTTGTCAAGCTCTAAAACAGGTGAAGTAAAGAAAGGCACTGATTACCTCACAGGAAGTCAAATGACATTTATTAATACTGGCAAGGTACGAAATGTATGAAATCATTGCAATCACAAACTTTGGCAAAAATTGCTTTCATTTATAAATCATTGATTTTAGTGAGGTGTTGGATATACAAATTAGGTTTTTTCCAAAGCATTAAAAGTAATATAAATAGCTCGTAAAATATAAGGTATAGCGACATGTGCAGGAATCATAGCATTTCTACTCAAAATCAATTTAAGCTTTGCATAAAAGTATTAATTTTTATTAAATAGTATATTATATCTAGCAAATAAGGCAGCATGGCATCAACCTTTGTAATTCGCAATTTATGACTCAAAGAAGACACATTAGTTTTATTTTAAAATAGAAACCAGACAGTAATTTGAGAATGAATGCACTTGCAGACATTCCATAGTGAGGATTGAATCACTGATCCGTCATTTGACAGTTTTAAATGTTTTATTATTTACTAATTATGCTTTCAAAATAGGAGTTTATTAAATCAACTCCTAGAATCCAAATAATACGTGTTTTTGTTTCATAATACCCACATGCATTGCTGTTACCTATGCTCATTGATTTAATGTGTTTACTATTTACCTGAATATTTTGTTTGTTATGTAGTCATATAGAATGCTGTTATAAAAGCTGCATAATCTTAAATTATCTTTAAAGGTTGACTTGTAATAAAATTCACATTACAGTTATTTAATATGAAAAGATTCACCATGTATTACTCTGTTGTATTGTAGGTGCAAAATATGTGGGAATGTGATTACAAGCTCTTAAAAGCTAAAAACGAACAGTTAATCGCAGCCACACGATACCGCTGTAGTTTGGATTCACTTTCCAAAACAGCTCAAATGGGACGTACTTGTTACAGGATGGTTTCGGTTTACACTTTCATGCAATCTCATTCGTCAAAATATTTTCACAAGTATACTTCACGCATGCAATGAAATCATGTCTATTGTTCTTACACGTCTGTTTTATCGTCATTGTAATGCTGTCACTTTTAGCGCTGATATCTTATAACTTACCGTAAAAAATCGTTAAACTTTTCAACCTTAGCTCGAATGAGTACATGTCATGGTCTGATAATCATGATGAGCCTGTTGGTTACCTGTGATAATCGAAAAGTGCTGCAAAACTTATTTTCGAAGTATTGGGTCACATGATCAGATTACGACTTGTCGATTAGTCCAAGCCGAAACAAAACTGTAAAGTAGCGAGCATCTATATTTGATACGGGTCTTCGGTAAAACCCGAAGTGTTTGTCATAAACTAGTGCTACGATAAGTTTTATATTGAGCTTTTTATTGGCCTTTCAATTCACGTGAGGACATCACGTGACAAGACGATAACCAAACTGTAATGAATACGTCAAATAAATAAAGAGATTCCAGTCTATGGCGGCTTTTCGTTTTTGAGCTTTTAAGAGCTTGTAATCACATTTCTACGTATTTGGCTCCTACAACACAACAGAGTAAGACATGGTGAATCTTTTGATACCAAATCACTGTAATGTGAATTTTATTGCAAGTCAACCTTTAATACATTTATGGGCAGCCAAAGAAGCTCGAATATTCTGTGACGAGCACAATGGGGGACCTCACTTTTTCTATTAAACTATTTTGCTTATGTTAATAAAAGGTTTAGTTCTAGTTGAAAAATATTTTATGGTGGTGATCCAATATTAATTTTATGACTAACCTATATTTTAAATTCCATTAATTCACCCAATAAACAAATATGTAATAATATTATCAGATGAAATACCAGCCCCAAGTGTTTATATAACTTACTAGCAGCCATAGCAGAATTAATATAAGAGCACATCACTAACTAACATATTTGTTATAAGTCCTATTTCTGTTACTCTTGCAGACAGAAAACTGTGGTATTTATAACTGTTCTAAAGAAACTTCCTGCTTCAAGGGCTGTGGAAATTTGACTCTGAGTGACCCATTCTGCTTTGGTTTGTACCAATTTATATCTATTTCATCATTGCTAAATATTTCAGAACTGATTACGCAGATAACACTATAAGCTACTATTATTTAATGTATTTTAAAAACTACATGTATTTGAAGTTATAAAAATATTAAAAATTGAACGAACGCACAATAATATTGTTTTATATTTGTAAAGACACAGTATATTGTTTGCCTGTATGTACCTTCCAAATAAAAACATGTTTCAACTTTTTCTGTGATTTCCAATCACTGGATTTTCCAACTGCTGTTTTTAAAATAATAGCTGAGTATTACATCTAGGACTAAATACTTACTTAGTAAAAAAAATTTTGTTTAAAAAGAGGCATGTCATTCCCAATAATGAATTTAATTTGCACCGTACACTGTTATAAAAAATTATGGGCTTAAATTACCAACCAGCAAAAACCAGCAGAAAGCTTTTAGAAGTGTTATCTGTTTAAATTGTCATGATCAGCTATTTGCAGTGCCACCCACTTGTTTCCTTGACCTTTTTCCATGAAATAAATAAAATCATTATTCTAGTAATTTGCATATATTTATGATTTTGTGATTTGTAGCTGATGAGAGAGAAACATGTTATTTAGCCCAGGAGTATGCCAATGCACGCCACTACTGGTCTTCAACGATCGGCGACAACCAAAACACAGGAACAGTAATGGTAAACTACGGCTTAATTACAACTTTCTTTATGAATGTGTTCAAGTCTGAGCAAATTAATGATTTACTGTAGTCAGTTAAAAAAGCATTTGATGCCGCAATATCGCAAATTCTAAATAAATATTTTTTAGTTTTTTGTGCTTGGCCAAAATGGAACCTAATCTTTCTTAACAACTGATAAGGTTGGCTTTCTTTTATTCCACATTTTTCTAACAATTGTTCTTTTTTTGTTCATATGTTTGCTGATGGTATGCCTTCTGCAACATTTTCTTCTAGCACATTCTTAAACAGTAGGTTTCCCTCCTCAATACTCCATGTGCTGTGTATCACAGTTTCTTTCGAAGTTTTGTTATGAATTTTTCATGGGATGACCTGGAAAGCTCGGCGCGATAATATGTTAGCCCCTCAGTTTGGCATAGCGCTCAGCCAGTACTTTCAGGTAATCATGCATTTTCTCGTAATCTTTAGACAGGCTGGTGTATTATGGGGTGCAAAGTATAATATCCCACGGCACTGTCACTATTGAAAGGAACATGATATGGTTGCGGATGTTGATAACTCTGTCAGCGCATTACCCAACAAGCTAGTGTAATGTGATGTCATGAAGTTAACAGTTTGTAGTGTCTATGAGCATTTAGCAGTGGTAACAGGTTCTGTAACAGGTCAATGCGGTTACATGTGTCAATCCATAATATTTTCAGTGTCAGGATATAAATAAAAACAAACTTTGCACCAGCAATTTTTTTAAATATAAATACAACACTTAATCAAATTTGTAATTTTAACTTTTGATTTTATGTGCAAAAGGTTTTTGTGCTGCAGGCACAACAGTCTCAGTTAGAGAGAGCCGATACTCAGGGTTCTAACAATTTTACGTCTTAGTGTCTACAGTTGTTGTCCTTGAAGGGAATACAAATTGGACCAACCAGTACTCAAGGCTATTAACTATTAAGTGAAAATAATGAAGCTGATAGGCAGACAAGCATATTTTACTAGACACTAAAAATCTGCCTCGTTAAATATCTTTAGTTGATAGGATTAGTTGAATCTCTGTTGTCTTTGGCTCGTTCAAATTTTAGCGATCTTATTAGTGTGCGATGTAGGCGTGCCATAGTATGTAATCAATTTTTTATTAAAAAATAATATTTACAAATAAATATGACATGATGTGAAAATTAAAGCTTGCAAAACAAAGAAAAACCCATAACAATTACAAAATCTCTACAAACTTCAAATAGCTTAGACGTAACACATTTAAACCTAAGATAGATTATAACGAACTGTCTTCGTACAAATGCAATATCTTTTCTGTCTATAAAAGGAGTGTGATGAGCGGAGAATTGCAAATTATAATAAAGCCTAATAATTTTTTGCAATTGTTAGTTGCTCATACAATCACTTTAATCTATATACATAAATATCAGTGTTTGTCTGTCGTCTGTCTGCGGTATGTTGTTCGTGTGTCCAATTATAGCGACAAAGTTATAAAAACAAAAAGTCTACTTTGGACTGGAATTGAATTCAGAACCTCTGGTTCTGCAGACAAAAGTGCTATCTATTACATTATGCATCTGACCAGCAATACAATTAAATACTTGTGCACATCATACCCGCTACACCTGCCAACATTTCATGGCTTTATCCTTAACACTAGCTGAAACGTTAACCATTCCAGAAGAAAGATACTTGACCATACATGAAAAAAAAACTTAAACTCACATGGCCAACCAGACTATTGTAATTAGTATGAAGTTGTAGTAGGTACTGCCAGTACTAGACGATGAATTTTGCAGAAATAAATAATTATGCAGAACTTTTGAGGTACTGGATTTGAAAGGATATGGCGAGGATATGGCATTGGCTTCTGCAGTTCACTCTTGAACTGGGAATACAAGTATGATAGATAAAACTGAACAGTTTGTTCACTCTTGTTGTGATGGTCTTTGGTGTACTATTTATATGTGCTGCGAAATTAACTTCATTTTGGCAGATTCTAGAGTTGTATTTGTGGCTTCGCTACTAGAACACCACAAACTACAGTTGTATTTTTAGTGAGTCGATTAACGCTCTTGCGCAAGCTCATGATCTTATTTTCAAGCTCCATTTTTATACTAATACATATCTCAAAGTTTGTCTGTCTGTCTTTTCTTCGTTTGTCCAGGTATATAGCAATAAAGTTTTAGCAAAGGAAAATTGCCTTCGTAGTGGGTTTGAACTTGTGATATTCAAATGACAAGTCTGCAAACAATCATGCCTAACCAACAAGGCTAACCCACTCGTATAATTTCCTTCACTCCTATCATACACTGTATATCCTTTTTCGCGATTGCACACGCCAAATGTGTGCTTTTTATTTCACGGTGCCTCCTCGGGTTAATGCTACACGATGCCAGACTTACAAACTCAGCCTATAAACGATGTCACTTGCCATTAGCCTGGCACATTGCCAACAGCTAATTTAAGTAAGCTAGTTACCTACGGCTCTTAATAATATATAGAAAGACATTGAGCCAAAACGAAGAGCGCTAGCATATTTTCACCCACATAGTGACATATACCGCGAGACATACAATCTTGCGTAGCCTAATTGGTCAGTTATTTGCCTGGTGAACGAGTGTTTCCAAGATCAATTCTTCTGCAATACTGATCCTTCATTCCAATGTTTTAATAGTCATAGCTGGACAAACCAAAGTAGACACCCAAACTTTGAGATTTATGTATAAATAGATGTATTCATATGTAGGTGTATTCATATATGGTTGTATATATATATATATATATATATATATATATATATATATATATATATATATATATATATATATATATATTTATATATATATATACAACCATATATGAATACACCTACATATGAATACATCTATTTATACATAAATCTCAAAGTTTGGGTGTATAATAGTATAGTAAGTATAATAGTATAATAGTAGTATAATAAGTATAATATATATATATATATATATGTATATATATATATATATATATATATATATATATATATATATATGGTATCAGAACCGTGATCATTAGGTCCTCAGTTCAAACCCCAACAACTGCACTTTTCTGGTGGTCCTTGGACAAGACCCTTGCTTGTATAACGTCTACAGCCTCTATGATGAGTGCAATAACCAAAGCCATGCTGGCTCAGACGTCGCCCCGTCAAACAAGGTCCACGCTGCCTGTAGCTGAACCAGGACAAGGCAGTGAAAAATGGGCTACTGGTTCAAAACGGATGAAATGGACTCGGACTGATAACACGGACCTCATGCAGTGCTACTTTATGAGTGAACCTCAAAAGTGGGGCTATATGGAAAGGATGCGGCAACTGTGGATAAACATGCGCCCTGAATTGCCACTAACCACTAAGCAACTTGTAGCTCAGAGGAGTAACATAATCAAGCGGCACCTCATATCGGAACTTGAGGTAGATGAAATTAGGGAACAGTTCACCCAAGTAACCTCAACCAACAAGGAGTGCATATCAACACACACTCTCACACATACACGATCATGTGTTGACTTACGGGTTGAAGAAGACATGCACTTGGACCTTGACCCAAGGGTGAGAGAGCTTGCGGAAAATATCATCAACAAGATGTCAGTTGCTAATGATTATGGAAGCAGGGTACCACTACGAAGAGTTAGCAAGGCCATACCTAAGAAGCTGTTAGAAAACATTAACATGGCACTGGAGTCGTTCTCAACTGGATCAATCAGTGAGAATAATGCCTTAATCTACAGTACAGCAACCGTCATCTTGGAGGAGATGGATATTAAGCCAATGCCAACAAGGCTTCAAGCCATTCCATCCTGGCAGCTGAGGCTACAAAATAAGATCAAGGACTTGTGCAAGAAAGTCAGTAGGCTCAGTGAGAGATCTAACCACAGTTTGGAGCAACCAAAAAGGGAAGCCACAATAGAAGCTCTAGAATCTGCCAAACAGCAGCTAGTAGCACTCTCGGCATGACTGAAGCGGTACACCAAAGAGCGGGATAACAAGAGAATGAACAAACTGTTCATCAATAATCCATCTAGAGTGTATTCCCAGTTCAAAGGTGAACTGCAGAGGCCAATGTCTGAGCCTCCCCGATCTAACACTTCAAAGTTCTGGAAAGACATCTAGGAAAAAGAGACTACTCATAACACCACTGCAAATTGGCTGAAGAGGCTTAAAGAGAGCCATCAACACACTGTGGCTCAGCAAGGACTCACCATCAGCAAAGAAGACATCAAGTGCAGAGTGCAGCGTATGAAGAACTGGGCAGCACCTGGCCATGACATGATTCAAGTCTTCTGGTTAAAGAAATTGACGTCACTTCACACTAGAATGGCTAAGCAGATGGAATGCCTAATAGAACAAAATGACCATCCAAAATGGCTGACCAAAGGACGAACTGTACTTCTGATAAAAAGATCCAAAGCAGGGCCCGATTCCTAAAAACTGTCGACCGATAACGTGCTTGCCCACCACCTGGAAACTGCTCTCAGGAATAGTTGCAGACAAACTGGAAGAGCACATGAGTCACTATATGACCAGTGCTCAGAAAGGACACAGCGAGCAACACCCGAGGAGCCAAACATCAGTTACTGGTAGATCGGACGGTCTGTCAAGACAGCAGGAGAAGGCAAACCCATCTTGCCATGGCTTGGATTGACTACAAAAAGGCCTATGACTCAATTCCCCATAGTTGGATACTTGAGTGCCTCAGTATGTACAATGTTCACCCTGCTCTTGTGGCATTCATCAAGATGTCAATGACCAAATGAAAGACGGAGCTGGAGGCTAATGGCAAACAGCTGGCGAGTGTACAAATTAAGCGAGGCATCTATCAAGGTGACTCCTTATCACCGCTGCTCTTCTGCATATGCCTAAACCCTCTAAGCAATATGCTGGAGGAGACTCAATATGGGTACCAGTTTAAGAGTGGCACCAAGATAAACCACCTCTTCTACATTGATGACATCAAGCTGTATGCTAACAAAGAAAGGGACATTGATTCGCTAATACACCTCACTCAGGTATACAGCAAGGACATCGGAATGACCTTCGGTATTGAGAAATGTGGAAGGCTATTTCTTAAGAAAGGCCATTCTATGCTCACAGATGGCCTAACAATGCCAAATGGTACCATCAAAGATATAGAAGAAGGGCACAAGTATTTGGGGATTATGCAAAGCAACATCAACCACGAAGCTGAGGTACGTCACAAAGCCATTACCGAATACAAGAAACGCCTTCGGCAGGTCTTACGGAGCAAGCTCAATGCCAAGAACCAAATCATGGCAATAAATACCTACGCACTGCCAGTAATAAGATATCCAGCAGGCATAATAAAGTGGACTGAGGAAGCCACCAAAGAAACAGATATAGCAAATCGTAAACTGCTGACCATGCATGGAGCACTCCACCCCAAATCTGATACTACTAGATTGTATCTCGATAGGAAAGATGGCGGTAGGGGATTCAAAAGTGTACAGCAGACAGTGAAAGAGGAGGAGCAAAGCATCAAAGCATTTGCAGCCTCAATGGCCATCTCAGATAAGTTGCTAGCTGAATTTCAATTGGCTGCTCTTACAACGGACCTACGCCCTGATGATGAGAAAATTGACTGGCACACGAAACCTCTTCATGGTGCTTACCACCAACAGATATTTAAGGTTGGCAATCTTCACCAGACATATATGTGGCTGAACAAAGGAAACCTAACCGCCAATACAGAGTCGCTAATCATGGCAGCCCAGGAGCAAGTGCTCCCAACAAGGCAACTCCAAACGAAAATCTATCACACTAGAGACGATCCTAGATGCAGACTGTGCAAAGATGCACCTGAGACCATCCAACACATCATCAGTGGATGCAGCCAGCTAGCAGGGAACGCATACACTGAGCGGCATAATCATGTCGCAGGTATTGTGTATAGAAGTCTATGTGATGAGTATGGCCTTAATAAACCACACCACTGGTGAGAAGCTCCTGGTAAGGTGAACGAAAATGACCGCGCTAAGATCCTCTGGGACTTCTACATCCAAACTGACAAGCATGTCCTAGCAAACCAACCAGATATAGTGGTGGTAGACAAGAAGAACAAAAGGGCTACTATAATAGATATAGCAGTACCCAATGACTACAATATAGCCAGCAAAGAAAAAGAAAAGGTAGAGAAATATCTCCCTCTTGGAGAAGAAATTGAAAAATGCTGGAATGTAAGAACAACTGTAATCCCAGTAGTCATTGGGGCACTGGGCGCAATAACACCGGCGCATAACATGTGGCTTGCCCAAATACCAACAACAATCAACTCAGATGAGTTGCAGAAAAGTGCGCTAATGGAAACAGCTAAGATCTTGAGACGAGTGCTCAAACTCCCAGGTCTCTGGTAGGAGACCCTAGTTAGAGCAGAATTTACCACCCATACGGGGTATCCGGGGTGAGGAAACAATTTATATATATATAAATAAAACAAAAAATTGTTTCCTCACCCTGGATATTCCGTATAGGTGGTAAATTCTGCTCTAACTCGGGTCTCCCTTTGGTCAGCCATTCTGGATGGTCACCTTTATGTATTAGGCATTCCATCTGCTTAGCCATTCTAGTGTGAAGTGATGTCAATTTCTTTAACCAGAAGGCTTGAATCATGTCATGGCCAGGTGCTGCCCAGTTGTTCATACGCTGCACTCTGCACTTGATATCCTCTTTGCTGATGGTGAGTCCTTGCTGAGCCACAGTGTGTTGATGGCTCTCTTTAAGCCTCTTCAGCCAATTTGCAGTGGTGTTATGAGTAGTCTCTTTCTCCCAGATGTCCTTCCAGAACTTTGAAGTGCTAGATCGGGGAGGCTCAGACATTGGCTTCTGCAGTTCACCTTTGAAGTGGGAATACACTCTAGATGGATTATTGATGAACAGTTTGTTCATTCTCTTGTTATCCCGCTCTTTGGTGTACCGCTTCAGTCGTGCCGAGAGTGCTACTAGCTGCTGTTTGGCAGATTCTAGAGCTTCTATTGTGGCTTCCCTTTTTGGACTCCCTTTATATATATATATATATATATATATATATATATATATTTATATATATATATATATATTTATATATATATACATAGATAATTAGCTTTTATATATAAATATTTTATATAAATAATTAGCCTTATATATAGCCTCATCAGTGAACCTCAGAGCAGGCAACGGAGACAAATCCCATTACCAATGAGAGTTGACTTCTTGCCATGAAACAACTAAGTTGCCTCACGGGCTTTAAGAAAGTCAATGTGCTGACACCAAATTGTTCAATTAACAAATGTGATGAACTTTGTACGAAAGCTACCAGTGTCGCGCCTCTCACACTGCTCAACTGAACTGAAGGGAGCAAATGCAAATTGCTACACATATATATACACACACTTTTTGAATGCCTGGCGTTGCCCGAGTAATAAAACTCTTTGCCCAAAAAATATATTTTGATTTAACATATAACAAAAGTTACCATTTCAACTTTCAAACTTCACATCATGAAAAAAGTATTTTGGTTAGTTTAAATAAATTAAGAGAAAAAATAAAACACCTGTAAAGGTTTTAAAACTTTGTCAAACAGCTGTAACTTTCAAACTTCCTATGATGAAGAAAATATTTTGTGCAGGTCAAATGTATTAGGAAACAAAATAAAACAACTACAAAAGGGTTTAAATGTAAATGTGAAATAATTAGTAAGTAATAGCTAAGTTAAGTCGGTTTTTCTACGATCATAACGAGAGATAATTCGGTAATGATGCAATTAATATGAACCGAAAAAACAAAATAAAAACCCTGAATATGTAGAACTAATAATAAGAACTTTTTCATAGAAGTGTGTGTTTAAAAAAAGTTACTGTCCCACCAGAAACCATCCATCAAAACTTTGAATACGACAATACTGGCACCTCTTGATACTGGTACAAATGTAAAAATTAGATATTATACTGTCATTGTCTGACCAAATGGAGAGAGAATGTGAAAGCTCTTCCTACGGAGATAATATAATTTTTCGCGTGAGGAGAATTGGCCTTGACCCCAGATATAGTAATTGAGCCTTACAAAAGCTATTTTTTAACAGGGGCATCAAAACGTGTGGGTGCGTTGCTAAAATAATTAGCGTGTGCATACATTATCAGGGTATATGATAACGTCTTAAATCATTGTCTTCTATGGTTCAGTAGTAGAACATCTGGATTATAATCATGTGGTAGCAGTCTCCATGAGTTCGAATCCCTCAGCACACGAAAAATATTAATCTAAGATTTTAATACCTATAGCTGAACAAGTATTTGAAATATGCATAGATTCTCAAAGTTTGTGTGTGTAAGTCTTTCGGTATGTCTGGCTATAGTTATCTTGCTGGATATATATATACCATATATACTTTTTAATTTACTGCCGAAACTTCACCACTCATGGTTTGTATTTCATTTTTGCTACCATCATGGTAAGTTAATGCATATCTCAGTTTACTCCGTCATATTATAGTTCTACAATACACATTTCCAGAAAGTTACATACCCTAAACAGAGGGCATCTAGCGGGCTTCGAGTAATGCTCTATATGACAATTAGAGCCCATATCAACACGCCAACTGGCTGCAACAACTGGTATCTCACATTTGATGGTTCCAAGTGCGCCAATCCAAACAGTATCGAGCAGCTTGATTACAGTGCTAAAACTGGAGATTATCACAGAGCCATGGATCGTAAGTTGACTTTCAGTAGATTTTGAGCAAGCAATTTTTATTACTGAACTTACAATCAAAACATATAAGGACTTGCTAACTTCAATGCTAGCAGGGCATTAGAAATACAATGTATGAAATTAATTTCAAATCTGTTTCCTACAAATGCAGTTTGGCTAGTCATGGCTAATAATGTATATAGTACTGATCATCTCACAAACATATCAAAGTTTTTATTAAAAGGAGCTTTGGCTAAGAGAATAAGTTAAGTCTAACAGACTGCAGCCAAACGCTGTTGTTTTGGCTCAATTTAAGTGGGGCAGGTGCAGCTGACCTCACATTTTTTTAAATAAATTGTTGTCAGTGTTTAGGCATCGCCATATCTTACTTTAAAATTATAGCGTTGTTCTTAATTCAAAAAGGTAGATAATATTTGTATGACAATAACACAATAGCTTAAACAATATTAATTTCTTGTGGTCAAGTTTGGTCATAGCCTGGTTGAACTTGGCAAACCTTTGTTATGTTAGTTGAGTCTGTGCACTTCAGAAGCTTTAGTTCTTTTGCTATGCAGCCGTCTCTTTCATTGTATCTTATGATTTTAAGGCTACATACAAATCTTTCATTTTGTCAAGTTGTAAATCGATCCTTCCCTGCCGACTTAAGCTCACGAGTTGACGTAATTCTGGTCCTCCAGAGCTTTTTTTTTTTTGGTAGGCATGTTTCACTAAAGAATGAAACTATTTTAAAAAGCAAATAAATGAAATTTTTTGGAGTGATTTTAATAAAGAAGCTCTTATTGGATTTTGCATGCATTTTAAAATTGACCAATGATATAACTTTAAGCACTTTTGCTTTTATACTGTTGTGCAAAACTCTTTCGTATCTAAAACACTTTGTAGAAATTGTAGAATAACTTGAATTAGAACTAAACAACTACAACTTAGAACTTTTCCTAATTAAACAAAAACTGTTTACCATTCTGAAGACTTACTGTTAGTTACCATCTTGTGACCATCATGTTTTGGAAGCATTTAGTTTTGTAAGAAGTTCATTTTTGGAAAGGTTGCTTAGCAGACATTGTTTTAGGACATTTCCTTACATAGTTGTTATTTAGAGTTCATTTTTCCCCATCTACTTGCTTCGAGATCATTTTTGTGAACTTTCTGTTTTACAAGTTATCCTTGAATTTTTTTCTGAAGTCGTTCTATTTGATGATCATTATATTAAACCTTTGCTTTGCTCACAAGGCCGCTTTGCTAAAAGTATAAAAGTTTTGAGAAATGTAAAATATAAAGAAGTGACCATGTTTAACAATAATAATAACAATAACAATAATAATAATAATAATAATACCAATAGTGATACCAATAGTAATTGGTGCACTTAGAACAATATCAATGAGGCATGTAGCATACTTGGCGGAGGTGGGAGTGAACATGTCTTTTGAGACTATACAGAAGACGGCCATCTTAGGAACAGCTCACATTTTGAGGAAGGTCCTCTCTTAGTGGAGTTGAGGAAGATGTTTGAATCCTTTGGCCTTTTGTTAAGACCCGGATTCAACATGGACTACAACCAGTCACCTACCACCACACGACTGTGAAGAAAAACTTTTACAACCATAATAATAATAATAATAATAATAATGACATAAAAACCAAATTCAATAAGGGAATTTAATAAGGAAATTTGTTCTGGTTTAGTTGATGGAACTTGTTATGGACTAGCCAAAGGAAACAAGTTAATTGAGCTGGTGATTCAAAAGTGTGATGGGTCCAGCTCAGGAAATGGCTATACAGGATGGAATTCTCCTCGGACCATGGTCATTATGGAGGTGATACCACAAAAAACTCCTGGTACATAATTTCACTCTATGCTTTACTGTTAAAAGTGCAGTAAAGATTCCCAAATAGTATTATATGAATATTTTTGCCCTCTGTATGCGCTGTTGTTGTATCTTAATGCTCTTACGATAATACACATTGTCGGTGAAAACTACTTATCATTTTGTTGGAAAAGGCTCTACACAT
Source organism: Watersipora subatra (assembly GCF_963576615.1). Lineage (NCBI taxonomy): Eukaryota > Metazoa > Bryozoa > Gymnolaemata > Cheilostomatida > Watersiporidae > Watersipora > Watersipora subatra. Next base: position 43,582,996 of record NC_088710.1, on the reverse strand, counting down.
TTTTCAGAAAAAACTTTTTACAATACCAGCTAAAAAGATGTTTAAATACTTTGGTTATTAACCTAAGGTGAAAGAACCAAACCATTTGATTACAAGGCAAAAATATATAAGTGATAAATATATATAAATAATTTATTTAGACTAATACAAGACAATTCAATGTGCTCGTACACTGACCTGCATGCAAGAGGACTGTCAAGGATAGCTGCTCTTCTTCACTCTTGCTGCTCTTTATATAGCTATTGCTGGGCAGTAAGCCTAGCCTTTCGATCTATGGGCCGATTCGGTAGTGGTCAAAATAAATGACTTGGTGGTTCTACAGAATGGAATTACCTCGACTGATTCGAGGTTTGACCCTGTCTCTATCTTGGGGGCCACTATTCTTTTTTCTAACAATTCATCTTTTCTTTGACCCTGATCCCAGCAATTTGCCGCCACACTATTCCCCCAGTAACGTCTCTGAGGGCCGCCCACTCACCATTTAAGGGGAGATCAGCTTGGCTCATAGCCAATGCAATAGGGCTCTGTAATCAAGGCAGCAAGCTTCCAGCTCCGCAAAAAGCTCAATTGGTCTTCTCGGCCCCCTGGACCGGATTATTTCAGTGGTACCAATCGCCAGCTAATACCAGCGGCGGCTGTCCACGAAGGCTTCTCTTTTCCTTTTTGGTGGCTGTGTTGGTGCGGGTTAGCAGGGCTAACCAGGGCTAGCTAGCAGGGCCATCCTAGTCAGGCGATCCCAGTGTGACTCCGGCCGAGACATAAAAGAGGTCCTAATCACTAGCTTAGTAGCCTGGCTATTTTCTAGGCGCTCAAGTTGCTCAGTGGCTCCATCATGGTGTGCAGAAGGAGCAGGTGACTCTGGATCGTCGAGTGAACTTTGGCTCAGTTGACTCAGCCTTTCTCTCTATATTTCTCGGATTGTGGCTGTCCCTCTGACTGGCCTGACTTTCAACTTTTTTTGGAGCCGGCGAGTTGTGGTCTGGGTAGGGGTACACGACTTCATGGCAATCCCTTGGGCCATTCTTTCCTATTGAGAAAAGTTGTACACTTGACCTCATCTACATGATATATAGCATTTCCACACTCGCCCCCTATGTGGGTCCCTCAGTGTGATGTAACTTGAGCTCTTGAAAAATGTTGCCATTGACAAGAACACATGAAGATAACAAAGTGCTGTAAGAGATGCTGCCGACTTCATCGTACACTTGTGGTAAGCCATGCAATTTGCATGTTTTCGGCTTACTTTGCAGGGCTTCTGTGACTCTATTCCGGGTAGCTTGACCAATAAATGCTTGGTTCTTACTATGGCCTTTTTGGTTGGCTGTTGAGGCGCTCACTTTAATTTTACTATAGAGGTTTTGGTGATAGCCAAGGTAAAAGCAGAGATTCACTCTCTTGCTAACTCGGCCTCCGTTAGTCAAGATACTCGAACTATCTCAGCAAGCTAGGCCTTTTCTACCTTTACCCGCCAATCGAGGCTCTTGTGTATCTAAAATGACACAGATTTACTTTTGCTAGACTCGCTGATGGCTCTTGCTATGCCCTCATAGGGGACTATCATAGCTGATTTTGGTCGGTTGTTTGTAGAAGCCTCAGCACCAACACAATGTATCATGACAAAAGTCTCCCTGCCACTAGAAGCAGGGTAGCTTGCGGAGGCAGCCTGGGCAAGATGTTCTTCTTCTACTTTTTTAGTTAAGGACCCTACTTTTTTGTCTGAGTCTGCTAAGTTTGTGCTCTGACACATGGGCAGAGACTTCTCATCCAAGTCTCCTCCAGGCATTCCTCTTCTTCTGCCTCAACTCCTCTCCTGGCTAGAGCTGCATGGCAACAGGTTTATTTAAAATGTTTTAAAAAGCTTGACGGCAAAATATTGTCAAAGCAGCAAGCAATATTTGCTCTTCGACATTTCAGAATGCAAATGACCTTTCCACAGTTATTCTTTGACCTGTGAGCCTTTTTCTTTTTGATATTCCTCCACTGAAATTGTACGCGATTGGCTGCCTTAAGATATAATCACAACCATTTTCCATATCGGTCTGGTTTTCAAATAGTCCAAGCCAGCTGAGGGTAATGTCGAATGGCCTCCAAGGCAGACTCTTCAGAACTTCATGACCAACTGGTTGTTCCAGAATGCCAAGACATTACTTATCTTGTTTTTGTTTGAGCTATTCTAATAAGGCTTCAACTTTTTGGCTTGGCTTTAGATTTTTTGTGGCTCCTTGTCTTTGATAGGGTAGCTCAAGACTTGTCTCTAGTCAGGTTTCTGTCTCCATCTTTCTTGCTCAGGCCCCTATCGCATGGGGTCCTTTATGTAGTTCTCTAATGGCTGGTGCTTATCAGAACTCTTCTGGGCAGGCATCATAGGGCTTCAGCCAACTGTCACTTTTGATAGAGCATTGTCCTTGTTTGTCTACCAGATATGTATAACATTTGGGCCCTTATGACTCGGTATGGCCCTACAAATATTACTTGCACTTTTGGTTATCTCTTTTTCTCTCCACCTGTTCATCATTGACACTTACTCTCCAGGAGTGTAAAGGGGTGGCTCTTCCTTAACCTCTTTTCTTATTTTCATCTGCACCTATCTGAGGGTGAGATGGACTCCCTCTAGTCATTTCAGTACTGCATACTCATGTGTCGACTGGGACTCCGTGAGTAGAGGCTGCTACTCCAGCTGGTCTGTCAGATGCAGTTCTTGCCCGAGCTTGGGCAAGTTTGCCGTTTTTCCTGTGTTCAAGTGTGGTATACCCTGGCGTGCCCTCATCAGCTGGAGGAGCAAAACATTCAATTCCTCTTGGCCTCTGGTTAATAGTAACACCCTGAATGAATCACCCAGTTGTCGGTTGTTTCATTTTACAGCTTCATTGGGCTGAAAGTAATATGGAGTGGTGTGCAACTTTTCACATGCCAGATCACAGCGCAGTTATTATGTGGCTTGCAAACTGTGCTCCTCGGTCCTGGTAATCCTGGATCTAGCAATCCCATCTAGCAGAAGACTCTTTTATCCAGGGCACTTGCCACCGCCGGCATGGTAGTTTCTAGGAGGCCCAAATCATCCTGCTATCGGGTAAGGTGATTGGTTAAAACTAATATCCACTTGTTACCCTTTGGTGTCATTGGCAGTGGCCCTACCAAGTCTACTGCTACCTTCTGTTGGAGCTGGTTAGCAGAATACATCCTAGTATCCTAGTTAGGCGGTCCCAGCATGACTCTGGTCAAGACATAGAAGAGGTCCTCATCACTGGCTTAATAGCCGGACTATTTGCTCGGCGCTCAAGTTGCTCAGTGGTTTCATCATAGTGTGCAGAAGGGGCAGGTTACCCTAGATCATCTAGTCAACTTTGGCTCAGGCGACTCAGTCGGTTGCTTTTTCTCTATCTTTCTCAGATTGTGCCTGTCCCCCTGGACTGCCTTGACTGTCAACTCTCTTCAGAGCCGGCGTTGTGGTCAGGGTAGGGGTACACGACTTCGTGGCAATCCCTTGGGCCATCTTCTCATCTCAAGAAAAGTTGTGCACTTGGCCTCATCTACATGATATGTAGCACTTCCACACTTGCCACCTCTGTGTGTTCCTCAGTGTTATGTGACTTGAGCTCCTGAAACATGCTGCTATTGAAAAGGACACACGAAGATAACAAAGTGCTGTAAGACATGCTGCCGACTTCGTCGTGCACTTGTGGTAAAGTCACGCAAGTCATGTTTTCGGCTTACTTTGCAGGGCCTCTGCAACACTATCCCAAGTAGCTTGACAGATGAAATGCTTGGTTCTTACTATGGCCTTTTTGGTTGGCTGTTGAGGAATTCATTCTAACTCCACTATAGAGGTTTTGGTGGTAGCAAAGGTAAAAGCAGAAGTCAGCTCTCCGTTACTCAATATACTCGAGCCATCTCAGCAAGCTCGGCCTTCTCTACCTCTTCCAGCCAGTTGAGGTTCTTGTGTGTTTAGAGTGGCACAGAACTATGTTCCCTTGGCTGGCTGATTACTCCTGCTATGCCCTCAAAGGAGACAATCATGGCTGATTTTGGTCTGTTATTTGTAGAAACCACAGCACCAACACAATGTATCTCAACAGAAGTCTCCCTGCCACTAGAAGCAGAGTAGCTTGCAGAGGATTCCTGGGCAAGATGCTCTACTTCTACTTTTTTAGTGAAAGACCCTACAACTTTGTCTGAGTCTGCCGAGTCTGTGCTCTGACAAATGGAAAGAGGCTACTCGTCCGAGTCTCCTCCAGGCATTCCTCTTCTTCCAGGCATTCCTCCTGTTCTGCCTCTTCTCCCTTCCTGGCTAGAACTGCATGGCAACAGCTTCATTTGAAATGTTTTAAAAAGCTTGACTGCAAAATATTGTCAAGGCAGCCAGCAATATTTGCTCTTTGATATGTCGGAGTGCAAATGACCTCTTCGCAGTGGTTGTTTGAACTCGGTGCCTTTTTCTTTTCGATATTTCTCCACTGAAATTGTACACAGTTGGCTGCCTTAAAATATAAGCACAACCATTCTCCATATTAGTCTGGTTTTTAAATAATCCAAGCCAGCTGAGAGTTATCTCGAATGGCCTCCAAGGCTAAGTTTCCAGAACTTCAGGACCAGCTGATTGTTTCGGAATGCCAAGACGTTTTTTACTTATGTTGTTTCTTTGGAGCTATTCTAATAAGGCTTCAGCTTTTCGGTTTAGCTTTGGATGACTTGTGGCCTCTTGTCTTTGACAGGGTAGCTCAAGACTTGTCTCTAGTCGAGTTTCTGTCTCATTCTTTCTGTCTCGGGCTCTTTTTGCATTGGGCCCTCTGCAAGTTTCTCTCATGGCTGGTGCTCATTCAAACTTTTCTGGGCAAGGATCATAGGGCTTCAGCCGACTCTCACTTTAGATAGAGGATTGCCCCTGTTTCTTTACCACATATGTATAGTTGGACTCTTATGATTTGGTATGGGCCTACAAATCTGCTTGCAATTTGGAGTTATCTCCCTTCTCCTTTTACTTGTTCATCATTTACACTCAGTCTCCAGGAGTGTAGAGGGGTGGCTCTTTCTTATCCTTGTTTCTTATT